>NC_029794.2:60997066-61033159 GCF_000816755.2 Arachis ipaensis
ACAAGAAAAACTCCGAATGATGCGACCGCGTGACCCACGCAGACGCGTGATAGAGGCCACGCACCAGAAATTACAGAAAACGCTCATAGCGAATTTTAAAGCCCTTTTTGGCCCAAATCCAAGTCCAGAAGGCATAGACCAGAGGTTATGAAGTGGGGGAATGCATCCATTCAAGGGGAGTCTCCAATTAGTTAGTTTTCCATGATTTAGATTTCGTTTTGCGAGGGAGATTCTCTCCTCTCTCTTTAGGATTAGGATTTAGATTTAGAATTTTATGCGGATTATCTATTATCTCTTTTTATCAGGTTCAATATTCCTTTTTATTATGTTCTCAATTTAATTATGAATTCTTCTATGTTACAGATTAAATTAATGTTTAATGTTATTTGAGGTATTTCAGTTTAGATTTTGCTTTATTTTATTTATGCTTTTAATTTAATTTAAGGTATTTTTCCTTTTGGTTTTCGTTAAGTGATTAATAACACTTGAGTTATCAAACTCAGCTATTGATTGAAATTGGATAATCCCAATCTTTCCTTAGGGATTAACTAGGATTCGAAGATCAAACTAATTAGTCACTTGACCTTTCTTTACTTTAAGTAAAGACTAATTGAGTGGAATTAAGATTCAATCTTCACCATCATTGATAAGGATAGGATAGGACTTCTAATTTCTCATACCTTACCAAAAGTTTATTTTACAGTTATTTATTTAAATTACAGTCTTTTATTTATTTCAATTGCAATTTAAGTTACTTGTTCCTCATCTTAAAAAACCCCAATTTACAATCTTCATAACCAATAATAAGAACATACTTCCCTACAGTTCCTTGAGAAGACGACCCGAGGTTTGAATACTTCGGTTATCAATTTATTTAGGGGTTTATTACTTGTGACAACCAAAACATTTGTAAGAAAGGTTGATTGGTTGGTTTAGTAACTATACTTGCAACGAGAGTTTACTATAACTTCTAAACCATCAATCTTCAGTATCTTTCAATCTTCCTCATCACTCAAGTTATAATTTGGAGGTTGAGAAAAGTCTACCTCCGCATCATCTTCGTATTCACTTGGGGAAGATTCTTCAATCTCAAAGAATTCACTTGCGGATGCAAGTTCATTACCAGGAGAACTTGACTCGTGATTATCATTATCAAAGAAACTCGCTTCTTGAGTTGTTCCGTCCAGTTCTTCATAAGATACCTTCTTTGGGAGTTGTGCACTATCCTCCTTAGCATCGATTGCAAATTTCATGATAGAATTCTCCACAATTCAGGATTCCCATGGAGGTTCAGCATCTCCTAAGTCTTCTACCAATTCTTCTTCTTCGATAATTTTGGCTTCCTCCACTTGTTCCAGTACAAAGTCATGCTCCTTACTGTCCATCGGAGTTTCTAGTATCTTCTTCATGCTACATTTTTCATTAGATTGTCCACATGAAGCCATGGGTGTTCCTTGAGTGTCCGAACGTCTGGAAGGTAATCGATTGATCGCTTGCTCCAGTTGGTGAAGGGTTACATGAAATTTTTCCACTGTTTCCTTGAGATGCTCCCGTGATTCTTGGTTAGATGGATATGGACATGGTGCATGTGGAAGTGGTGGTTCTTGTGAGTAATTAGATTGGAATTGGGGTGGATAAGAGTTAGGGTCATATGGAGGTGAATGGTGGTAGGGGGCTTGTGAGTTTGGTGGTTCAAAGGTATATTGGGGAGGTGGTTTATAGGCATATGGTGGGGCTTGTCGGTAACCACAAGGGGGTCCATCATATCTATCATCTTGGTACGCACCTCGGATTGGCTCTTGACCATAATAATTTGGTGGGTGTTGGTTGTCACAAGAAGGTCGACCGTAACTATTGTCTTGACATGCATTGTAGAGCGGTCGTCGTCCATGGTACTTTGGAAAGTGCTGTTGCCGAAAGGGTTGATCAGATCCTCGTGGCTCCTTCCATCTGTGATTGGTTTGACCTTGATGCATGTTCCTATTATAGCTTCCATTCCTTTCAACAATATTTGAACCAAACTCAAAGCGATAGGGGTGAGAACTCATAGTAACTAAATAAAAAAATTAAAAACAAAAATAAAAGCAAATAAACAAGCAAAATAAAATATTTACAATAACCAATAATAAGGCACACGTTTGCAATTCCCCGGCAACGGCACCATTTTGACGATCGGATTCCTGCCAGTAAAGAATTTTATAAAAATATAATCACGTTGTAAGTATAGTTCCTAAACCGACAGAAAATCCTTTCGTACAAAAATTTGGTTGTCACAAGTAACAAAACCCAAATAAATTTATAACCGAAGTATTTAAACCTCGGGTCGTCTCTCAAGGAATTGCAGGGCAGTATGATTTATTATTGGTTACGAAATTGTATATTTATGGGTTTTTTGAAATAAGGAACAAGTAATTTAAATGGCAAGAAAAATAAATTAATAATTATAAAAATCTCTTGCAAGGTATAAGAACTGGAAATCCCATCCTAGTTATCCTTATTAGGTGTGATGAGAATTGTTATTGCTCCCACTTAGTTAACCCTTACTAAATAAAGAAAAGTCAAGTGGACCAATCAATTTGATCCTCAAGTCCTAGTCAACTTCTGTGGAAAGACTAGCTTTAGAGCGATCCAAATCAATCAGCAATTTCCAATTTTTAATCAACTGCTGAGTCTGATAACTCAAGTGTTACCAATTACTTAACCAAGGCAAAAAGGGAGAAAATCTACTCAAATAAAAATGCCTTCAGATTGGAAGTAGCAGTAACATAAATAAAAGAAAGAAATCTTAAATCTGAAATACCTCAAATTATATTAAATAAAAAAATCAACTCTAACATGAAGTTCATAAGCCAAATTGAAAAGATAAATAACAATTAAAGTAATAGAATAAATAAAAGTAAAAAATAAATTAAAGGAACATTGAACCTGTGACTGAAGAGAAGTAGCCTAATCATAATAGAAATCCTAAATCCTAATCCTAATACTAAGAGAGAGGAGAGAGCATCTCTCTTTCTAAAACTACATCTAAAACCTACAATTATGAATTATGAATGTTGTATTATGTTGTATGAATTCTCCTTATTGATTCCCTCATTCTTTGCCTTATATTCTGTGTTTCTGGGCTTGGATTTGGGCTAAAAAGGGGTCCAGAAATCGCTGGGAGTGTTTTCCGCAATTTCTGCACGTGGCGTCTGTCACGCGTACGCGTACGCATCATTTGCGTTCTGCTCAAGGCACGCGTCTGCGTCGTCCACGCGTACGCGTCGCTGCCATTTTGCGCTAGGCACGCGTCTGTGTCATCCACGCGTGTGCGTCACTGCCTTTTCTTCAAAACTCCATTTTTTGTTCTTTCCTTCCATTTTTGTATGTTTCCTTTCTGTCCTCTAAGCCATTCCTGTCCTATGAAGCCTGAAAATACTTAACACATAGATCACGACATCGAATGATAATAAAGCATAAATAAATTTAATATTTTTAGGGTTTGAAGCATCGGAAACATGTTTTCACATATATTATAAAATAAGGAAGGAATAGCAATACCATGCAATTTACATTTATAAGTGGGTGAAGAATTGATAAAAACACTCAATTGACCACAAAATACATCATAAAATAGGAGTTTATCACTCCACACTTACCAACCCCCTTGATAATCTTATTAAGCTTTCCCCCCATTAAATTTGAATTTGATGTTGAGGTAGATTTTACTCAACCTCCAAGATATGACTTAAGTGATGGGGAAGAGCTAGAAGAAGTTAGTGAGGAAGCATTTAAACTTGAGTAAGCTTGGAAAGAGATAGAGTTTGAAGAATCTTGTCAAGTGGTGAAGGCCCTATAAAGAGGACGGAAGGGAGTGGAAATTGCCTTGTGAAGACCGTTGGAAGCATCTCTCCCCAGGTCACCACATCCATTACATCATTCAAGTGGATAAAATTCATCTCTCTTAGTTTTGTTATGCTGCTTGAATAAGGTTTGGTAGAAACAGATGGTCAACTTAGGATGTTTTGTGGGTTGAAGAGTAGAAGAGAGATGATTAGTGGTTGGAATTGCAAATCAAGGTTCATTAAGGTTGAAGCATCAAGGTCTAAGTGCAAAGGTTGGTATAGTTCTCAATTGATTGGTTCTATGAGGATGTTTGGGTGTTGGTATGAGAATTTTGAAGTGAGCTTACCACCCGAAGAGAATTATGATGATCAACTTAAAGACAGGTGATAAATGCACATCATGTTATGTTTTTCTATGATTTTTCACCTTTAATTTTCACTAATCATGCTTAATTATTGAATACTTTTATGCTTAAATTATAGATTACTTTTAATTCTTTGATTTGGTTTGAATTTCTAGAAATTGGTGGAAAAGAAAGTAAAAAGCACAAAACAAGCATGAAAGAAGAAAGGATTTTAAAAGGTGAAGCAGAGAAAAGAAGAAGTAGAGGAAAGCAAGGAGACTGTGGCGTTAGTGGCAACATTAGCACACTAACGCCTACATTAATGCTAGCATCAAGAACAAGGCAGCGTTAGTGGCAGCGTTAGCACACTAACGCCAGTGACAACGCTGGAGCAAGGACTTATGGTGTTAGTGGCAGAATTAGCCAACTAAAGCTAGCGATAACGTCATGTCAAGAGAAGACTTATGGCGTTAGTGGCAGCGTTAGCCACACTAACGCCAGCTCTAACGCTAGCACCTGGCAGCCTGACCATGTCTTCTGCAAACAAGAATAACTTGAGCTACAAAGCTCCAAATGAGGTGATTCTAATGGCATTTGAAAGTAGGAATCAGGAGCTTTCCAAGCATATATGGCATTACATGGTGGACACTAAATTTGAGGCAAAAAGGTTGCCCCAAAAATGCAAAGATGAACATAGTATCAACCTGTAGTAAGGCTAGCTGACCTCTTCACCTTCCATGGGGAAAAACTCGAGCTGTAAAACTCAAAATGATGTGCTTTCAAAGGAATTGAAAAGTAGACATCTAAGGTTTTCCAACAATATATAATAGTATGGGGTGGATGATGAGCGGATAATTTATACCCTTTTTGGCATTGTTTTTACATAGTTTTTAGTATGTTTTAATTACTTTTTATTATATTTTTATTAGTTTTTATTCAAAAATCACATTTCTGGACT
This sequence comes from Arachis ipaensis, assembly GCF_000816755.2. Lineage (NCBI taxonomy): Eukaryota > Viridiplantae > Streptophyta > Magnoliopsida > Fabales > Fabaceae > Arachis > Arachis ipaensis. The sequence continues at coordinate 61,002,193 of NC_029794.2, forward strand.
TTACTATGAGTTTGTGTATTTTTCTGTGATTTCAGGTATTTTCTGGCTGAAATTGAGGGACCGGAGCAAAAATCTGATTCAGAGGCTGAAAAATGACTGCAGATTTTCTGGAGCTACAAAAGTCCAATTGGCGCGCTCTTAATTACGTTAGAAAGTAGATATCCTGGGCTTTCTAGAAATATAAAATTGTCTATACTTTGCCCGAGATTTGATGGCCCAAAATGGCGTCCAAAGACAGCCTAAAACATCTTGGCGTAAAATGCCCAAACTGGCACCCAAGCTGGTGTTTAACTCCAGGAACAGCCTATGCATGAAAAAGCTTCAATTTTCAGCCCAAGCACACACCAAGTGGGCCTCAGAAGTGGATTTTTGCACTATCTGTACTTAGTTACTCATTTTCTGTAACCCTAGGCTACTAGTCTAGTATAAAACTACTTTTAAAGATTTATTTTATGCTTTTTGTCTAATCTTTTTATGTCTTTGGTTGATATAGACCATTGTACACGTTTGGAGGCTGGCCTCACAGTGATGCCTAGACCTTTTTCACTTATGTATTTTCTACGGTGGAGTATCTACACCCCATAGATTAAGGTGTGGAGCTCTGCTGTTCTTCATGAATTAATGCAATTACTACTGTTTTTCCTTCAATTGACGCCTACTTCTTCTCCAAGATATACTCTTGTTCTTAATTCAGTTAAGTCAGAATGAAGGGGTGACCCGTGACAATCACCCAATCTTCGTTACTCTCTTAGCCAAGATCCGCGTGCCTGACAACCACAAAGCAGTCTACATGATGTTCAACGTAGTCATTGGATGACAGCTGGAGTATATTCTCTTGGATATTTGATACACAGACCGAGTTCGTGAGATTAGTATCTTCGTGGTATAGGCTAGAACCATTGGCAGCATTCCTGAGATTCGGAATGTCTAAACCTTGTCTGTGGTATTTCGAGTAGGATCTGGGGAGGGATGAATGTGACGAGCTTTAAACTTGCGAATGTTGGGTGCAGTGACAGTGTGCAAAAGGACAATGGTCCTATTCCGGCGCTAGCGGGAACCGACAGATGATTAGCCGTGCGGTGACAGCGCATATGGATTTGTTTTCATCCGAGAGGAACATACAGCTTGCCATGGAAGGAGGTAACACATGGTTGGAAGAAAGCAATAGGAAAACAGAGGTTCAGAAGCAACAAAGCATCTTCATACGCTTATCTGAAATTCCTACTAGTGAATCACATAAGTAACTCTATCTTATTTTATATTTTATTTATATTTTAATGGTCAAAATCTCATAACCATTTGAATCCGCCTGACTGAGATTTACAAGGATGACCATAGCTTGCTTCATGCCGACAATCTCCGTGGGATCGATCCTTACTCACGTAAGATTTATTACTTGGATGACCCAGTTCACTTGCTGGTTAGTTACGTGGGTTTGTGTAAGAAGTCTTGAGATCACGTTTTCCCACACCAAGTTTTTGGCACTGTAGCCAGGGAACAAACAATGACAATTTTGCGTACCAAGTTTTTGGCGCCGTTGCCAGGGATTGTTCATGTTTAGACAACTGACGGTTCATCTTGTTGCTCATATTAGGTAATTTTATTTTATTTTTAAGCTATTTATTTTTGAAAAATTCAAAAAAAATTATTTTGTTCTTCAGAATTTTTAAGAATGAATTCTAGAGTTTCAGATGATATGTGAAGCCTGGCTGGCTACTAAGCCATGTCTAAACTCTTTTGGACTGAGACTTCCCCTTATCATTGCAAGAGCCTTTGGATTCTCATCTAATTGGCTGTTGTATGTCTGATTTGTATGCTGAAGCTTGGCTGGCCATTTGGCCATGTCTAATCTTTTGGACCGAAGCTTTCACATAAAGCTTGGCTGGCTATTTAGCCATGTCTAAATTTTTGGACCGAAGCTTTAGACTAAACATTGCATGATTCCTGGAATTCCTATTAAAAATTTTGAATTTATTTATTTTCTTTTTCCAAATAATTTTTGAAAAAATAAAAAAAATTTAATAAAATCATAAAAACCAAAAATTTTATGTTTCTTATTTGAGTCTAGTGTCAAATTTTAAGTTTGGTGTCAATTGCATATTTTTAATTTTCACTAAAATTTTTGAAAATTCATGCATGTGCTCTTCATGATCTTTAAGTTGTTCTTGATGATTTTCCTTGTTTGATCTTTGCATTTTCTTGTTTTGTGTCTTTTCTTGTTTTTCATATGCATTCTTGAACTATTAGTGTCTATAGATTAAAAATTTCTAAGTTTGGTGTCTTGCATGTTTTTCTTTTCTTAAAAATTTTAAAAAATATGTTGTTGGTGTTCATCATGATCTTCAAAGTGTTCTTGGTGTTCATCTTGACATTCAAAGTGTTCTTGCATGCATTCTTTGTTTTGATCTTAAATTTTCATGTTTTGTTTCATTTTTGTGTTTTTCTCTTTCCTCATTAATTTTAAAAATAAAAAAATATATCTTTTCCTTTAATTGCTCATAATGTTCGAAATCTTTGGGTTGACTTAGTAAAAAATTTTCAAAATTTAGTTGTTTCTTATTAGTCAAGTCAAATTTTCAAAATAAAAAATTCTATCTTTTTCAAAAATCAAATCTTTTTCAATTTTTTTATAATATTTTTGAAAATTTAAAAATTTGATTTTCAAAATCTTTTTCTTATTTTTATTTCATATTTTTGAAAGTAATGCTAACATTTAATGTTTAGATGCAAAAAAATTTTCAAGTTGTTACTTGTCTATTAAGAAAGGATCAATCTTTAAATTCTAAAATCATATCTTTTAGTTTCTTGTTAGTCAAGTAATCAACTTTAATTTCAAAAATCAAATCTTTTTAATTTCCTTTTTAAATCTTTTTCAAAATAAATTTCAATCATATATTTTTCAAAATTAATTTCAAAATCTTTTCTAACTTCTTATCTTTTCAAAATTGATTTTCAAATCTTTTTCAATTCACTACTTGACTTTTTGTTTGATTTTAAAAGTTTACTATTTCTTCTCTTTTTCAAAACCACCTAACTACCTTTTTCTCTCTCCAATTTTCGAAAATCACTAACCACTTTTTCAAAAATCTTTTTAATTAATTAAGTTATTTAGTTTTAAAATTTTATTTTAATTCTTCTCTTAATTTTTGAATACTAACAATAATTAAAATAAAAACAAAAATATTTTCCTTTTATTTTAATTTAAAATTCAAATTCTCTATCTCTCTCTCATCTCTTTCTATTTATTTATTTATTTACTAACACTTCTCTTCTTCTTATAATGCGAACATGCGAACCCTTCCTCCCTCTCTGTGTTTGAATTCTTCATCTTCTCTCTTCTTCATTCTACTCTTCTATTCTTCTACTCACATAAAGGAATCTCTATACTATGACATAGAGGATTCTTCTTTTCTATTCTCTTCTTTTTCATATGAGCAGGAGCAAGTATAAGAACATTCTTGTTGAAGCTGATCCGGAACCTGAAAGGACTCTAAAGAGGAAGCTAAGAGAAGCTAAAGCACAACACTCTGCAGAGGACCTAACAGAATTTTTCGAAAAAGAAGAAGAGATGGCCGAACCCAACAACAATGGTGGAGATACAAGGAAGATGCTTGGTGACTTTATTGCACCCTCTTCTGACTTCTATGGAAGGAGCATCTCAATTCCTGCAATTGGAGCAAACAACTTTGAGCTTAAGCCTCAATTAGTTTCTCTAATGCAACAGAATTGCAAGTTTCATGGACTTCCATTGGAAGATCCTCATCAGTTCTTAGCTGAATTCTTGCAAATCTGTGACACTGTTAAGACCAATGGGGTTGACCCTAAAGTCTACAGACTTATGCTTTTTCCATTTGCTGTAAGAGACAGAGCTAGGACATGATTGGACTCTTGGGAAAGTTAGTCAATGCTTTCTTGGCCAAATTCTTTCCACCTCAGAAGTTGAGCAAGCTTAGAGTGGAAGTCCAAACCTTCAAACAGAAGGAAGGTGAATCCTCTATGAAGCTTGGGAAAGATACAAGCAATTGATCAGAAGGTGTCCTTCTGACATATTTTCAGAATGGAGCATCATATGTATATTCTATGATGGTCTGTCTGAATTGTCCAAGATGTCATTGGACCACTCTGCTGGAGGATCTCTTCATCTAAAGAAGACGCCTGCAGAAGCCCAGGAACTCATTGAAATGGTTGCAAATAACCAGTTCATGTACACTTCTAAAAGGAATCCTGTGAATAATGGGACAACTCAGAAGAAAGGAGTTCTTGAGATTGATACTCTGAATGCAATATTGGCTCAGAACAAAATATTGACTCAGCAAGTCAATATGATTTCTCAGAGTCTGTCTAGAATGCAAGCTGTAACAGGCAGTACTAAGGAAGCTTCCTCTGAAGAAGAAGCCTATGACCCTGAGAATCCTGCAATAGAAGAGATGAATTACATGGGAGAATCCTATGGAAACACCTATAATCCTTTATGTAGGAATCATCCAAATTTCTCATGGAAGGATCAACAGAAGCCTAATCAAGGCTTCAGTAACAATAATGGTGGGAGAAATAGGTTTCGCAATAGCAAACCTTTTCCATCATCTTCTCATCAACAGATAGAAAATTCTGAGCAGAGTCACTCTGACTTAGCAACTGTAGTCTCTGATCTATCTAAGACCACTCTCAGTTTTATGACTCAAGGTCCTCCATTAGAAATTTGGAGGCACAAGTGGGTCAGCTGAGTAAAAGAGTTACTGAACTCCCTCCTAGTACTCTCCCAAGCAATACAGAAGAGAATCCAAAAAGAGAGTGCAAGGCCATCTACACGTCCAACATGGCCAAACCTGTAGAGGAGGGAAATGCAGTGATTTCCAGTGAAGAAGACCTCAATGGACGTCCACTGACCTCCAAATAGTTCCCTAATGAGGAACCAAAGGAATCTGAGGCTCATATAGAGACCATAGAGATTCCACTAAACTTACTGTTGCCATTCATGAGCTCTGATGAATATTATTCCTCTAAAGAGGATGAAGATATTATTGAAGAGCAAGTTTCTCAATATCTAGGAACAATCATGAAGCTGAATGCCAAGTTATTTGGTAATGAGACTTGGGAGGATGAAACTCTATTGCTCATCAATGAACTAAATGATCTGGTTCAACTGAAATTATCTCAGAAGAAACAGGATCCTGGAAAGTTCTTAATACCTTGTACCATAGGCACTATGACCTTTGAGAAGGCTCTGTGTGACCTGGGGTCAGGGATAAACCCCATGCCTCTCTCTGTAATGGAGAAACTAGTGATCTTTGAGGTGCAAGCTGCAAGAATCTCACTAGAGATGGCAGACAATTCAAGGAAACTAGCTTATGGACTTGTAGAGGATGTCTTGGTAAAGGTTGAAGGCTTGTACATCCCTTCTGATTTCATAATCCTAGACACTTGGAAGGATGAGGATGAATCCATCATCCTAGGAAGACCCTTCTTAGCCATAGCAAGAGCTATGATTGATGTGGACAGAGGAGAGCTAGTCCTTCAATTGAATGAGGACTACCTTGTGTTTAAAGCCCAAGGATCTTCTTCTGTAACCATGGAGAGGAAGCATGAAAAGCTTCTCTCAACACAGAGTCAAACAAAGCCCACACACTCAACTTCTAAGTTTGGTGTTGGGAGGCCATCATCAAGCTCTGAGTCTCTGTGAAGCTCTCTAAGAGCTTCACTGTCAAGCTATTGACATTAAAGAAGAGCTTATTGGGAGGCAACCCAATGTTATTTAATCATATTTATTTATTTTCCACTGTTATTTTATGTTTTCTTTAGGTTGATGATCATGTGAAGTCACAAAAATAACTAAAAAGTCAAAAATAGAATGAAAAACAGCATTAAAAATAGCACACCATGGAGAACAGGCTTACTGGCGTTTAAACGCCAGTAAGGATAGCAGAATAGGTGTTTAACGCACAGCCTGGCAGCATTATGGGCGTTAAACGCCAGAATGGGCAGCACTCTGGGCGTTTAACGCCAGAAAGGGTTGTCTGGCATCTGGCTGGCGTTAAACGCCAGAAATGGGCATCTGGCTGAAATGGGCAGCAGAGTGGCGTTTAACACCAGGAAAGGTAGCATAGCAGGCGTTAAACACCAGATTTGGCACAGAATGGGCGTTTGAACGCCAGAATGGTGCAGGGACTCAAATTCCTTGACACCTCAGGATCTGTGGAGCCCACAGGATCCCCACCTACCCCACCCCTTCTTCTCTCCTCTTCAAACCTTTCCATAACACTCTTCCCCAAACACCCTTGACCAATCCCATCAAAACCTCTTCCCCAAACACCCCTCACCTATCAAATCCTACCCTCTTCCCCATAACCTCTTCACCACTCACATCCATCCATCATTAAACCCCACCTACCTCACCATTCAAATTCAAACCATTTCCCTCCTAAACCCAATCCCTCATACACGGCTACCTTCTCTCCCTTACCCTATAAATACCCCTCCTTACCACCTTCATCTTCACACAACATACACACTACTACCCCCTTGGCCGAAATCACACCCCCTCCATCTCCTCCATTTTTTCTTCTTCTACTCCTTTTTTTCTTCTTTTTTGCTCGAGGATGAGCAACTATTCTAAGTTTGGTGTGGAGAAACCTCTAGAAAGAGGAAAGGGAAGGCTATTGCTTCCACCTCCGAGTCATGGGAGATGGAGAAATTCATCTCAAAGATCCATCAAGACCACTTCTATGAAGTTGTGGCCAAGAAGAAGGTGATTCCCGAGGTCCCCTTCAAGCTCAAAAAGAGTGAGTATCCAGAGATCCGACATGAGATTCAAAGAAGAGGTTGGAAAACTCTCACCAACCCCATTCAACAAGTCGGGATCTTAATGGTTCAAGAGTTCTATGCTAATGCATGGATCACTAGAAACCATGACCAAGGTGTGAACCCGAACCCAAAGATTTGGCTCACAATGGTTTGGGAGAATTACTTAGATTTCAGTCCAGAAAATGTGAGGTTGGCATTTAACTTGCCTATGATGCAAGGAGATCCTCACCCTTTCACTAGAAGGGTCAACTTTGATCAAAGGTTGGACCAAGTCCTTAAGGACATTTGTGTGGAAGGCGCTTAATGGAAGAGTGATTCAAGAGGCAAGCCGGTTCAACTAAGAAGGCTTGACCTCAAACCAGTGGCTAGGGGATGGTTGGAGTTCATCCAACGCTCTATAATTCCTACTAGCAACCGGTCTGAAGTTACTGTAGACCGGGCTATCATGATCCATAGTATCATGAATGGAGAGGAAGTAGAAGTTCATGAGATCATATCCCTAGAACTCTACAAGGTGGCGGACAAGCCCTCTACCTTGGCAAGGTTAGCCTTCCCTCATATCATTTGTCACCTATGAAATTCAGCTGGAATTGTCATAGAGGAAGATATCCTCATTGAAGAGGACAAGCCCATCACTAAGAAAAAGATGGAGCAAACAAGAGAGCCCACTCATGGACCTCAATAAGAGCATGAGGAAATTCCTCATCATGAAATCCCTGAGATGCCTCAAGGGATGCATTTTCCTCCACAAAATTATTGAGAGCAAATCAACACCTCCCTAGGAGAATTAAGTTCCAATATGGGACAACTAAGGATGGAGCACCAAGAGCATTCCATCCTCCTCCATGAAATTAGAGAAGACCAAAGAGCCATGAGAGAGGAACAACAAAGGCAAGGAAGAGACATAGAGGAGCTCAAGCACTCCATAAGACCTTCAAGAGGAAGAACTAGCCGCCATCACTAAGGTGGACCCATTCTTTAATTTCCTTGTTCTTATTTTTTCTATTTTTTGAAAATTATGCTTTATCTTTTGTCTATGTTTGTGTCTTTATTACATGATCATTAGTGTCTAGTGTCTATGTCTTAAAGATATGAATGTCCTATGAATCCATCACCTTTCTTAAATGAAAAATATTTTAATTGCAAAAGAACAAGAAGTACATGATTTCGAATTCTATCTTGAAATTAGATTAATTATTTTGATGTGGTGGCAATACCTTTTGTTTTCTGAATGAATGCCTGAACAGTGCATATTTTTTAATTTGTTGTTTATGAATGTTAAAATTGTTGGCTCTTGAAAGAATAATGAAAAAGGAGAAATGTTATTGGTAATCTGAAAAATCATAAAATTGATTCTTGAAGCAAGAAAAAGTAGTGAATAGAAAAAGCTTGCGAAAAAAAAAAGAGAAAGAAAAAGAAAAAGCAAGCAGAAAAAGCCAATAACCCTTTAAACCAAAAGGCAAGGGTAGAAAAAGGATCCAAGGCTTTGAGCATTAATGGATAGGAGGGCCCACAGGAATAAAATCCTTACCTAAGCGGCTAAACCAAGCTGTCCCTAACCATGTGCTTGTGGCGTGAAGGTGTCAAGTGAGATAATTTATAGTTGCTTGGAAACAAGCAACAATTTAAGTTTGGTGTTGTGATGAGCGGATAATTTATACCCTTTTGGCATTGTTTTTACATAGTTTTTAGATGTTTTAATTACTTTTTATTAAATTTTTATTAGTTTTTATTCAAAAATCACATTTCTGGACTTTACTATGAGTTTGTGTATTTTTCTGTGATTTTAGGTATTTTCTGGCTGAAATTGAGGGACTAGAGCAAAAATCTTATTCAGAGGCTGAAAAAGGACTGCAGATCCTATTGGATTCTGACCCTCCTGCACTCGAAGTGGATTTTCTAGAGCTAAAGAAGCCCAATTGGCGGGGTCTCAATTGAGTTGGAAAGTAGACATCCGGGACTTTCCAGCAATATATAATAGTCTATGCTTTATCCGAGATTTGATGGCCCAAACTGGCGACCAAATACAGCCTAAAACATCTTGGCGTAAAACGCCCAAACTGGCACCAGAATTGGAGTTAAACGCCCAAACTGGCACCCAAGCTGGCGTTTAACTCCAGGAATAGCCTATGCATGAAAAAGCTTCAATGCTCAGTCCAAGCACACACCAAGTGGGCCCCAAAAGTGGATTTCTGCACTATCTGCATTTAGTTACTCATTTTCTGTAACCCTAGGCTACTAGTCTAGTATAAAAACTACTTTTAGAGATTTATTTTATGCTTTTTGTATAATCTTTTACGTCTTTGGTTGATATAGACCATTGTACACGTTTGGAGGCTGGCTTCACGGCCATGCCTAGACTTTTTTCACATATGTATTTTCTACGGTGGAGTTTCTACACCCCAAAGATTAAGGTGTGAAGCTCTGCTGTTCTTCATGAATTAATTGAATTACTACTGTTTTTTCTTCAATTCACGCCTACTTCTTCTCCATGATATACTCTTGTTCTTAATTCAGTTAAGTCAGAATGAAGGGGTGACCCGTGACAATCACCCAATCTTTGTTACTCGCTCAGCCAAGATCCGCGTGCCTGACAACCACAAAGCGGTCTACATGATGTTCAACATAGTCATTGGACAATAGCTGGAGTATATTCTCTAGGATATCTGATACACGGACCGAGTTCGTGAGATTAGTATCTTCGTTGTATAGGCTAGAACCATTGGCAGCATACCTGAGATCCGGAAAGTCTAAACCTTGTCTGTGGTATTTCGAGTAGGATCTGGCGAGGGATGACTGTGACGAGCTTCAAACTTGCAAATGTTGGGTGCAATGACAGTGTGCAAAAGAACAATGGTCCTATTCCGACGCTAGCGAGAACCGACAGATGATTAGCCGTGTGGTGATAGCGCATATGGATTTGTTTTTATCCGAGAGGATCATACAGCTTGCCATGGAAGGAGGTAACGCATGGTTGGAAGAAAGCAATAGGAAAGCAGAGGTTCATAAGTAACAAAGCATCTCCATACGCTTATTTGAAATTTCTACCAGTGAATCACATAAGTAACTTTATCTTATTTTATATTTTATTTATATTTTAATTGTCAAAATATCACAACCATCTGAATCCGCCTGACTGAGATTTATAAGAATGACCATAGCTTGCTTCAAGCCGACAATCTCCATGGGATCGACCCTTACTCACGTATGGTTTATTACTTGGACGACCCAGTGCACTTGCTGGTTAGTTACGCGGGTTTGTGTAAGAAGTCTTGAGATCACATTTTCCCATACCAAGTTTTTGGCGCTGTAGCCAGGGAACGAGCAATCACAATTTTGCGTACCAGTGGACATTAAGTTTGAGCTTCAGAATCTGGCGTTGTTAATGCCGTTAACACTGTCAACGCCAGCGATAACGCTGTCAATAACGCCAACGACCCTAGCAGGTTGATCTTGTTCACTTCAAAGGACTATAACATGGGCTACAGAGGTCAGATTGAGGTACTTCTAGTTGAGTTATATAGCTAACATTCAGAGCTTTCTAACGATGTATAATAGTCTATAGTGGGCACGAAATTGAAGAACAAACAATAGGCATCTTTAAGCCCAAAAACACCAACTGGGGAGCAAGTCCTAGCATTAGCTACACTAACACCGGGGATAACGTTGGCTAAGGAAGGATTTGTGGCATTAGTGGCAACGTTAGCCAACTAACGCCGGTGCTAATGCTAGCACCTGGACCTCAATTTAATTCATTTCTCTCTCAAATCCACTTTATAGCTCAAGCAAGCAAGCCCACAATTGTCACCAATCAAGGCCACAAGAAACATCTAGAATAGATAATTTTCATTCCATTGTAATTTGCTTTCAATTTCATTTAAGTTTGTTATTTAGGAGAGCCCATAAAAAGGCCTGAGTTTCATAGAAAAGGGGGAGATATACATAGGGTGGGAGACCAATTTGGAATTCTGTGAATTGACACACTCCTCTGGGAGTGGGTCTTCGGACCCCTCCCCTTATACACTCTTCTTTTCTTCCACTTCCTTTCTTACTTTGTACACATTTTAGTTATGAATCTTTATTTTTCATTTTAGTTATGAGTCTTTAATTTTCATTTTTACTTTCATGCACTTTAATTTTCTTTTGAGTTTTTTTTAGAGTAATGATCAACTAAACCCCCACTCATTATGGGGAGGAGCTCTATTGTTATTCCAAAGAATTAATGTAATTCTTCTTCTTCTCAAACCGCTTGTTGTAGCTAAGGGAAAGCTTTTGTGCTTCATAGATCCATTCACTACCGGAAGGAGATTTGAATCTACTTGAATCTCTATGTGAGCCTTGGAAAAGGGATCATAGGATTAGTTTAAAGCTTTTCCTTCATAACTTTTTTGATCAACACATTTCGAGTTGGTACGTGACATATAACCTCTTTGAATTGAGATCCTAAGGGTTGTGTGGCTCATGGATTAGAAATTTGAGCTTAATCTCTTCTCATGAACAATTAGATCAAGGAATTGGCAATTGATTGTGTTAAGAGAAATTGCGTTGCCAAGGAATTGGAAGTCAATTATTGACAATCCGCCATAGATCTACTTCATATGATTGAGAAGGAGTGAGATCCATTGATTCAAGAGGAATCAACATCTCCAATCCCCTATGTTTTCTATCTTTAGTTTCCATTATTTACTTTATTGCACTTCATTTCCATGCACTTTATTTCCTTTTACTTTTATTTCTTGCACTTTACTTTACTTTTCTTGCTCTTTAATTTTCCAGCACTTTATATTCTTGCAATTTACTTTTCTTGTACTTTATTGCTTTCCTTTACTTTTATGTCATTTACTTTTCATGTTCACTCATCATTCAACCATGCTTGTCTAACTAGAATAATCAATTTACTATTGATTGCTTAATCCTTTAATCCTCGTGGGATCGACCTCACTCTTGTGAGTTTTATTACTTGATACAACCCGGTGCACTTGCCGGTAGTTATTACAGAGAAAAAATTTTTTTATTATCAAGTTTTTGGCATTGCCGGGGATTAATTGTTATTAACAAACTACCGGTGGTTGATTACCTAGATGAGACACTTTTTCTTTCTCTTTGTTTTAGTCATTTCTTTTTTTTAATGCTTTCTTTTATTTTGTCCCCAACTGTTTCTGTAAATGCCTCACCAAGAAACCCTTACTCGTGACATATTTTTCTCTTGGTGATTGTGTTATTAACATACAACAGTTTCTTTTACCTAGTTATCTTTCAAATAAATTGGAAGATGATTGCATTCTAAGTTTGGTGTTGCTATGCAACAAATTTGATTTCCAAATCTTTTCAGGGTACTTGCATCAATTCCAAGTGAAAGTGTCACACTAAGTTTGGTGTGCCACTTATCTTTTATACAATGTATCATGCACACCCTCTTATTAACAATCACAATGTCTCTGTTTCTTGTGCCTTCATTGTTATCTTTTATAATTTTGCTTGCCTAACCGCATGCACTACTCACATTTCAAGGATCAAGACATCCATGACCCATCATACACCCCATCACCATTGTTTTATTTGTGCTTGAAGACAAGCAATCATCCTAAGTTAGAGTGGGAAGGGAAAGAATAAGGAGGAAAGGGACAACAACAATGAAGATGAACTACAAGGTAGTAACGTTCCTTTTTCTCTTATTTGTTTTCATTACATTTAATTGCATGGTTGTCTCTTATTTTCTTTGTATGCATGTGTATTGTGAATAAGCATAGCTTGATTGCTAAATTGTAACATGTTGTTGTGACATTATAACTACCATCTTAAATTTTGTAAGTTCAAAGCAATTGAGTTTCATGATCATAAACAAACAAGGTCATTAAAGAAGAAGATAGCATGAGCATATTAGTATCGGGAGGCTAGCATGATTATTGTTTCTCAATTGCATTTGAACTTGTTTAATTAAAGTTTTCATCTAGGACATTTTCTGAGATCATTAAAACCTCGAAGAAGCAAATGAAAATAAGGCAAGAAAAGAAAAGAGAAAGAATGAGAAAGTTGAAGGCTCTGAGTACCAATGACACTTCATTTTTCAAGTACTTGTGGTGTTTATGTATCAAGCAAAAAGCTTGAAAACAAAACATTTAGAGTTGATGAGCGGATAATTTATACGCTTTTTCGCAGTGCTTTTACATAGTTTTTAGTATGATTTAGTTAGTTTTTAGTATATTCTTATTAGTTTTTAAATAAAATTCACATTTCTGGACTTTACTATGAGTTTGTGTATTTTTTTGTGATTTCAGGTAATTTCTGGCTGAAATTGAGGGACTTGAGCAAAAATCAGATTTAGAGTTTGAAGAAGGACTGCAGATGTTGTTGGATTCTAACCTCCCTGCACTCAAAGTGGCTTTTCTGGAGCTACAGAAGTCCAAATGGCGTGCTCTCAATTGCGTTGGAAAGTAGACATCTAGGGCTTTCCAGCAATATATAATAGTCCATTCTTTGCCCGAGTTTAAATGACTCAAACCGGCGTTTAACGCCAGCTTTCTGCCATATTCTAGAGTTAAACGCCAGAAACAGGTTGCAAAGCAGAGTTAAATGCCAGAAACAGGTTACAAACTGGCGTTTAACTCCAAGGAAGACCTCTACACGTGAAATCTTCAATGCTCAGCCCAAGCACACACCAAGTGGACCCGGAAGTGGATTTCTGCATCATTTACTCATTTCTGTAAACCCTAGTAACTAGTTTAGTATAAATAGGACTTTTTACTATTGTATTTACATCTTTGGATCATTTTTAGATCTTTGGATGTTTAGTCCGTAGACCTTGGAGGCTGGCCATTCGGCCATGCCTGGACCTTGTTCTTATGTATTTTCAACGGTGGAGTTTCTACACACCATAGATTAAGGTGTGGAGCTCTGCTGTTCTTCATGAATTAATGCAAAGTACTATTATTTTCTATTCAACTCAAGCCTATTTCTTCTCTAAGATATTCATTCGCACACAAGAACATGATGAATGTGATGATTATGTGACGCTCATCATCATTCTCACTTATGAACGCGTGCCTGACAAACACTTCCGTTCTACATGCAAACAAGCTTGAATGCATATCTCTTAGCCTCCTGATCGTGAGATCAGAGTCTTCGTGGTATAGGCTAGAATTATTGGCGGCCATTCTTGAGATCTGGAAAGTCTAAACCTTGTCTGTGGTATTCCGAGTAGGATCTGGGAAGGGAGGGCTGTGACGAGCTTCAAACTCGCGAGTGCTTGGCGTAGTGACAGACGCAAAAGGATTACTGAATCCTATTCCAGTATGATCGAGAACCGACAGATGATTAGCCGTGCGGTAACAGCGCATCTTGGACCATTTTCACTGAGAGGACGGGAAGTAGCCATTGACAACGGTGATGCCCTACATAAAGCTTGCCATGGAAAGGAGTAGGAATGATTGGATGAAGACAGCAGGAAGCAGAGGTTCAGGAGGAACAAAAGCATCTCTATACGCTTATCTGAAATTCTCACCAATGAATTACATAAGTATTTCTATCCTATTTTATATTTTAATTATCAAATCTCCATAACCAATTGAATCTGCCTGACTGAGATTTACAAGGTGACCATAGCTTGCTTCAAGCCGACAATCTCCGTGGGATCGACCCTTACTCACGTAAGGTTTATTATTTGGACGACCCAGTGCACTTGCTGGTTAGTTGTGTGAAGTTATGATGAAGAACTAAGATTATGAACGTGCGTATTAAGTTTTCAGCGCCGTTACCAAGGAATGAATGATCACGATTTTGCACACCAAGTTTTTGGCGTCGTTGCCGGGGATTGTTTGAGTTTGGACAACTGACGGTTCATCTTGTTGCTCAGATTAGGTAATTTTATTTTAATTTTAAGCTTTTTTGTTTTTATTCTTTTATTTTCGAAAAAAATTTTCAAAAAAAAATTTAATAAAAGTAAATTATTCTATGTTCTTCAGAATTTTTAAGAATGAATTCTAGAGTTTCTTCATGATTTGTTGAAGCCTGGCTGGCTGTCAAGCCATGTCTAAATTTTTGGACTGAGGCTTCCACTTATCATGGCAAGAGTCCTTGGACTCTCATCTAATAAGCTATTATATGCTTGATTTGTATCTGCTGAAGCTTGGCTGGCCATTAGCCATGTCTAGTGTTTTGGACCGGAGCTTTCAATGAAAGTTTGGCTGGCTAGTAAGCCATGTCTAATTCCTGGACCGGAGGTTTAGGCTGACATTGCATGATTCCTGGAATTCTCATTAAAAATTTTGAAATCCTTATTTTTCTTTTCCAATTAATTTTTGAAAAAAAAATCCAAAAAAAAATTTAATAAAATTATAAAGAACCAAAAATTCGATGTTTCTTGTTTGAGTCTTGTGTTAAATTTTAAGTTTGGTGTCAATTTTATGTTTTTAAAATTTGTGCATTTTTCAAAAACTCATGCATGGTGTTCTTCATAATCTTCAAGTTGTTCTTGACGATTTGCTTTGTTTGATCTTTGCATTTTTATGTTTTGTATCTTTTCTTGTTTTTCATATGCATTTTCAATTTGTTAGTGTCTAAAGTTTGAAAATTTCTATGTTTAGTGTCTTGCATATTTTTCTTTTCTTAAAAATTTTCAAAAATAAGTTCTTGGTGTTCATCTTGATATTCAAAGTGTTCTTGATGTTCATCTTGACATTCAAAGTGTTCTTGCATGCATTATGTGTTTTGATACATAATTTTCATGTTTTGAGTCTTTTTATTATTTTTCTCTTTCATTATTAAAAAATTCAAAAATAAAAAAAATATCTTTCTCCTTTTCTTCTCATAAAATTCGAAAATTTGAGTTGACTTTTTCAAAAATATTTAAAATCTAGTTGTCTCTTATGAGTCAAATCAAATTTTCAATTTAAAAATTCTATCTTTTTCAAATCTTTTTCATTTTTTCTTTCATAATTTCGAAATTTTCAAAATTTATTTTCAAAATCTATTTCTTATTTCTATTTCATATTTTCAAAATTAATGCTAACAATTAATGTGATTGATTCAAAAATTTTAAGTTTGTTACTTGCCTAGTAAGAAAGGTTCAATCTTTAAATTTTAAAATCATATCTTTTTGTTTCTTGTTACTCAAGTAATCAACTTTAATTTTCAAAATCAAATCTTTTTAAATTTCTTTTTCAAATCTTTTTCAAAATAAATTTCAATCACATCTTCTTCAAAATCAATTTCAAAATCTTTTCTAACTTCTTATCTTTTCAAAATTGATTTTCAAATCTTTTTCAATTAATCTTATCTTTTTGTTTGATTCTTATCTTTTTCAAAGCTACCTAACTAATTTTTTCTCTCTAATTTTTGAAAATTACTAACCTCTTTTTCAAAATTTCTTTTCATTAACTAATTATTTTAAATTTTAATCTTAATCTTATTCCTTTTTATATTTTCAAATTTTAACTTTAATTTTAAATTAAAAACAAAAACAAAAATATTCTTATTTTATTTATTTAATTTTCGAATTCTTCTCTCTCTCACCCCCTTCTATTTATTTATTTATCTACTAACACTTCTCTTCTACTCAAAAATTCGAACCCACACTTCTCATCTGTGTTCAAATTTTTATCTTTCCCTTCTTCTATTCTTCTCTTCTTATACTTATATAAGGAGTCTCTATACTGTGACATAGAGAATTCTATATTTTCTTTTATGTTCTCTTTTTTTTCATATGAGCAGGAACAAGGATAAGAACATTTTTGTTGAAGCTGATCCTGAACCTGAAAGGAGTCTGAAGAGGAAGTTAAGGGAACCTAAAGCATAACTCTCTGGAGAAAATCTGACAGAAATTTTCGAAAAAAAAGGACACATGGCCGAAAATAATAACAATGCAAGGAAGATGCTTGGTGACTTTACTGCACCAAATTTCAATTTACATGGAAGAAGCATCTCAATCCCTGCCATTGGAGCAAAAAATTTTGAGCTAAAGCCTCAATTAGTTTCTCTGATGTAACAAAACTGCAAGTTTCATGGACTTCCATCAGAAGATCCTTTTCAGTTCTTAACTGAATTTTTGCAGATCTGTGATACTGTCAAGACCAATGGGGTTGATCTCGAAGTCTACAGGCTTATGCTTTTCTCGTTTGCTGTAAGAGACAGAGCTAGAATATGGTTGGACTCTCAACCTAAAGATAGCCTGAACTCTTGGGATAAGCTGGTCACGGCTTTCTTAGCCATGTTCTTTCCTCCTCAAAAGCTTAGCAAGCTTAGAGTGGATGTTCAAACCTTCAAACAGAAAGAAGGTGAATCCCTCTATGAAGCTTGGAAGAGATATAAGAAACTGACCAAAAAGTGTCCTTCTGACATGCTATCAGAATGGACCATCCTGGATATATTCTATGATGGTCTGTCTGAATTATCAAAGATGTCATTGGACCACTCTGCAGGTGGATCTATTCACCTAAAGAAAACGCCTGCAGAAGCTCAGGAACTCATTGACATGGTTGCAAATAACCAGTTCATGTACACTTCTGAAAGGAATCCTGTGAGTGATGGGACGCCTCAGAGGAATGGAGTTCTTGAAATTGATACTTTGAATGCCATATTGGCTCAGAATAAAATATTGACTCAGCAAGTCAATATGATTTCTCAAAGTCTGAATAGATTGCAAGCTGCATCCAATAATACTCAAGAGGCATCTTCTGAAGAAGAAGCTTATGATCCTGAGAACCTTGCAATAACAGAGGTGAATTACATGGGGGAACCCTATGGAAATACCTATAATCCCTCATAGAGAAATCATCCAAATTTCTCATGGAAGGATCAACAAAAGCCTCAACAAGGCTTTAATAATGGTGGAAGAAATAGGTTTAGCAATAGCAAGCCTTTTCCATCATCCACTCAGCAACAGACAGAGAATTCTGAGAAGAATCCATCTAGCTTAGCAAATATAGTCTCTGATCTATCTAAGGCCACTTTAAGTTGCATGAATGAAATAAGGTCCTCCATTAGAAATTTGGAGGCACAAGTGGGCCAGCTGAGTAAAAGAGTCACTGAAACCCCTCCTAGTACTCTCCCAAGTAATACAGAAGAGAATCCAAAAAGAGAGTGCAAGGCCATTACCTTACTTGGTGTGGCCGAACCCAAAGAGGAGGAGGAGGACGTGAATCCTAGTGAGGAAGACCTCCTGGGACGTTCTCTGACCAATAAGGAGTTTCCCTTTGAGGAACCAAAGGAATCTGAGGCTCATCTAGAGAACATCGAGATTCCATTGAACCTCTTTTTACCATTCATGAGCTCTGATGACTATTCATCTTCTGAAGAAGATGAAGACATTGCAGAAGAGCAAGTTGCTCAATATTTAGGAGCAATCATGAAGCTGAATGCCAAATTATTTGGTAATGAGACTTAGGAGGATGAACCTCCATTGCTCATCAAGAAACTAAATACCTTGGTTCAGCAAGCTTTACCTCAAAAGAAACAGGATCCTGGTAAATTCCTAATTTCCTGTAACATAGGAACCATGACCTTTGAGAAGGCTCTGTGTGACCTGGGGTCAAGAATAAACTTAATGCCACTCTCTGTAATGGAGAAACTTGGGATCTTTGAGGTGCAAGCTGCCAGAATCTCATTAGAGATGGCAGACAACTCAAGAAAACAGGCTTATGGACTAGTAAAGGACGTGCTAGTAAAGGTTGAAGGCCTTTACATCCCTACTGATTTCATAATCCTAGACACTGGGAAGGATGAGGATGAATCCATCATCCTTGGAAGACCCTTCCTAGCCACAGCAAGAGCTGTGATTGATGTGGACAGAGGAGAATTGGTCCTTCAACTGAATGAGGACAACCTTGTGTCTAAAACTCAAGGATCTCTTTCTATAACCATGGAGAGTAAGCATGAAAAGCTTCTCTCACTGCAGAGTCAACCAAAGCCCCCACAGTCAAACTCTAAGTTTGGTGTTGGGAGGTCCCAATAATGCTCTGAACATCTGTGAGGCTCCATGAGAGCTCACTGTCAAGCTATTGACTTTAAAGAAGCACTTGTTGGGAGGCAACCCAATGTTATTTAATTATATCTATTTATTTTCTATTGTTCTTTTATGTCTTTTTTTAGGTTGATGATCATGTGGAGTCACAAAAACTACTGAAAAATCAAAATCAGAATGAAAAACAACATTAAAAAATAGCTCACCCTGGAGGAAGAGCTTACTGGCATTTAAACGCCAGTAAGAAGCATCAAACTGGCGTTTAACGCCAGAAAGAAGCATCAAGCTGGCGTTAAACGCCAGAAACAAGCACCAGACTGGCGTTTAACACCAGAACAGAGCATGGAAGTGGCGTTTCATGCCAAAAACAGGCAGCAGTCTGGCGTTAAACGCTAGTATTGCATACAAAGGGTATTTTGTATGCCTAATTAGACCAGGGATGCTAAATCCTTGACCCCTCAGGATCTGTGGACCCCACAGGATCTCCCACAGGATCTGTGGACCCCATAAGATCCCCACCTATCCTAACTCTCTCTCTTCACACCTTTTCATAACCCTCTTCCCCAAATACCCTTCACCAATCACCTCAATCACTTTTCTCCATCACCTCTTAACCACTCACATCCCTCCACTCTTCCTCATAAACCCCACCTACCTCCCAAATTCAAACTCTTTTCCCTCCCAAACCCAACCCTAATGGCTGAACCCTAAACCTCCCCCCACTCCTATATAAACCCCTCATTCCTTCTTCTTTTTCACCCAACACAACCCTTTCTTCTTCCCCTTGCCCGAATACACACATCTCCCCCTCTCCTCTATTTTTCTTCCTCTTCTCCTTCTTTCTTTCTTCTTTTGCTCGGGGACGTGCAAACATTTTAAGTTTGGTGTGGTAAAATCATTTCTTTTTATTTTTCCATAACCATTAATGGCACCTAAGGCCAGAGAAACCTCAAAAAAAAGGAAAGGGAAGGCAATTGCTTCCATCTCTGAGTCATGGGAGATGGAGAGATTCATCTTAAAGGCCCATCAAGACCACTTCTATGAAGTTGTGGCCAAGAAGAAAGTGATCTTTGAGGTTCCTTTCAAAGAGATTAGAAGAAGAGGATGGAAAGTTCTCTCTAATCCTATTCAACAAGTCGGGATCTTAATGGTTCAAGAGTTCTATGCAAATGCATGGATCACTAGGAACCATGATCAAAGTATGAACCCGAATCCAAAGAATTGGCTTACCATAGTTCGGGTGAAATACTTAGATTTCAGTCCAGAAAATGTAAGGTTGGCGTTCAACTTGCCAATGATGCAAGAAAACGCACGCCCCTACACTAGAAGGGTCAACTTTGATCAAAGGTTGGACCAAGTCCTCATGGACATATGTGTGGAAGGAGCTCAATGGAAAGTTGACTCAAGAGGCAAGCCGGTTCAATTGAGAAGACTGGACCTTAAGCCTGTAGCTAAAGGATGGTTGGAGTTCATTCAACACTCAATCATTTCTACTAGCAACCGGTCTGAAGTTACTATAGACCTGGCCATCATGATCCATAGTACCATGATTGGGGAAGAAGTGGAAGTTCATGAGATTATAAAGCAACAAAGACAAGGAAGAGACATAGAGGAGCTCAAGAGCACCGTTGGTTCTTCAAGAAGAGGAAGACGCCACCCTCACTAAGGTGGACTCGTTCCTTAATCTCCTTGTTCTTATTCTCCTGTTTTTCGTTTACTATGCTTCATGTTTATTTATGTTTGTGTCTTTATTACATGATCATTAGTGTTTAAGTGTCTATGTCTTAAATCTATGAATGTCCTATGAATCCATCACCTCTCTTAATTGAAAACTGTTCTAAAAATAAAAGAACAAGAAGTACATGGTTTCGAATTCATCCTTGAAACTAGTTTAATTATTTTGATGTGGTGACAATACTTTTTGTTTTCTGAATGAATGCTTGAACAATGCATATGTCTTTTGATATTGTGGTTTATGAATGTTAAATATGTTGGCTCTTGAAAGAGTGATGAAAAAGGAGAAATGTTATTGATAATCTGAAAAATCATAAAATTGATTCTTGAAGCAAGAAAAAGTAGTGAATACAAAAGCTTGCGAAAAAAAAGAAAAGAAAAATGGCGAAAAAAAAAGAAAAAGCAAGCAGAAAAAGTCAAAAGCTCTTTAAACCATAAGGCAAGAGCAAAAAGCCAATCGCCCTTAAAACCAAAAGGCAAGGGTAATAAAAAGGATCCAAGGCTTTGAGCATCAGTGGATAGGAAGGCCTAAAGGAATAAAATCCTGGCCTAAGCGGCTAAACCAAGCTGTCCCTAACCATGTGCTTGTGGCGTGAAGGTGTCAAGTGAAAACTTGAGACTGAGCGGTTAAAGTCAAGGTCCAAAGCAAAAAAAAGAGTGTGCTTAAGAACCCTAGACACCTCTAACTGGGGACTCTAGCAAAGCTGAGTCATAATCTGAAAAGGTTCACCCAGTTATGTGTTTGTGGCATTTATGTATCCGGTGGTAATACTGGAAAATAAAGTGCTTAGGGCCACGGCCAAGACTCATAAAGTAGATGTGTTCAAGAATCAACATACTGAACTAGGAGAATCAATAACACTATCTAAAATCTAAGTTCCTATAGATGCCAATCATTCTGAACTTCAATGGATAAAGTGAGATGCCAAAACTATTCAAGAGGCAAAAAGCTACTAGTCCCGCTCATCTGATTGGAGCTAAGTTTCATTGATATTTTGGAATTTATAATATATTCTCTTCTTTTTATCCTATTTTATTTTCAATTGCTTGGGGACAAGCAACAATTTAAGTTTGGTGTTGTGATGAGCGGATAATTTATAAGCTTTTTGGCAGTGTTTTTACATAGTTTTTAGTATGATTTAGTTAGTCTTTAGTATATTTTTATTAGTTTTTAAATAAAATTCACATTTCTGGACTTTACTATGAGTTTGTGTGTTTTTCTTTGATTTTAGGTAATTTCTGGCTGAAATTGAGGGACTTGAGCAAAAATCAGATTCAGAGGTTGAAGAAGGACTGCAGATGCTATTGGATTCTGACCTCCCTACACTCAAAGTGAATTTTCTGGAGCTACAAAAGTCCAAATGGCGTGCTCTTAATTGCGTTGGAAAGTACACATCTAGGGCTTTCCAGCAATATATAATAGTCCATACTTTGCCCGAGTTTACATGACGCAAACTGGCGTTCAACGCCAGCTTTCTGCCCTATTCTGGAGTTAAACGCCAGAAACAGGTTACAAACTGGCGTTTAACTCCAAGGAAGACCTCTACATGTGAAAGCTTCAACGCTCAGCCCAAGCACACACTAAGTGGGCCTGGAAGTGGATTTCTGCATCATTTACTCATTTCTGTAAACCCTAGTAACTAGTTTAGTATAAATAGGACTTTTTACTATTGTATTTACATCTTTGGATCATTTTTAGATCTTTGGACGTTTAGTCCCTAGACCTAGGAGGCTGGCCATTCGGCCATGTCTGGACCTTGTTCTTATGTATTTTCAACGGTGGAGTTTCTACACACCATAGATTAAGGTGTGGAGCTCTGTTGTTCTTCATGAATTAATGAAAAGTACTATTGTTTTCTATTCAACTCAAGCCTATTTGTTCTCTAAGATATTCATTCGCACACAAGAACATGATGAATGTGATCATTATGTGACGCTCATCATCATTCTCACTTATGAACGCGTGCCTGACAAACACTTCCGTTCTACATGCAAACAAGCTTGAATGCATATCTCTTAGCCTCCTGATCTTGAGATCAGAGTCTTCGTGGTATAAGATAGAATTATTGGCAGCCATTCTTGAGATCTGAAAAGTCTAAACCATGTCTGTGGTATTTCGAGTAGGATCTGGGAGGGGATGGCTGTGACGAGCTTCAAACTCGCGAGTGCTGGGCGTAGTGACAGACGCAAAAGGATTACTGAATCCTATTCCAGTATGATCGAGAACCGATAGATGATTAGCCGTGCGGTGACAGCGCATCTTGGACCATTTTCACTGAGAGGACGGGAAGTAGCCGTTGACAACGGTGATGCCCTACATAAAGCTTGCCATAGAAAGGAGTAGGAATGATTGGATGAAGACAGCAGGAAGCAGAGGTTCAAGAGGAACAAAAACATCTCTATACGCTTATCTGAAATTCTCACCAATGAATTACATAAGTATTTCTATCCTATTTTATATTTTAATTATATTTTAATTATCAAATCTCCATAACCAATTGAATCTGCCTGACTGAGATTTACAAGGTGACCCTAGCTTGCTTCAAGCTGACAATCTCCGTGGGATCGACCCTTACTCACCTATGGTTTATTACTTGGATGACCCAGTGCACTTGCTGATTAGTTGTGCGAAGTTGTGAAGACGAACTAAGATTATGAACGTGCGTATTAAGTTTTCAGCGCCGTTACCAAGGAATGAACAATCACGATTTTGCATACCAAGAGTCAAGGCTAGGCTCAAGTGCAAAGCACTCCCTCAAAGCTCAAGGCTCTGAGCATCAATGATTGGAGAGTAAAGAAAAGAGACAAATGAGCTTAAAGAGTCCTCTAATTAAATGCTTGTGGTGCTTATGTATCAAGTGGTAATACTTGAAAATAAAGCATTTAGAGTTGAAGCTTTCAACTCATGGTGCAAAGCACCCAAAAAGCTAAGCCAAGAAAGAAATGAAAAGCTTGCTTCAAGGAAGGACTACAAATAAAAGATTTCATAAAATGAGCTAGTTAGAAGTATCAATCATTTGAATCTCCATTGTGATTGTAGCATGCATAAGAAACTAGCTGACCATGAATATTACACTGCTATTCTTCTTACCTTGGATTGTCAAACCTTATTGGATGATTCTCTTCTTGCTTGGGGACAAGCAAGGTTTAAGTTTGGTGCTGTGATAACTGCGCATCATGTTATATTTTTCTATGCTTTTTCACCTTTAATTTTCACTAATCATGCTTAATTATTGAATACTTTTGTGCTTAAATCATAGATTACTTTCAATTCTTTTATTTGGTTTGAATTTGTAGAAATTGGTGGAAAAAGAAGTAAAAAGAACAAAACAAGCATGAAAGAAAAAAGGAGTTTAAAAGGTGAAGCAGAGAAAAGAAGAAGCAGAGGAAAGCAAGGAGGCTGTGGCGTTAGTGGCAACGTTAGCACACTAACGCCTACATTAATGCCAGTATCAAGAACAAGGCAGCGTTAGTGGTGTAACGACCCAACTTTTAGAACGTCATGTTTGTACCAAAAGTAAGGCGTTGCTAACTTGCTTTCCTTTATTAACTATTTACTATTGAGCCTTTAGTTCGATATCGCGATTTAGTTTTATAGAAAATTCTAGAAAATTTTGTTTTTGATTATCAAAATCATATATCAAACATTTCAAAGTAATAATAATCACATAATTATTAATAATAATATCTGTCATACAAAAGATTTCAAATAAAACTCATATACAAATCCTATCCCTCTACATAAAATAAAAATCTTAGGCAATAAGGACGAGGGAACTCTATGAAAGCAAATTAACTCATACACTTAACTCATAAATAAATTCTATAATCGCCCGCAGCTTCAAACTGTGTCTTCGAACCTGTGTCAATAAAAGGGTGGAAGATTTTGGGGTGAGAACAAACCACACGTTCTCAGTAGGGAATGGGAATGCCGTAAAAGTAATGATTAACATGCAAATAATTAACTTTGCTTAATAAACTATCTTTGTCAAACCCTTTGAAATACTTTTTAATCTTACTTTAGATAAATAATTACTTTCTTTAAATTCCTAAACCCAAAACAGATCTCAATCACAAAATGTCATATTAAATATCTTTCAGCCACATAATTGATTCTCAGTCACAACAAACAGTTATTAATCATCTCTATACATTCACAGACTACTAGCAGAAGTAAGAAATTCAATTCAACACACAAACAAATCACAATAAAACAAACCACACAATCGTAGAAGTAATACAAGCAAACACAACCAAAGGCAAATGCACAACCATTATGATGCATGTCTATCCTAAGCAGGCCATGAGCTCACGTGTCGGTTTACACCCTACAGCCCGACATTACCTAGGAAGAAGTCCCAGATATGGTTTCCCTTTGTGTCCTTAGTGCATACGTGTTGGTGGTTAAGAATACCACTCCTTCGTGACTACTGGCAGTCGGCGCAAGGCTCGACCCCAAAATATACGCACAAGGGGAATAGTGATCCTCAGTTCGTGGGCGTCCCCGAGATCAATTCACAAACAAAACAATGATCCTCAGTTCGTGGGTTTCCCGGAAATCAACATGCAACAACAAACATGATCCTCAGTTCGTAGGTTATACTCGAGATCAATACACAACAATACAATGATCCTCAGTTCGTGGGTTATACCCGAGATCAACATATAACAGTTAGTGGGTTATTCCCGTAGTTAATGATTATCAATTTGTGGGTTTTCCCGCATTTAAAACAAATAACAATTTATAGGTTTTCCTGAGATCAATGATCATTCAGTTCATGGGTACTTCCCGAATTTAACCAATTATCAATTCATGGGTTTTTCCCGTAGTTAAACAACTAATAGTTCGTGGGTTTTTCCCGCCTTTTATCACTTTTCATTTTCCTTTTTAAATTCTTAATAATTTTCCTTAAACATTTCTTAATTACTCAGGCATTTGTCTATAAAAATCTGAATCATCAAATCATTTCATAATTTATACTTTAGCAAATCTTAACTCGAACCAACTTTAAAACTGTTTTCCAGTTTAATTCTCTATCAAAAGACTCAAGAAAATTATCTTTCTCTTTACTATTCCAATTCAAATGTTATAATATAAATTCACAAATCTCTAAAAGGTAATCCTTTACTTTAAGCCCAAATCATAACTTTTTTTCTATATTGAATCAAACTCAAAACATAATTTCTTTCTTAAATAACTCAAATTCAAAACATAGACCTTTCCTTGGTAAATCGAACTCAAAATTTTATAATTCTTTTCTTAACTAAATGAAATTCAAGTAATATAATTTTCCAAATTCAAAGCTTCTAAAATAACTTTTCAAATGAAACCTCAGATTTTTATAAAATTTCGTAGCACCTCTCCTAAAACTCGGACTTAACCACGCTTACGGGTTCCCTTTTTCTTAACAATTTAACAATCTTTTCTCAACAATTATCAAATAGAAGATTCTCAATCAATCAGAAAATCCACAATTCACAACTATCACATAATTCAACAATCCTATTTTCATTTCATCAATTCATAACTAAACTCATAAGTCATAGAATCCTTTTAAATTAACTCAATCAATTCTCCATCTTTTTATCCGCAGTTATCACAACACCAAAATCTCAATAATCATCTCATCATAAATTAGTTTAACAACCAACATCCTAACATTAAGTAAAATCAGAGTTTACATAAACCATTCTTTAAAAGTAAACCAGTCCAACTTCAAGAATTCATTACAAACATCCCAAACATCAACTCTTCATATTTCTTGTTATTTTTAAAGTTATTTAGTTATTAGCAAAGTTACCATTTTATTCTAAAAATCATACTTCAAAAAAATACTTCAGTAATCAACTTTTAATCCTTTAACCGTTCACAAAATCAACTGTAGTTAACCTTAAATCAACAATAACAACCAACTTGACATAATCAACTAAAATCTGAATTTCCAACAACTCTAAAATAATCAGAAGACAATCATAATTAAACCATTATCACAATAATTCCAGACCAAGCACAAGCTTAAATCAATTCAACACTCAACACAATATTATCCAGTCAAATTAACATATCCAGTGACCAATAATTTCTCAAACAAGCTTGCAACAATATCCACCTTCATCAATCACATTTCAATTTCACAACTAAATCAAGAAATCAGCATAACCAGGAATTTGAGTAATTAGTCACTTTCAAACAATTCAATCATTATTCACAAATCACAACTCACAACCTCAAATCAAAATCAGTTTTAATACCACACCAATCACACGTCCACAACCTCAATTCAAGCTTAATTCCACCAACTAATCTCATAACAAAATCATACATTCATAGCAACAATCCAAACTCAATTCATCAATTATCTATTCGACAGCTTTTCAATAATTAACTCAGCATATTTCAATTTAATAAATTACACTAAATTAATCATTATTCCCAATAGCATCTAATTTCAGTCACAGCTCAGAATAATCACAACAACCAACTAATTCCAAATGCATTTCAAGTCATTCATGTCAATTAAGAAATTCTTAACCATTGTTAATCATTTGCACTTATCAAAATAACTTTGTAGGCATTCTAAATTAAAAATGTTTAACTTTAAAATTAAATCCCCTACCTCAATGTCGCAACACGCGAAAATCAAACACAGCGAACCCCTTTTTATTTTTAACTCACATCAGTAACGGTAGCTTCAACCTCCTCCGGTGTTGACCGCAGCAGTTGCATCAACCAATCAGCAGCTTTGATGGCGGCAGAGGCTCCGGCAACTGCGAGAATCATGAGCAGAGATAGAACTGGGCAAGCCTCCACTCTAAACCTCCAAAAATAGCACCAACTCCAACAAAGCTTGACGGTCGTAAAAGCTGACTTCGGTGCTGGTGATGCTGGACAGAACGAAGAAGGGAACGGAGGGCATAAATGGCGGCACTAAAATGACGGCGGCAGAACCCTCACGGTGGTGGCCGTGGATCGATAGCGACAGCGGCGTGGAACACAGCTCCTCTCCTCGGTGGTGGCCCTGACTCTCGCATTCGTTCTCTCTCTCTGTTGGCCCCTCAACGGTGACGGCTCCAAGGAAGACTATGAGAAAGGACGGCGGTGGCTCCTCGTGGTGGTCGCTTTCCTCCTTTCGGTAACGTCAGCAGCGACGACAGACCCTTGAAGCGGCGGCGGCAGAACACGAATGAACGACGGTGACGCGGGCTCGGGCTCTATAGACGGGACAGCGCTGCGAAGCATCTCGACGGCGAGCCCCAGGGCAGTCGAAGTGACGGTGGACAGGCTCCCCCTTCCTCTCTTTTCTTCTCCTGGCGCGCCTCTCACTCTCTTTTCTTTCCCTCTTCCGTGGGTGTGGGTGGCTGTGATAGGAAATTAGGGTTTGGGTTTCTTAATTTAGAAATTAGGGTTTCTGGGTTTGATTTGGGAATTAGGGTTAGAAATTAGGGATTTTATAATGGAATATGGATAGATATGAATAGATATTTTGATAAAATTGGAGGGTAGAGTAATTTTAAAATCAAATGTACTCTATTAAAAATATTTAAAAATATTATTTATTAATATATTTCTAAGCCCAATCAATTATTTTTAATTTAAAATATAAAATGAACATATTAATCACATGTTTATAAAATATAAGTTAAACTCAATATTAATTATTCAAATTAAATGATATAACTTTTCATTAATTTTCTATCACTAGAATATTAATTTCAAGTTGTAAAATAACTAATTATAATAAAAATTGTGCATAAATATTAACTGACTTAAACTTAAAGCATTTATAAAAATCAAACTAATCGTTTCTAATAAATTAATCTCTAAGAGTTCAAATTAATAAAATAGAACATAATTCATTCATAATAAAAATTACTTAAATTGAACGGTACAATTCTTTCTTATTTTTCAATTACTAAAATTATAATTTCAATCATCTCAAATATCCAATAAAGATTATATAAAAATTCTAATTAGTTTAAACTTCAATTATTATGAAACTCTATTTAATTAACTTTAGTAAAATGATTTTCTTAAAATAAAATTATCATCAAATAAAATAAATCACAAATAACTAATTATTTAATTTTTAAAAACTAGGGTTGTTACAAGTGGCAGCGTTAGCACACTAACGCCATTGACAACTCTGAAGTAATGACTTGTGGCATTAGTGGAAGCGTTAGCTAACTAACACCGGCGATAACGTCAGGCCAAGAGAAGACTTGTGGCGTTAGTGGCAGCGTTAGCCACACTAACGCCAGTTCTAAGGCTAGCACCTGGCAGCCTGACCGTGTCTTCTTCAAACAAGAATAACTTGAGCTACAAAGCTCCAAATGACGTGATTCTAATAGTATTGGAAAGTAAAAATCTAGAGCTTGCCAAGCATATATGGCACTACATGGTGCACGCTAAATTTGAGGGAGAAAGCTTGCCCTGAAAGTGCAAAGATGAACATAGTATCAACCTGTAGTAAGGCCAGCTGACCTCTTCACCTTCCATGGAGTATAACTCGAGCTGTAGAACTCTAAATGATGCGCTTTCAAAAGAATTAGAAAGTAGACATCCAGTGCTTTCCAACAATATATAATAGTATGGGGTGGACATTAAGTTTCAGCTTCAGAATCTGGCGTTGTTAACGCCGTTAACGCTGTCAACGCTAGCAATAACGCTGCTAATAACGCCAGCGACACCGGCAGGTTGATCTTGTCCCCTTCAAAGGGGTATAACATGGGCTACACAGGTTGGATTGAGGTGCTTCCAGTTGCGTTAAAAGGATGATATTCAGAGCTTTCCAAAGATGTATAATAGTCTATAGTGGGCATGAAATTGGAGAACAAACAATAGGCATCTAAGCCCAAAAACATCAACTGGGGAGCAAGTCCTAGCGTTAGCCACATTAACGCCAGGGATAACATTGGCTAAGGAAGGATTTAACACCAGAGCTAACCCGAGCACCTAGACCTCAATTTGATTCACTTCTCTCTCAAGTCCACTTCAAAGCTCAAGCAAGCAAGCCCACAACTATCAACCAATCGAGGCCATAAGAAGCATCTAGAATAGTTAATTTTTATTTCATTGTAATTTTCTTTCAACTTCATTTAATTTTGTTATTTAGGAGAGCCTATAAAAAGGCCTGAGTTTCATATAAAAGGGGGAGATACACATTGGGTGGGAGTCCAACTCAGAATTCTGTGAATTGGCACACTCTTTTGGGAGTGGGTCTTCGGATCCCTCCCCTCATACACTCTTCTTCTCTTCCACTTCCTTTCTTACTTTGTACACATTTTAGTTATGAATCTTTATTTTTCATTTTAGTTATGAATCTTTAGTTTTCATTTTTACTTTCATACACTTTAATTTTCTTTTGAGT
Source organism: Arachis ipaensis (assembly GCF_000816755.2). Lineage (NCBI taxonomy): Eukaryota > Viridiplantae > Streptophyta > Magnoliopsida > Fabales > Fabaceae > Arachis > Arachis ipaensis. The sequence continues at coordinate 61,032,052 of NC_029794.2, forward strand.
TTTTTTTTTAAGAAATGATCAACTAAACCCCACTCATTAGGGGGAGGAGCTCTATTGTAATTCCAATGAATTAATGTAATTCTTCTTCTTCTCAATCCGCTTGTTGTAGCTAAGAGAAAGCTTTAGTGCTTCATAGATCCATTCACTACTGGAAGGGAATTTGGATCTACTTGAATCTCTATCTGAGCCTTGGAAAAGGGATCATAGGATTCAGTTTGAAGCTTCTCCCTCAAAACTCTTTTGATAAACACATTCTTAGTTGGTACGTGACATATAACCTCTTTGAATTGAGATCCTAAGGGTTGTGTGGCTATCGGATTAGAAATTTGAGCTTAACCTCTTCTCATGAACAATTAGATCAAGGAATTGGCAATTGATTGTGTTAAAAGAAATTGCGTTGCCAAGGAATTGGAAGTCAATTATTGACAATCCGCCATAGATCTACTTCATATGATTGAGAAGGAGTGAGACCTATGGATTCAAGAGGAATCAACATCTCCAATCCTCTATGTTTTATATCTTTAGTTTCCATCATTTACTTTCTTGCACTTTATTTCCTTTTAATTTATTTCCTTGTACTTTTATTTCTTGAACTTTACTTTTCTTGCTCTTTAATTTTCCAGCACTTTATATTCTTGCAATTTACTTTTCTTGCACTTTATTGCTTTCCTTTACTTTTATGTCATTTACTTTTCATGTTCACTCATCATTCAACCATGCTTGTCTAACTAGAATAATCAATTCACTGTTGATTGCTTAATCTTTTAATCCTCGTGGGATCGACTTCACTCTTGTGAATTTTATTTCTTGTTACGGAGAAAAAAAATTTTCGTGAATTGCACACTGGTGCGCAAAATTGTGATCATCAACGTTCTCGAAGGATGGCAAAGGCCACGTTAGAAGCCACGTTAACCTAGTTAACGTGAGCTTTAACGTGAAGCAAGAAGGGGCTCACTGGAACGTTAGTGATAATGTTGAGTGTCACTAACGTTCTCAAAGGTTGACAAGGCAACGTTAAAAGCCACATTAACCTAGTTAACGTGGGTTTTAACGTAAGGCAAAAGGGGTGCATTGGAACGTTAGTGACAATGTTAAGTGTCACTAACGT
>NC_029794.2:61033169-61035684 GCF_000816755.2 Arachis ipaensis
ATCTCTTCTCATGAGCAATTGACCAAGGAATTGGCTATTGATCAAGATTTGAGAGATTGAATTGCAAGGAATTGTAATTCAATCACTTAAGATTGCCAAGGAGATCAATTAGTGCATTGATTGAGGAAGAGATGAAAATGAACTTGATCCGGAGAATTGCAACATCTCCTAAGCCCAATGAACTCCCCATCTCTAATCTTACCCATTCTCTTTAATTTCTGTGATTTACTTTTATGAGCAAATCCCCCATTCCCATTTATAATTCTGTAATTTATTTTCAGTCATTTACTTCCAGTCCTTTAATTCTAGCATTTACTTTTCTGTTATTTACATTCCCGCCATTTTATTTTCTGCAACTCTCAACCCAATTTCTGGATTCGCTCAACTAGAACATTCTTCTAATTAAAGTTGCTTGATCAATCATTCCCTGTGGGATTCGACCTCACTCTATTGTGAGTTTTTACTTGACGACAACTTCGGTACACTTGCCGAAGGAAGATTTGTTGAGAGACAAGTTTTTCCCGCATCAAGTTTATGGCGCCGTTGCCGGGGATTGATTGTGCATCAACAATGATTAGATTGGAAGATCACTAGATTGAGCATTTTTATTTTGTGAGTTTCATTTTTCTGTTTGAGTGATTTACTTTTTGTTTTAGCTTAACTTCTTCCCTTCTCCCTCTACCCGTTTATTTTTCTTTGTTATTTTCAATTCTGTTTGCTAACCCACTAACTGTTTGATATATTGCATCACCCACAACTAACAATAACTCTGACACAAATACTGTCTCCACCTATTTTCTTTGCTTGTACTTGTTGGTTGTATGACAGGGAGAAGAAGCGGGGCTTCAACTTCCTTTGATTCTGAACCAGAGAGAACCTTCCTTAGACTAAGGAAGGAGGCAAAAGAAAAATGAGTAGTTGGTGCTGAAGAAGAGGAGGAACAGTTTGAGGAATACTTTGAACCAAACATGGAAGAAAACATGGAAAATCATCATGAAGAAGAGACTCACAACCATGGCAGAGGAGGTGGAGCAAATCATGCTGGGGAGGATAGAAGAGTTTTGGGCTCTTACATTAATCCAAACCCAGGCAATTGTGGAAGTAGCATCCAAAATCCAACAATCCATGCCAACAACTTTGAACTTAAACCACAGCTCATCACCCTTGTTCAGAACAACTGTTCGTTTGGAGGAGGTGTTCAAGAAGATCCCAACCAATATTTGACCACCTTCCTGAGAATATGTGACACAGTGAAATCTAATGGTGTTCATCCTGATGCCTATAGATTGCTCTTATTTCCCTTCTCACTCAGAGATAAGGCATCCAAGTGGCTGGAATCCTTCCCAAGGGAGAGCTTGACAACTTGGGAGGATGTGGTGAACAAATTCTTAGCAAGATTCTACCCTCCTCAATGAATCAATAGGTTGAGAGCTGAGGTTCAAACTTTCAGGCAACAGGATGGTGAGACTCTGTATGAAGCATGGGAGAGGTTCAAAGACTTAACAAGGAGGTGTCCACCTGACATGTTCAATGAATGGGTCCAGCTGCACATTTTCTATGAAGGGCTCTCTTATGAGTCAAAGAAGGCAGTAGACCATTCATCTGGAGGGTCCTTGAACAAGAAGAAGACCATTGAGGAAGCCATAGATGTTATTGAAACAGTAGCAGAAAACGACTACTTCTATGCTTCCGAAAGAGGGAACACAAGAGGAGTGATGGAGCTAAACAATGTAGACGCTCTGTTGGCCCAAAATAAGCTCATTACCCAGCAGCTGGCTGACCTCACCAAGAAGATGGAGATGAACCAAGTAGCAGCAATCTCCACTTCATCAACAACACAAGAAGGAGTAAACCAAGAAGCAGAAGGGAGTCAGGAGCAAGCCAACTACATTGGGAATTCACCAAGGAAAAACTATGATCCATACTCCAAGACTTACAACCCTGGATGGAGAAATCACCCGAACTTTGGGTGGGGAAGTGAGCAAGATCAAAACCAAGACCAGAGACGTTACAACTCCAACAATAATGTAGCTCACCAACAATTCACCCAGAGGACATCTCAACACCCCCACAACAACACTTCTCCACATACTTATCAAAACCAAAACAGCACATCTTCTCCGAACCACTAATCAATTGATGACAGGCTCTCTAAGATTGAAGCCTTACTTGAAGGAATATGCCAAGAGATTCAAGAAAATAAGGTGTTCAAAGAGGAGGTGCGAGCCAATATTAAGAACCAGGGAGAAACCATTAGGAAGATGGAATTCCAAGTGGGATATTTAGCTGAGAAGATTCCCAAACCTACTGATAGCTTCCCAAGTGACACTGAGAAAAACCCCAAGGGAGAAGCAAAGAAAGTAAGATAGGAAGATTACAAAATGGTCACTACAAGTGATCAAGAGATTGAAGACAAGCAAGGCAAAATGTGCAAACAACCTGAAGACAACTCAACAAAGGAGGAGGATAGAGATCACAAAGAACCAGAAATCTCACAACAAGAGCTGCTGAAGCT
>NC_029794.2:61035851-61040091 GCF_000816755.2 Arachis ipaensis
ATGTTCGATAGAGCACTATGCGATTTAGAGGCTAGCATCAACTTACTGCCCTTATCCCTGGTGAAGAGGCTGCAGATCAATGAGATAATGCCTACAGATGTCATTATCAGACTGGCTGACAAAACTCAAAAGCAAGCAATAGGAGTGGTGGAAAATGTGTTGCTAAAGGTTGGGAAGTACTTTCTCTCAACAGACTTTGTCATTCTGGACATGGAAGAAAGTCACACTCACCCAATCATATTGGGAAGACCATTTCTAGCTACGGCCAGAGCACTTATCGATGTAGAGAAAGGGGAGCTAATATTGAGAATCCATGATGAACGACTCAGCTTCAATGTTTTCAAACTCTCACAAGAAACAGATCAAGAGGACAAGGAACTAAGCACAAATGATGATGAGACACTGAAGGAGGAAACAAACACTGAAGCACAGCCAGTTCGATCTGAGACCCCCTTAACTGACAAACAAGGAAAACAGCAATTGCCACATCTCAAGGAAAAGTTGGAGGAACCCAAACCTCTAGAGGCAGGTGAAGACAGCATCACAACTCCTTGGAGAAAAGAGGTCACCAAGGGGAAGGCAACCTCAAAAGAAACAAAGAAGAAGGTACCAAGGAGATGGAGGAACAAGAAGATCCCTACGGAAGACTTCTCTCTAGGGGATAGAGTTGTCTCAGCCTACTTCCCAGATATTCCCCCTAATCTCCCTATTGTGCCATCTCAATTACCCAAGGTCTTCACTATCAACAAAGTTCTTTCCCTGGAACATGTGGAGATCATTGATCCAACCAATGGATACAAGTCCACAGCAAGAGGGAAGGAGTTTAAGCACTACCAACCACTATGATGAAAGAAAAACGTCAAGCTAGTGACGCTAAAGAAGCGCTTCATGGGAGGCAACCCATGTTTTATATGCTTTCAGATGATAATGAATAAGTCAGTCTTTATGAGCTTCAATCCAAACTTAACAAACAATTGGTGAAAATCTTCTTATGCAGAATATAGTGAGGAACAAGTTTGGTGTTCAAAGCAAATCAAGTTGCATGCTAGTCTTGGGAGCTTTGAACACAAAACTTTCATCACAGTGCTTCAAACTAAGTTTGGTGTCACCCCATGGTGCCACCAAAATGCATATAAGGAACCACCAATAGTTAGTTAGTTAGTTGGAATTCATAAATAAACAATCAAATCCTTTCTTTCATTTTATTCTAGCTGTAGAGTTTAATTTTTTTTTTATGATATTAATTTCTTTAATTCAAATCTTTATATGAAAGGAAAAGACGTATGAAAAGGGATTGATTGGACAATTAAATGGGGGAGATTTTGCCACTTAATGAAGAGCACTACACACATGTCTCAAGAGGGAACGCATGGGGAAACACTGCCATGCAACATTGGAGAAAGAAGACCCTTGAAGACCGAACCAATCACTCTCATTAAGTGATGATCCTTGTCTTTCCTTCATACACAACCCCATCCGTCCATTTAGTAAACATTCATGCAATCCACACCCTTCATTCACTCATAATTTTCTTATATAAGTGAACCTTAGTGCATGCTCACTCCTCACTTTCAAATCCCCACTCTCCACACTTCTATTGGCACATTAAACCCTTCATCACACATTGCTTTAACCAACCCACTCTTCATCTATCCGAAGCCTCAAACCCCCTCAAACAACAACTCAAGTCATGGCATCATCAAGCTCAAAGAGGCAAAAGAGGAAGGAACCTATGATGAGTACTCCTTTTGAAGACAAAAGATTCAAGACTGCCTTTCATGAGCATGAATTTGAGCGGATAAGTGCCAGAAGGATATTGCCAGAATTAATCTTCCAAATCAATGCCAATGAATCACCACAGATTTGGAGAAAAATCAAACAGAGGGGGTGACAATTGCTCACCAGCGCAGAGGGGAAGATCAATGGAAACCTCATCAAAGAATTCTATGCAAATGCAGTTAGAGAGGATAAGACCAAAGCCCCAACCTTCAAAAGCTATGTGAGAGGAAGGGAGGTGGACTTTAGCCCAAGTGCCATAACAAGAGCTCTTAACTTGAAATCACCTCATTTTGATGAGGAGAGTTATCAGGCAAGGATAAGTAGAAGCCCCAATAAGGATGAGCTTTCAGAGATAGCATCAGATATCTGTGTCATAGCCGCTGACTGGGAGAAGTATTCAGATGGGAGACCAAAATTCATAAAAAGGGAGACCTTCACCCTGAGGCTAAAGGGTGGTTTGAGCTTGTAAGGAGGTCCATCCTACCAGCTGCTAATAATTCAGAGGTCAACATCAATCGAGCCACTATGGTACAATGCTTAGTACAAGGTGGGGAAATCAAAGTGCATGAGCTCATTGCCGAAGGGATTCAAGAGTCAGCTGAGAAAGCTGACTCAGGTGCCAGACTTTAGTACCCCAGCACCATTCTCTGCTTGTGCAACAAGGCCAAGGTAATATTTGAGGACAGCAGCCCAGACTGGGTGAACCCAGGGAGGCCAATCACACTCGAGCGAATGGTCTATACCACACCGGCTCAACAACTAAGAAGGCCACATATAGGAAGGCAAAGGGCCCAGGAAGGAGCTCATCAAGAAGAATACCATCAGGAAGAATATCAACAAGAAGAGCATCATGACCCAGCCAACTTGAATATGACTCACCTTCTAAGAGCCATTGAAGATTTAGGACAGAGACATATGGAAGGACAAGAGCAAATACTGAACCGGCTGAGTCAACAGGAAGCATGGCAAAAACAACAAATGGAGCAGCAGCAGGAACAATACTCCCAGCTCACTCAAGCCATCAACCAAGTGAATGAGAAGCAAGAGATTCAAGAGAAGCACTTGCAAGAGCTCAACCAGCGGCAGATAGCCCAAATGAAAACTTTCAATGAGTTCTGTGTACTCAATGAAGGAAGGCAACTACATAGGGAGGAGTTCTATGTAAACACTCAAGCCGAGTTGAACTACATGACCACTAATAAGTATCATCTACACTATGCCATCCCCACATATGATGAGGTCCAAAAAGAATTTGTAGAACAAGAAGAGAGGAAAGTGAAACAGCAAAAGGAGACACTCAAGAAGAAGATGGAAGATAGTGGTTTCTGGAAGAAGCTGCTTGGAAAAGGCAAAGGAAGTGGGAGCACAAGCACTCAAGAGAGACACAATGAGGACAAGCAAGGAGGGGAGCACGGGCATCCACATGAATGAAAGGTGGTGGAGTTCCTTTTAGTCCATTGTTTTATATGCTTTAAATAAGGAAGATCTTGTATGAAATAGAACCTGCTTCCATGTTATGTTTAAACTTTTTAAAATTCTGTCTTTTAAGTTTTCCTTCTGAATAAGTCCATGATTTCTGGTTTAAATGTCACTGCATCATTCCTTTATTTACTTGTAAGCTTGTCCCTTTTTATCAAATGAAGAAGAGAATGTTTATGTTTTTAAAAGACCAGAGTAGGGTTCATATTGTGGAAGTGCATTCATGAATCTTTGGGGTAGTCATAAGTTAGCTAAGTTGGTTCAACCACAAGGCTAGGAAGATAACTATCTACCCTGAAAACTTGACTTTGGATATACTCATGAGACTAAGATAATAACAAGATCCTAAGAAAAGAAAAGGGAAAGAACAATGGAAGTGAAAAATAAAAGAAAAAGAGTAAGCAGCAAGGCTAGGCATCAATGGTTTTAATCTTGAGGCAAGTGTCTGTGGTGCTCCTGTGTGAGGGATCTACTTGGCTGAATAAGCTCTTAGGGGTGCTTTATCACTTCGTAACTTGGGTTAACTAACCCGGGATTATCAGCTGAAAATCCACTATCAAGAGTAACCCTCACTATAAAGCATTTAGTAACCCAAAGAGGTGCTGGACCCTCCTTACTCAGTAAGAACACCTTCAGTATAATGACTAAAATACCACCAAAGTACGTATCGTTGAATCCAAGTAAGGTAATGACCGAAAGTCTGGAAATAGTACAGGGATTTGTGAATGAAACAAATATAGAGTACTCTGAAAATAAGTAACTAGGAAAATAACAATAAAGTTCCCAATAAACACAATAAATCCGATTCACGAGACATTCCCCCGTTGAGAAATTCTATTCGAAAGTCGGTTGTGAGGGCTTGGTCAACCAAGTTCCACGATCCACAACTTCGTGGGGATTCCTGAATGAGGGAGTTCAGAGAGGGGGTATGTATGTGTGGTGTCCGTATATCAAATAAATAAAAGAAAAGAACTCTGGAACC
>NC_029794.2:61040116-61063295 GCF_000816755.2 Arachis ipaensis
GTTAACCTAGTTAACGTGGCCTCTAACGTTAAGGGGGAGGGAGAGAAGCCAACGTTAGTGACACTCAATATTGTCACTAACATTGGCCTATGGTGCTAAGTACCACGTTAACTCCCACGTTAACTTGGTTAACGTGGAAACTAACGTAGAGGATGAAGAGTTGTCGACAACGTTAGTGACACTCAACATTGTCACTAACGTTGAAGCAACCACACAACCCCCAAGAGTCATTCTTCTAATTAAAGTTGCTTGATCAATCAATCCCTGTGGGATTCGACCTCACTCTATTGTGAGTTTTTACTTGACGACAACTTCGGTACACTTGCCGAAGGAAGATTTGTTGAGAGACAAGTTTTCCCCGTATCAGTTGTCAGTCACGCGTTCATTGGTGAGAATGATGATGAGTGTCACGGATCATCACATTCATCAAGTTGAAGAACGAATGAATATCTTGGAGAAGAAATAGACTTGAGTTGAATAGAAAAACAATAGTACTTGTATTAATTCATGAAGAACAGCAGAGCTCCACACCTTAATCTATGGTGTATAGAAACTCCACCGTTGAAAATACATAAGAACAAGGTTCAGGCATGGCCGTGAGGCCAGCCTCCAAACGTGCATAAGACTCTCAAAGATCAAAAGTTTATCAAGTGTGAAAATACAATAGCAAAATGTCCTATTTATAGAGAACTAGTAGCCTAGGGTTTACAGAAATCAGTAATTAATGCAGAAATCTTCTTCTGGGCCCACTTGGTGTGTGCTTGGGCTGAGCATTGAAGCTTTCATGTGTAGAGACTTTTCTTGGAGTTAAACGCCAGCTTTTGTGCCAGTTTGGGCGTTTAACTCTAGCTTTTGTGCCAGTTTTGGAGTTAAACGCCAGAATTCTTGGGCTGACTTGGAACGCCTGTTTGGGCCATCAAATCTCGGGTAAAGTATAGACTATTATATATTGATGGAAAGCCCAGGATGTCTACTTTCCAAAGCAATTGAGAGCGCGCCAATTGGGCTTCTGAAGCTCCAGAAAATCCACTTTGAGTGCAGGGAGGTCAGAATCCAACAGCATCTGCAGTCCTTTTTCAGTCTCTGAATCAGATTTTTGCTCAGGTCCCTCAATTTCAGCCAGAAAATACCTGAAATCACAGAAAAATACACAAACTCATAGTAAAGTCCAGAAGTGTGATTTTTAAATAAAAACTAATAAAAATATAATAAAAACTAATTAAAATATACTAAAAACATACTAAAAACAATGCCAAAAAGCGTATAAATTATCCGCTCATCACAACACCAAACTTAAATTGTTGCTTATCCCCAAGCAACTGAAAATCAAATAGGATAAAAAGAAGAGAATATACAATGAATTCCAAAAACATCTATGAAGATCAGTATTAATTAGATGAGCGGGGCTTTTAGCTTTTTGCCTCTGAACAGTTTTGGCATCTCACTTTATCCCTTGAAGTTCAGAATGATTGGCATCTATAGGAACTCAGAATCCAGATAGTGTTATTGATTCTCCTAGTTAAGTATGTTGATTCTTGAACACAGCTACTTTATGAGTCTTGGCCATGGCCCTAAGCACTTTGTTTTCCAATATTACCACCAGATACATAAATGCCACAGACACATAATTGGGTGAACCTTTTCAGATTGTGACTCAGCTTTGCTTAGAGTCCCCAATTAGAGGTGTCCAGGGTTCTTAAGCACACTCTTCTTTTTGCTTTGAACCTCGACTTTAACCGCTCAGTCTCAAGTTTTCACTTGACACCTTCACGCCACAAGCACATGGTTAGGGACAGCTTGGTTTAGCCGCTTAGGCTAGGATTTTTATTCCTGTGGGCCCTCCTATCCACTGATGCTCAAAGCCTTGGATCGTTTTTATCACCCTTGCCTTTTGGTTTAAAGGGGTATTGGCTTTTTCTGCTTGCTTTTTTTTTTTTTGCAAGCTTTTCACTGCTTTTTCTTGCTTCAAGAATCAATTTTATGATTTTTCAGATCAGCATATAACATTTCTCCTTTTCCTTTCATTCTTTCAAGAGCCAACAATTTTAACATTCATAAACAATCAAATTCAAAAATATGCACTGTTCAAGCATTCATTCAGAAAAACAATAGCATTGCCACCATATCAAAATAATTAAACTGTTTTAAAATTTGAAATTCATGCACTTCTTTTTCTTTTTCAATTAAAAATATTTTTCATTTAAGAAAGGTGATGGATTCATTTTCATAGCTTTAAGGCATAGACACTTAGACACTAATGATCATGTAATAAAGACACAAACATAGATAAACATAAAGCATAATTTTTGAAAAACAGGAAAATAAAGAACAAGGAAGTTAAAGAACGAGTCCACCTTAGTGATGGCGGCTTGTTCTTCCTCTTGAAGATCTTATGGAGTGCTTGAGCTCCTCAATGTCTCTTCCTTGCCTTTGTTGCTCCTCTCTCATGGTTCTTTGATCTTCTCTAATTTCATGGAGGAGGATGGAATGCTCTTGGTGCTCCACCCTTAGTTGTCCCATGTTAGAACTTAATTCTCCTAGGGAGGTGTTAATTTGCTCCCAATAGATTTGTGGAGGAAGATGTATCCCTTGACGTATCTCAGATATTTCATGATGAGGAATTTCCTCATGCTCTTGATGAGGTTCTCTTGTTTTCTCCATCCTTTTCTTAGTGATGGGCTTGTCCTCATCAGATGCACCCTTGAGAGGAATCTCTCCATCTCCCATGACTCGGAGGTGGAAGCTTTTGCCTTTCCTTTCCTCTTTCTAGAGGTTTCTCTGGCCTTTGGTGCCATAAATGGTTATGGAAAAACAAAAAAAGCTTTAGCTTTTACCACACCAAACTTAGAAGGTTTGCTCATCCTCGAGCAAAAGAAGAAAGAAGAGAGTAGAAGAAGAAGAAATAGAGGAGATGGAGTGGGCTTTGTGTTTCGGCCCTTATGGGTGGGTTTGGGAGGGAAAGTGGTTTGAATTTGAGTGGTGAGATAGGTGGAGTTTTATGAAGGATGGATGTGAGTTGTAACAACCCTGATTTTCGAGTACGCGAGATCATTTCTGAATACACGGATTTCTCCGAAAGATCAGTAAAGGGAATACCTCTTCTGTATCATCAAGCATCTCAATCCTCATTGTCATTATATTATCTTTAACTCAGGACCTTAGTTGAGACAAGCTCGATAACGCGGTCACGAAGAACCTAGTTTTTGAACCGTATCGGTTAAGGGTTTTGATTCGGTTTTTCGTAAATAGTCTCAGTTACCGGACTCGATTTATGAGAGGAGAGAGATAATAGTATAATATTATCATTATATTAGTATTAGAAAATACTTGAATGATATTATAAGGTTACCTGGTCTGTTTTAGTTAAAAACATAAAATCGGTTTAACCGGGTTTACGGTTTACTGGTGCAGCTTAGCACCAGCACTCTCTGATGACTTTAGCAATGCTAAGGCCTCATTATACATGTTTTATTCTCAAAATAAATATGTTACTAGTGTCATTTATGCTAGTAGCTCAGAAAATAATTTTTAGAGATGTTTTTACAAGTGTTCCGATACATCTAGTTTTAGTAGTTATACACCTGAGATATTTTAATATTATTTTAATCCACCTCCAATCCAACCAATCACAACTCACCTTACACCCGCAAGACCCCCAAGGCTGTCTCATTTCATCATTTTGGCCGAAAATAACAAGAGAGAAAAGAGAGAAACTTTCATGAACACTTAATCTTCAAAGCATGATTTCTTCTGAACCAAAACTCAAATCAAAACTCCGATTTCACCAAAATGATCCTCTCTTCTTCCTCTACATAACCATGTAACTTATCAAGGATGGAAATAAGGTGAGATGGCTGTCTCCCTCCCATTTCAATTCGGTTTTCAAGGAAAACCATGCAAAACATGTATTTTCTTGATGTTCTTCCTCAGGAATCTTGCTTAACCTGACTTGAGGGCCAAGAAACATGAATTTCCAGTAAGTCTAAGGTGAGATATCTCTTCCTAACATACTGAGTGAGTTTTGGTCAGTTGAGAGTTTTTGGATTTAAAGTTGTTCTGGATGTGATTTAGGAGGAAAAAGTGCTTAAGGACCACCTGAAAGTTTAACCGAATTAGGAGCGGCAAAACCAGGTAGGGTGTCACGAAATTAATCTTGATTATTTGTGTTTGAGTTGTGTGAATGTTGTATAAATTGGCTGTGCTAAAAATTGGTTGCTTATATGATTGATTCTTGGTGAAAATTTGGTGAAATTTTGATGAAATTTGATGAAATTCAAGCTTTAAAGTTCATGTTCTTGGGCAGCTGGAAAAACGAAACCCTAAGCTTAAATTGAGGTTCAATTTGTGTTGAAATCATGTAGAAAAGATGGGGTTTTAGTGGCTGCTAATTTATTATGAATTATAGTAAAAATCGGTTGCTGAAAAGACCGAAAAACGGGTAAAAACAGAGAAAGAATCTGAAGAATTTATGAAGAACATGAAGAACACTTTGAGTGTGATGAAGAATAATGAAGAACACCTTTTTGGATTCATAAAAAGGCAAGGAAGTAATTAATTTGGTGTTTGGGGGGTTATTTGGTAATTTCTGAAAGTTAGGGTGGTAAAAGTAGAAATATTAAAAGTTACGGGTGGTAAAAAGTTAAAGAAAAGATAAAAATCGAAGAAAAAGTCTGTAAAGTTTTAATGACAGAAAAACAGACAGAGACTAGTGAATGAACTAGGACAACATAGTTAGTCCTGGAATTGCGAATAGGGTTAGGTATTATATGAAAAGTTAAACTGTTTCAGTATAGACTTAGTGAACCTATACTTGGGACAGACTAACTATTCATACCGAAATTTACATAAGCTTTAAATACATACGTTAAACAGAGAAATCAGAGCAGAGTAAAGAAACACAGAGAACAGAGTAACCAGAGCAGAATAAAGGGATACAGAGAAAAGAGTAATCAGAGCAAAGTAGAAAGACAAAGAGAAAAGAGTAATGTGATAAAGAGAATGATGATGAATAATGAGAATGATGAAAGATGTAAAGTTTGTACAGTATGATTGAACAGAGAAAGAAAGAGGTACTGCATAAAAATGTGAAAATGATGATGAATAATGAGAATGATGATGAATGATGATAATGAGAATGATTATGTGATGATTTGTTGCTTGAGGCAACCCAAGAGATATTTATTTGTTGCTTGAGGCAACCCAAGAGATGTGTTTATTCATTTGTTGCGTTAAGGCAACTCCAGATATACTTGTATGATCATCTGCTGTAGTGAGGTAATCAGATAGATAATGGTGTGATCACTGAGAACGCTTTCCTACGGTACAGATCCATATTTTATTTCTGTAAGGCAGAGGGGTTATTTCCTGCTACAGAGGTACCGTGACCACCTGTTCCATTTCTGTAGTGGCAGAGGGGTTATTTCCTGTATACAGAAGGTGTGTCGAACGTGTTATTTCCTGCGTGCAGTGGACCCTGTGGTGGCAGAGGGGTTATTTCCTGTACACAGGGGTATAGCCAATAGGAAAGCCTTATCCAGACAGAGGTTGCTGGATAACGTCGGGAGCGGGTTAGTAACCGACAGATGAGCTCATTACCTGCGCTAGGGCTAGACATGCATCATATTTGGTTGCGCATTTCCTCCGTTATGATTGTTGTTTGAATGTATGCCTTCTTTGTTTTCATTCTATTCTCTGTGTCTGTGTTTTGTTTTCTTGTATTCTTTTGTTTGTGTTTTGCTTTCTGTTTTCTTTATTTTCTCTATTTATCTGTTTTTTCTGTCTACTGCTTCTCGGTATTCTGCTATTTATATGCTAAACAACACGGAATTAATGAACGTAACTAATAACCCCGGTCCTACTAAGAACTCCCCAGTTCTTACCCCTTCTCTCTCCCTTCCCCCTTCAGATGGAAGCATGAGTACCCTTCCGTAGTTCGCTGACGATCGTTCACAAAAAGGATTCCACTCTAAATAGTCTTCTGAGTCTAGAGTGAACTCCGTTACCTGTTTATATGTATATACTATGAGGCCAGCCAACGTCTGCACCCCGCTTTTCTGCAAACTTTAGCCTAAGTCCTCCGTACGATGTTGCTGTTATGTGGCCACTCGATGAAGTACTTGAGAGACGCTCTTTGATGACATATGATCGTGCAGAGGAGTAGCAGATGATGTTCTACCTTTTGGTGACGTTCCACCTGACTTGAGTTTTGAAGACTTAGAGAGTACTTTCCCTCGCTTTAGTAGTTTAGAGGGAATAGGTGAGTATAGAGTCTAGGCTAGCCTGGGCGCCAGCTTAGGGACTTCTTGAACAGGTCAGGGCCTAGGATGTTGTATGTATATATATGTATATATATGTATATAGTTATTATTTAGCTATATCTAGGGGTGTTCTAACTAACAATCTATACTCTAACAAAGGCTGGATCACTAAATGTTGCTAGCTACTTGTGATGTATTTATGTGTGGTTGTTTATAACTGTTTTATCTGTTATTATTTGTGAATTGATTATAAATGATTCTGTCTATTAATCCAAATGTTTTCAAAAAAAAAAAATACACCTCACAAATTAACTACGTTTTTAACAATGAATCAGGCTCATATAATAAATAATAGATAATAATTAGGATGACAAATTGGTAGCACTCGGTTTCTGGTATGTCCTAGGCGTATTGAAAATTGGGTCGTTACATGAGTGGTGAAGAGAATGGTGGGATTTTATAGTTGAGGGGTTTTTGGGGAAGAGGTATTGAGGTGATTGGTGAATGGGTGAAGAAGAGAGAGAGTGGTGGGGTAGGTGGGGATCCTGTGGGGTCCACAGATCCTGAGGTGTCAAGGATATCTCATCCCTGCACCATGTGGCGTGCAAAATGCCCCTTGCTGCCAATCCTGGCGTTAAACGCCAGGCTGCTGCCCATTTCTGGCATTTAACGCCAGCTTCTTGCCCATTCTTGGCGTTAAACGCCAATCTGGTGCCCTTTTCTGGCGTTAAACGCCCAGAATGGTGCCAGACTAGGCGTTTAACGCCCATTCTGCTACCTTTACTGGCGTTTAAACGCCAGTAAGTTTCTCCTCCATGGTGTTCTATTTTTCATTCTGTTTTTTCTTTTGTTTTTGCTTTTTCAATTGTTTTTGTGACTTCTCATGATCATCAACCTATAGAAAACATAAAATAACAAAATAAAATAGAAATTTAACATAGATAAGTAAAAATTAGGTTACCTCCCAACAAGCGCTTCTTTAATGTCAATAGCTTGACAGTGGCTCTCATGGAGCCTCACAGATGTTCAGAGCAATGTTAGAACTTCCCAACACCAAACTTAGAGTTTGAATGTGGGGGTTCAACACCAAACTTAAAGTTTGGTTGTGGCCTCCCAACACCAAACTTAGAGTTTGACTGTGGGGGCTCTGTTTGACTCTGTATTGAGAGAAGCTCTTCATGCTTCCTCTCCATAGTTACAGAAGGATATCCTTGAGCTTTAAACACAAGGGAGTCTTCATTCACTTGAATGATCAATTCTCCTCTGTCAACATCAATCACAGCTTTTGCTGTGGCTAGGAAGGGTCTGCCAAGGATGATAGATTCATCCATACACTTCCCAGTTTCTAGGATTATGAAATCAGCAGGGATGTAATGGTCTTCAACCTTTACCAAGACATCCTCTACAAGTCCATAAGCCTGTTTCTTTGAATTGTCTGCCATCTCTAGTGAGATTCTTGTAGCTTGTACCTCAATGATCACTAGCTTCTCCATTACAAAGAGAGGCATAAGGTTTATGCTTGACCCTAGGTCACACAGAGCCTTCTCAAAGGTAATGGTGCCTATGGTACAAGGGATTGAGAACTTTCTAGGGTCCTGTCTCTTTTGAGGTAATCTCTGCCTAGTCAAGTCATCCTGTTCTTTGATGAGCAATGGAGGTTCATCCTCCCAAGTCTCATTACCAAACAACTTGGCATTTAGCTTCATGATTGCTCCAAGGTATTTAGCAACTTGCTCTTCAGTAACATCTTCATCCTCTTCAGAGGAAGAATACTCATCAGAGCTCATGAATGGCAAAAGTAAATTCAATGGAATCTCTATGGTCTCTGAATGAGCCTTAGATTCCCATGGTTCCTCATTAGGGAACTCCATGGAGGTCAGTGGGCGTCCATTGAGGTCTTCCTCAGTGGGAATCACTGCCTCTTCCTCCTCTCCATGTTCGGCCGTGTGGGTTGTGGTTATGGCCTTACACTCTCTTTTTGGATTCTCTTCTGTATTGCTTGGGAGAGTGCTAGGAAGGAGTTTAGTAATTTTCTTACTCAGCTGACCCAATTGTGTCTCCAAATTTCTAATGGAGGACCTTGTTTCAGTTATGAAACTTTGGGTGGTTTTGATTAGATCAGAGACCATTGTTGCTAAGTCAGAGTGGCTTTGCTTAGAATTCTCTATATGTTGCTGAGATGATGATGGAAAAGGCTTGCTATTGCTAAACCTGTTTCTTCCACCATTATTGTTGTTGAAACTTTGTTGAGGTCTCTGTTGATCCTTCCATGAGAGATTTGGATGATTTCTCCATGAAGGATTATAGGTGTTTCCATAGGGTTCTCCCATATAATTAACCTCTTCCATTGCTGGGTTCTCAGAATCATAAGCTTCTTCTTTAGAGGAAGCTTCCTTAGTACTGCCTGTAGTGATGCGGGGAAAACTTGTCTCTCAACAAATCTTCCTTCGGCAAGTGTACCGAAGTTGTCGTCAAGTAAAAACTCACAATAGAGTTAGGTCGAATCCCACAGGGATTGATTGATCAAGCAACTTTAATTAGAAGAATGTTCTAGTTGAGCGAATCCAGAAATTGGGTTGAGAGTTGCAGAAAATAAAATGGCGGAAATGTAAATAACAGAAAGGTAAATGCTAGAATTAAATGAATGGAAGTAAATGACTGAAAATAAATTACAGAATTATAAATGTGAATGGGGGATTTGCTCATAAAAGTAAATCACAAAAATTAAAGAGAATGGGTAAGATTAGAGATGGGGAGTTCATTAGGCTTAGGAGATGTTGCAATTCTCCGGATCAAGTTCAATTTCATCTCTTCCTCAATCAATGCACTCATTGATCTCCTTGGCAATCTTAAGTGATTGAATTATAATTCCTTGCAATTCAATCTCTCAAATCTTGATCAATAGCCAATTCCTTGGTCAATTGCTCATGAGAAGAGATGAAGTATGGTCACTGATTATACCACATGCATTTCCCAAACCAAGTATTGAGAGGGTTACAGTCACATACCCATCCAAACCCAATTTGGTCCAGCATGAGAAAGCATTTCTAGCTTGTTATCATTAGTTGGGGTTGCAATAGCCTCTACCCACTTGGAAACATAATCTACTGCCACCAGGATGTAATTGTTTGCATATGAGGTTGGGAATGGTCCCATGAAATCAATTCCCCACACATCAAACAGTTCAAGTTCCAAGATGACATTTTGTGGCATGGCGTTTCTTTTGGGCAGGTTTCCAGATCTTTGGCATTCATTGCAACTTTTTACTAGCTCTTTGGCATCCTTGAAAAGAGTGGGCCAAAAGAATCCGCTGTGTAACACCTTTGCTGCAGTTCTGTCCCCTCCAAAGTGCCCGCCATAGCATGAACCGTGGCAGTTCCACAGGACTTCTCTCCCTTCCTCTTCCGAGATACATCTTCTAAGAATTCCATCTGAACATTTCTTGAAGAGATATGGCTCGTCTCAGACAAAGTATTTTGCATCATTCATGAGCTTCCTCTTTTGATGTTTATTGATCCCTGGTGGTAATGCTCCAGTTGCCTTGAAATTTGCAATATCTGCGAACCATGGTGCTTTATGAACTGTCATCAACTGCTCATCAGGGAAGAGCTCGTTAACACTTGTATCATTTTCTCCACCTTGATCATGAGGGATTCTAGATAAGTGATCTGCCACCTTGTTCTCCACTCCCTTCTTGTCTCTAATTTCAATATCAAATTCCTGCAACAGTAAGATCCACCTTATTAGTCTTGGCTTCGATTCTTGCTTGGCAAACAAATATTTAAGTGCTGTGTGATCTGTAAAAACGATCACTTTAGCACCAATAAGGTATGATCTAAATTTGTCAAATGCAAAAACTATTGCTAGCAACTCCTTTTCAGTAGTAGTATAATTTCTTTGAGTTTTATTAAGGACTTTGCTAGCATAGTATATCACACGAACTAGGTTATCTTTCCTTTGTCCTAACACTGCCCCAACTGCAAAATCAGATGCATCGCACATCAATTCAAATGGTAGGTTCCAATCAGGTGGGGAAATGATAGGAGCAGAGGATAACCTCATTTTCAAATGTGTAAATGCTAGCATGCAGGTTTCATCAAAGATGAATGGTGTATCAGACACAAGGAGATTGCTTAAGGGCTTGGCTATCTTTGAAAAATCTTTAATAAATCTTCTGTAAAAACCAGCATGCCCTAAAAAACTTCTAATTGCCTTGACATCACTGGGTGGGGGTAGTTTTTCAATAAGTTCCACTTTAGCTCTATCAACCTCAATGCCTTGGTAAGAGACTTTGTGACCAAGGACTATTCCCCCTGTCACCATGAAGTGGCATTTTTCCCAGTTCAAGACCAAATTGGTCTCTTGGCACCTTTTTAATACCAAGGCGAGGTGATGTAGGCAACTAGGAAAAGAATCTCCGAATACCGAGAAATCATCCATAAAAACTTCAATGAATTTTTCTATCATATCTGAAAAGATAGAAAGCATGCAGCATTGGAAAGTTGCAGGGGCATTACATAACCTAAATGGCATGCATCTATAGGCAAACACTCCATACGGACAGGTAAATGAGGCTTTCTCTTGGTCTCTTGGATCAACCACTATTTGGTTGTAACCTGAATAACCGTCGAGAAAACAATAATAAGCGTGCCCTGCAAGTCTTTCCAACATCTGATCCATGAATGGAAGGGGAAAATGGTCCTTTCGTGTGGCCTCATTGAGCTTCCTGTAGTCTATGCACATCTGCCATCCTGTGACGGTCCTTGTAGGTATGAGCTCGTTCTTCTCATTGGTAACCACAGTGATTCCTCCCTTCTTTGGTACAACATGTATGGGGCTAACCCAAGGGCTGTCCGAAATTGGGTATATGACTCCTCCTTGCCAAAGCTTCATAACCTCTTTCTGTACCACTTCCTTCATGATTGGGTTCAGCCTTCTTTGGGATTGAATGGATGGCTTGGCGTCATCTTCCAACAGTATTTTATGCATGCATATGGCTGAACTGATTCCCTTCAAGTCAGCAAGGGTCCATCCAATGGCATCCTTATGCTCCCGCAGCACCTTGAGTAGCTCGTCCTCTTGATCTTGACTGAGGGATGAATTTATGATCACTGGGTAGTTTTCATTTTCTCCTAGATATGCATATTTGAGAGTGGGTGGCAATGCTTTGAGTTCAAGTTTGGGTGCCTCTGATTTTTCGCTCCCTTCCTTTGGTGCATCTGGTATGTGTGTTTCTGTTGTAGCTACCTCTTCACTTGATTCAGATTCTTCCTCCACCAATCTCTCGTTCTCTTCAGGTTCATCTTCTTCAAAATTCTCCTGCACTTCATCCTCAAGTGCATCTAACCTCATGCATTCCCCCAATTGTTCTGGTGGATAACTCATGGCCTTGAACACATTGAATGTCATCTTTTCATTGTGTAATCTAAGGGTGTGGTCACCCTTTTGAACATCAATGACAGCTCCAGCAGTAGCCAAGAATGGCCTTCCCAAAATGATGGAGGTTTTGGCGTCTTCCTGCATGTCCAGCACCACAAAATCTGCTGGGAATATGAAATCTCCTACTTTTACTAGCAAATCCTCCACTATCCCGTGAGGGAATTTGAACAATCGGTCTGCCAGTTGTAGAGCCATTTTTGTTGGTTTAGCCTCCTCAATTTTCATCTTTCTCATCATAGCTACTGTGTCACATATTCTCAGGAAGGTGGTCAAATGTTGATTGGGGTCTTCTTGAACACCTCCTCCAAACGAATAGTTGTTCTGAACAAGGGTGATGAGCTGTGGTTTAAGTTCAAAGTTGTTGGCATGGATTGTTGGCTTTTGGATGTTACTTCCACAATTGCCTGGGTTTGGATTGATGTAAGAGCCCAAAACTCTTCTATCCTCCCCAGCATGATTTGCTCCACCTCCTCTGCCACGGTTGTGAGTCTCTTCTTCATGATGATTTTCCATGTTTTCTTCCATGTTTGGTTCAAAGTATTCCTCAAACTGTTCCTCTTCTTCTTCAACACCAACTACTCATTTTCCTCTTGCCTCCCTCCTTAGTCTAAGGAAGGTTCTCTCTGGTTCAGAATCAAAGGAAGTTAAAGCCCCGCTTCTTCTCCCTGTCATACAACCAACAAGTACAAGCAGAGAAAATAGGTGCAGACAGTATTTGTGTCAGAGTTATTGTTAGTTGTGGGTGATGCAATATATCAAACAGTTAGTGGGTTAGCAACAGAATTGAAAATAACAAAGAAAAACAAACGGGTAGAGGGAGAAGGGAAGAAGTTTAACTAAAACAAAAAGTAAATCACTCAAACAGAAAAATGAAATTCACAAAATAAAATGCTCAATCTAGTGATCTTCCAATCTAATCATTGTTGATGCACAATCAATCCCCGGCAACGGCGCCATAAACTTGATGCGGGGAAAACTTGTCTCTCAACAAATCTTCCTTCGGCAAGTATACCGAAGTTGTCGTCAAGTAAAAACTCACAATAGAGTGAGGTCGAATCCCACAGGGATTGATTGATCAAGCAACTTTAATTAGAAGAATGTTCTAGTTGAGCGAATCCAGAAATTGGGTTGAGAGTTGCAAAAAATAAAATGGCGGGAATGTAAATAACAGAAAGGTAAATGCTGGAATTAAATGAATGGAAGTAAATGACTGAAAATAAATTGCAGAATTATAAATGGGAATGGGAGATTTGCTCATAAAAGTAAATCGCAGAAATTAAAGAGAATGGGTAAGATTAGAGATGGGGAGTTCATTGGGCTTAGGAGATGTTGCAATTCTCCGGATCAAGTTCATTTTCATCTCTTCCTCAATCAATGCACTCATTGATTGATGGGATATTTTCGTAGAGAAACGAATTTCTCCAAAACACCCAAATCTAACCGGCAAGTGCACCGGGTCGCATCAAGTAATAATAACTCACGGGAGTGAGGTCGATCCCACAGGGATTGAAGGATTGAGCAATTTTAGTTTAGTGGTTGATTTAGTCAAGAGAATCAAGATTTGGTTGAGAGATTTGTGATTTGCAGAATTTAAATTGCATAGAAAGTAAAGGGAATGGGTAATTGGCATGAAATTAAAGAGAACAGGAATTAAAGTGCTGAATCTTAAAGAACAAGAAATTAAATGGCAGAAACTTAGAACGCAAGAAATGTAAATTGCAAAATCTTAAAGTGCAAAAAATGTAAATTAGTTCATGGGGTTTTATGTGGATATGTACACAGTCACCTCTTATTGACTCTTAAGCCTAGAAAACCTCCTTCAAGCTTCAAGTGACATACTGCTATGACCTCTCATTATTCCTTTATCCTTGGCTATTATCTTGTTCATGAGCTTTATTTGAGTGTCATGTATAGCAAGTTCATTTCCTTTCTTTATACTTGACACATTATTCACTATAGACACTTGGCTCACATTCCTTCTTAGAACATTGATGCCCAGCACCTCTTTGGGCTACTAAATGCCTTGTAGTTAGGTTGCTCTTGATAGTGGACTTTCAGCTGATGATCCCGGGTTAGTTAACCCAAGTCATCAAGTGTTGATGCACTCCAAAGAGCTTAATAATCCAAGCAGATCCTAATACAAAGACACCACAGGCATATATTCTAAGGTTCAAGCTATTGGTGTCCAACTTTGTTTCTTTTTGCTTTTCTTTTGTTCTGCCACTTCTTGGCTGTTTCTTTTTCTCCCCTTTTTTTCTTTCTTTTTGTTTTTCTTTCTAACCAAGGATTTTTTATTCAATTGAGATTCATAGACAGTAGCTACTTTCTACTTAAGAGGAGACATCCTAGTGTTCTTATTCATTAAAGGTGAGCTATTATACAATCACACACATACCACCACTTACTTTTATTTTACTTCTATCTAACAGAGAACTATCTCACTTCACATTCAAACATTTCTTTTATTGAATTGAAAATGCAGGGGACAAAGCATGCTTTTTTTGTTCAGTGAAGGTAAACACACAAGCACACACATAGACTAGCTTACTTATTCTAAGATAAACAAACATGATGCAAACCCTATTGATTATGATAACTACTTAAAGATGCAAGTACTACTTAAAACAGACACAATGCATGCTTTCTTAGTGATGAACAAGGAGCAAGTCCACCTTTTATTTGTCATGCTTTTTCTTTCTTCTTTCATAAACATGGTTGCTGGTGTTTCCTGTGTTCATGTCTGTTGTCTATTGATCCCGCCAGAAACCAGCTCTATTCATTGCTTCCTCTACTCTATCTTCAAGCTTCATTGCATTGCTTACTTCTATCTAACTTCTCCTTTTGAAGAATTCATCAAAAGTTGGAAAAGCTGGATCCATGTTGTGCAGATGCTCTCCAATATAGTTCAGCTTGATTTGACTATTTATGTTGTAGTCGGCTTGGACTTCATACCTTGCATCTTGGAGTGTTGTGAACTCTTTGAGAGCCCTCAAATTTTCAGCTTGCATTTGTTCCAACTTTCCAAATGATTCATGAGATTGAAAGGCATGTTCTTCTTGCATCACAAGGAATCTTGACTCGAATTCACTTTGTTTGTTCATCATTCTTAGCTCCCGTTCTTCTTGTGCTTGTTGGTTTTTCATGTATAGTGAATGGTATTCCTCTTGCCTTTCTTGAATTCTCATGTACTGTTGTGATAATCTTCCAATTGCTTCCTGCATTTGAGTCATGTCCAGATTGTTATGTAGAGGAATGTGCTGCTGTTCCTCCTCCTCTTGTGGCTCTTCTTCCTCTTGTAATTCTTCTCCCTCCATTGGTTCTTCTCTCTGCCTTCTTCCATGTGGTCTTCGGCCTTGATGTGCTTCAGGAGCCATCATCATTCTTTCAATGGTTATAGGCATGCCTTGGCTTAATCACATTGGATTCTCCTCTTCCATTGGCACTTTAGCCTTTGCACACAACCTCCAAATGGTACTCGGATAGTACAACCAAGACCCAGCCGAATTCTTCTCGGCAAGCTTTTGAATGTCCTTTGCCAGAATTTCATGAACTTTCACCTCTCCTCCCATAATTATGCAATGCAACATAATAGCTCTATTCTTGTTAACTTATGAGGTGTTTACTGTGCCCAGAATTGATCTTTTCAACAACTCATACCATCCCTTTGCTTCCGGGGTGAGGTTAACTCTCTTCAAATACTTGTATTTATTCTTGTCATCTCCTTCCCACTCTGAGTTTTCCATACAAATATCTCTAGCAATCCCATCATAATCCGGATCACCATTTACCCTTTGGTGGTATCCCGGTTCACTAAAGCGAACTGATTTTAGTCCCAAGACTTTCTTGATTGCATCCGAGCTAAAATCTACTTCCACTCCCCGCACATAGCTCTTGTATGTTAGGGCCTCACTCATGTCAAGACTTGAGACATTGGCATAGAACTCTCTTATGATATTAGCATTGATTCGGGTGATTGGTGATATGAGTTCCTCCCACCTCCTCTTTCGAATTTTGTCCTTCATTTCTTGACATCCATCATCCGGCAGCAAGAATGGAATTTCTGGATATATCTTCTTCTGATTCATCCATTCAATTTGCATCTGATGGTACCGAGATTTGAATCTCCATTGGTCATATTCAGGGGTGCTCTCCTCCACCATGGGATCTTTCCCTCTTCTTCGTTTGGTTCTTGAGGAAGAGGCCATGATCACTTGGTTGTTTGAGACTCTTGAGGTTAAAGGGAGTGTGAAGAATGTTAGAGATTTTGATGTGTGTCTTGGAGAAAGATGAAATTTGAGGCCGAGCTTGTTATGATGAGAAATGATGAAGGGAAGTTTAAATGGTTGGAGTGCAGGGATTCGGTCACATACATGGCTTGGAGGTGGTATGTCATTTAAATGAACAATCAAGGGCTAGGATGCAATTAGATACCATGTGAATCAAAGGTGTGCATGTAGAGATGAATGAAGACAAAGCATTCCTTCTTCAATTGTCTCTGCCGTGATCATTTCAAGGAGTGGCAGATTCTCTTTTTGAGGCATGTGATGAGATTTTGCCCTCATGCTATGCTTTCCTTTGTCTTGTCTCTTTCATAAAGTGTTCTTTGACCATCTAGTCATCACAACAAGACAACACACATTAGCTATATCAAACCGTGGCAATAGTGCTTCTTTTCATTAACACTATATGAATTATCATTCCTTATATCCATTTGAACCGTGACCTTCCTTGGAGGACACCAAACTTAATGTTTGGTCATATAGTTGAAAATATGTGGTTCTCCCTCCAACTAGTGAAATTGAAATCCCAATGTCATTCATGGTCAAATGTTTATAAGAAATGTTTTCATCATAATTTTCCTTTTTCTCTCTCTCTTTTTTTTTTTCATGAAGGATCAATTGTGCCCCTAAATCCGTGCATCAAAGTTTGGTGAACACCAAATTTGTATCTTGCTTAAGGGGTAAATGTGAGATGCTAGTGGTAAATCACAATTGATGCCTTCATCATAGAGTATGATTTCTTTTTAATTGAAAAGTCTCGGTAAGAGATAATGTATGATCATTGATGCATGATTTTTTTAATTTTCATGAGAAGAGAAACACCAAACTTAGTGTTTGGTCATATGCTAGGCATATAGTATGAAAATGTTTGCAACACTGGTTTGGTGTGCTTGAAGGCACACCAAACTTTAGAAGTCTTAGCATATAAAAAAAAAATTTGCATGCATTCATTGAGTACGTCTATGAAAATAAATTTCATGCTCAGATGATCATAACTTATTGAATTTAAAATGACATAAATCTTAAATCATGGGTTGCCTCCCATGGAGCGCTCTTTTATTGTCACTAGCTTGACATTGGAGCTTTCTTTTATGGTGGTTGAGGGTTGTAGTGCCTCAACTTGTCTCCCCTGACTGTGATCCTCCTCTTTGTTCTCTGGTGTTCAATTTCAGCATGTTCCAACGAGAGTATGTTGCTGACATTGTAATAGTCATCAGTCCGTCGGCTTGCTCCCAGTTGTTGATATATCAATTGCACTTTGTCACCTTTGGAAAGCCCCTCTGTTGGAATCTTCCTATTCTTCCAACCCCTTTTTGTTTCGTTTCTGCGTTTCATCCTTTCTTTCGTTGACCTTTCTTTTCTGGCTGTAGGCTTACCTTGGGGATCTTTCATCCTTTCAGTGGCTAATAATCCAATATTCTCTTGGACTTCTTCATCAGTTTGCACAATCTTTTGCCTTGTGATGTTGTTGTGAATCGCCTTGTTGCTTTCTTCCTTTAACTGTGATTCTTCCTTGTCAAGTTCCATATAGTTTTTCTTCTCATTACCAAACTGTGCTTCTGGTAACACCTTCAGAGTGACACTCTTATCATGCATTCTAAGAGTTAATTCTCCTTCCTCTATGTCTATGATAGCTCTAGCAGTGGCCAAGAATGGCCTTCCCAAAATAATAGAGTCACCATCATCCCCTTCTGAATCTAGAACCACAAAATCTGTAGGGTATATGAAATTGTCCACCTTGACCAGCAGGTTTTCAATCATACCCCTGGGGTATACTGTTGACTTATCTACTAGCTCTAAAGATATCTGTACTGGTTTAACTTCCTCTATATGCAGCTTTTTTACCAAGGAGGATGGTATTAAGTTGATACTTGCTCCTAGATCGCACATTGCTTTAGTGATGGTTAATTCCCCAATGGTGCAAGGTAGCAAAAAGCTCCCTGGATCTTCAAGCTTAGGGGGAAACCCCTTTTGAATCAAAGCCCTGCATTCCTCAGTGAGCAGTATGGTTTCCTTCTCATCCCAACTTCTTTTCTTGTTGATAAGCTCCTTCAAAAATTTGGCATACAGAGGCATTTGCTCAAGTGCTTCAGCAAAAAGAATATTGATTGCCATCTTTTTGAAAGTCTCAAGGAACTTGTGAAAATGATGGTCCTTGGTTTCTTTGTTGAACCTCTGGGGATATGGCAGTGGAGGTACAAAGGTTTTCTCTGCTTGTTGCTTTTGATTCTTAGTTGGCTCTTCAACTGCTTCATTCCCTTTTTTTTGGAATTTTTGATTGTTTCTCCTTTGCTTGAGTTTGCTTTGAAGCTTCCTTACTTGCCATTGCATCATCATCATTGGCTTCCTCTGTGTGTGTTGGTTGTTCCTCTTCTATTGGTCTTTTGCTGCTTTCTACTTGCTTCTTAGTAGTGTCATTATTGCTCATCAATGTTCTCCCACTCCTTAATTGTATCGCCTTGCATTCTTCTTTAGGATTTGGGATTGTGTCACTCGGCAGTGAGCTTGAGGGTCTCTCAAGAGAAATATGCTTGGAGATTTGCCCCATCTGTCTCTCTAGGCTCTTCAGGGATGCTTCATGATTCTTGGTTGTCATTTCCTGGTGTTTCAACATTTTGTCTATCACGGCCTCCAAGTTAGTGATTCTTTGGGCTTCAGGTGATACTTGAGGTGGGTTATGAGATGTGGGTGGTGGATGGTAGGCATTTTGGTTGGTGGGTTGGTTATTAGATTGGTACTGGTTGGGGTTGGGGTAGTTGTTTTGAGGTTTTCTGTAGGGGTTTTGGTTAGTATGCTGCTGGTTGTGGTTTGGGTTGCTTCTTGGGTTGTTTTGGTTTGAGTTCCTCTGCCATGGTTGTTGGTTTTGGGTATGATTATCTCCCCACCTGAGGTTTGGGTGGTTCTTCCAGGATGGATTGTATGTATCACCATACACTTCATTTGGTCCTTGGTTGTGCATATACTGTACTTGCTCTTGTTGTTGTTCTTCTTGAGTTTCATCATTCTGTCCCCATGTGGTTGATGGTTGGCTAGTGTTAACTGCTGCAACTTGGAGACTATCAATCCCCTTGGCCATTTGTTTAAATTATTGTTGAATTTGCTGCTGCATCATCTTGTTTTGAGCCAAGATTGAGTCCACTCCTTCTAGCTCCATTACTCCTCTTCTTTGTGATGNCAATCTACTGCTAGAATGAAGTTTTAGTTAGCTTAAGCAAAAATTCAAACAGTTAGTGGGTTAGTCAAAAATTAAAGAAACAGGAAATAAAAATGCTAGATCTATATCACCCAATTTGGTCCAGCATGAGAAAGCATTTCTAGCTTGATCTCTTCATTCCTCTTCCAAGGTTCAAAAGAGATCCAAGTTTGAATAGCTTCTATTCCAAGATAACTACTCAATTGGATGAAGATCGAAAGCTTTCAAGTAAAATCAAGAGGAAAGATAGAAGAAGAACAATGAAAATCAGTATTGATCCATCAAATTACAACAGAGCTCCCTAACCCAATGAAAAGGGTTTAGTTGTTCATAGCTCTTGAAAATGAAAACAAAGATGGAGAATACATCATACAACTAGAATTGCAAAGAAAGTAAAATACAGAGAGTAGTTCTCTTTTTCCAGCCTCCAGAACTCTTTCTCAATTCAAAGCTACTCCTATATATACTACTCTTCTCAGCTTCTAGTGTGATTCTTCAAGTCTTGGGCCTTTGGATCTTGAGTTTGAAGTAGTTCCTTTCTTTTTTTGGGCTTGGCTTTACTTGCAGAGAGAAAGTGTGAAGTGCGCAGAGAGTTTAGTTCAGGACGTTAGGGGTGTTAACATTTAGTGAGAATATAAGTTCGAGAACGTTAGTGACACTTAACATTGTCACTAACGTTCCAATACACCCCTTTGCCTCACGTTAAAACCCACGTTAACTAGGTTAACGTGGCTTTTAACGTTGCCTTGTTATCCTTCGAGAACGTTAGTGACACTCAACATTGTCACTAACATTCCAGTGTGCCCCTTCTTGCTTCACGTTAAAGCCCACGTTAACTAGGTTAACGTGGCTTCTAACGTGGCCTTTGCCATCCTTCGAGAACGTTAGTGACATTCAACATTGTCACTAATGTTCCAATGTGCCCCTAGGTCTCACGTTAGAGTCCACGTTAACTAGGTTAACGTGGCTTCTAACGTGGCCATTCTTAGCCACTTCAACGTTAGTGACAATGTTGAGTGTCACTAACGTTGGCTTCTCTCCCTCCCCCTTAACGTTAGAGGCCACGTTAACTAGGTTAACGTGGCTTCTAACATGGCCACTTATGAGTAAGTGCCAACGTTAGTGACAATGTTGAGTGTCACTAACGTTGGCTCAACTTCATTTCTCCACGTTAGAGTTCACGTTAACTTGGTTAACGTGACTCTCTAACGTGGGCATTGATGGCTTTTTGAGAGTGTTATTGGCAATCACTTTTCTCATTAATCTTTGCAAGTTACCTCCCCTTCTCTTGCTCTTTTTTAGTCCTGAAATCAAGCAACCAAGTGCATCAAAGCTCTAGTCCAAGTCATGAGTAATGCAACATAATATTTGTCACTAAACTTATGCAAAATCCTCATGAAATCATGTAAAATACACAATGTATGCTTGAGTCAAGGCATAAGTGAATATTTACCAAAACTAGCTTATTTCCTAAAGAAATGCATGAAACTAACCTAAAAACAGTAAAGAAAAGGTCAGTGAAACTGGCCAAAATGCCCTGGCATCATGTAGCTGCTTGCATTTCAGACAGACTCTGAGAAATCGTATTGACTTGTTGAGTCAATATTTTATTCTGAGCCAATATGGCATTCAGAGTATCAATCTCAAGAACTCCTTTCTTCTGAGTTGTCCCATTATTCACAGGATTCCTTTCAGAGGTGTACATGAATTGGTTATTTGCAACCATTTCAATGAGTTCT
Organism: Arachis ipaensis; assembly: GCF_000816755.2. Taxonomy (NCBI): domain Eukaryota; kingdom Viridiplantae; phylum Streptophyta; class Magnoliopsida; order Fabales; family Fabaceae; genus Arachis; species Arachis ipaensis. Next base: position 61,061,025 of record NC_029794.2, read on the forward strand.
TGAGCTTCTGCAGGCATCTTCTTCAGATGAAGAGATCCTCCAGCAGAGCTATCCAATGACATCTTGGATAGTTCAGATAGACCATCATAGAAGATTTCTATGATGCTCCATTCTGAAAGCATGTCAGAAGGGCACCTTCTGATCAATTGCTTGTATCTTTCCCATGCTTCATAGAGGGATTCTCCTTCCTTCTGTCTGAAGGTTTGGACTTCCACTCTACGCTTACTCAATTTTTGAGGTGGAAAGAACTTTGCCAAGAAGGCATTGACTAACTTTTCCCAAGAGTTCAAGCTTTCTTTAGGTTGTGAGTCCAACCATGTCCTAGCTCTGTCTCTTACAGCAAAAGGAAAAAGCATAAGTCTATAGACTTCAGGGTCAACCCCATTGGTCTTGACAGTGTCACAGATTTGCAAGAATTCAGCCAAGAACTGATGAGGTTCTTCCAATGGAAGTCCATGAAACTTGCAATTCTGTTGCATTAGAGAAACTAATTGAGGCTTAAGCTCAAAGTTGTTTGCTCCAATGGCAGGGATAGAAATGCTTCTCCCATAGAAATCAGGAGTAGGTGCAGTAAAGTCACCAAGCACATTCCTTGCATTGTTGGCATTGTTGTTGTTTTCGGCTGCCATAGTTTCTTCTTCTTTGAAGAGCTCTGTTAGGCCTTCTAGAGAGAGTTGTGCTTTAGTTTCTCTTAGCTTTCTCTTCAAGGTCCTTTTAGGTTCAAGATCAGCTTTAACAAGAATGCTTTTATCTTTGCTCCTGCTCATATGAAAGAGAAGAGAACAAGAAAGTATGGAATCCTCTATGTCACAGTATAGAGATTCTTTGTGGTGTCAGAGGAAAAAAAGAATAGAAGGAGGAGGTAAAGAAGAGGGAATTCGAACTTATCAAGAGGGACAGAGTTCGAATTGCACCTTGAGGAGGAGTGTTAGTCCCTTAAATATAATGATGTGAGAAGAGAGGAAGAAATTTTCGAAAAATAAAAAGAAATTTGAAAAATTGATTGAGATTTTCGAAAACTAAGATTGGGAAAGAAATTAAGTGATTTTGAAAAAGATTTTGAAATTAGAAATCAGAAAGATATGATTGAAAATTAATTTTAAAAAAAAAGATGTGATTGAAAAGATATGATTGAGAAGATATGATTGAAAATCAAATTAAAAAGAGAAAGTTTTAAAACTAAAGTTGATTACTTGACTAACAAGAAATTAAAAGATATGATTCTAAAAATTTAAAATTTGATCCTTTCTTAATAGGCAAGTAACAACTTGAAAATTTTGAAGCAAATCTTGAATTGAAGCAAAGATTTTTGAAAATAGTAAAAATAAATATAAAATGGAAAGAAATTGATTTTGAAAGAGATATGATTGAAAAGATATGATTTGAAAAAGATTTGATTTTGAAAAATTATGAAAACTTGAAAAAAATGTGAATTAAAAACAAAATCTTCCCTCTAGTGTCATCCTGGCGTTAAACGCCCAGCCAGGTATCCTGGCTGGCGTTTAAACGCCAGTTTTCCTTCTTCACTGGGTGTTTTGAACGCCCAGCTTTTTCTGTTTGATTCCTCTGCTGACTGTTCTGAATCTTCAATTCTCTGTGTTATTGACTTGAAAAGACATAGTTTTAAAAATATTTTTGAATTTTTTTTTGATGATGAGAAACAATAAAAATGCAACTAAGATCAAATAAACAATGCACGCAAGACACCAAACTTAAAAATTTTCATATAGGAGACACTAACAAATTGAGAATGCATATGAGAAACAACAAAACACGCAAAACAAGAGAATTTAAAGATCAGAGCAAGGAAATCATCAAGAATAACTTGAAGATCAATAAAGAACATAATGCATAAAATTTCTAAAATTAGAAGGATAAAGACATGCAATTGACACCAAACTTGAAATAAGACAATAGACTCAAACAAGAAACATAAAATATTTTTGGTTTTATGATTTTAAAATTTTTTTGTATTTTTTTTCCGAAAATTATATAGAAAAGAAAATAAAGAGAATCAAAACTTTTAATAAGAATTCTAGGAATCATGCAATGTCTAGTCTAAGACTCCGTCCAGGAATTAGACATGGCTTACTAGCCAGCCAAGCTTTCAATGAAAGCTCCGGTCCAAAACACTAGACATGGCCAATGGCCAGCCAAGCTTTAGCAGATCATTGCTTTCAATAGCAAAATTGATAGAAATCAACAAGCTCTTGTGATGATAAGTTGAAACCTCGGTCCAAAAGATTAGACATGGCTTCTCAGCCAGCCAGA
>NC_029794.2:61063393-61136798 GCF_000816755.2 Arachis ipaensis
AAGAAAAGATACCTAATCTAAGCAACAAGATGAACCGTCAGTTGTCCAAACTCGAACAATCCCCGGCAACGGCGCCAAAAACTTGGTGCGCGAAATTGTGATCATCAACAATGGAGCCAAAGGACTTCGAGCTCTTAAACATGAATCACACTTTGTCACAATTCCGCACAACTAACCAGCAAGTGCACTGGGTCGTCCAAGTAATAAACCTTACGTGAGTAAGGGTCGATCCTATGGAGACTGTCGGCTTGAAGCAAGCTATGGTCATCTTGTAAATCTCAGTCAGGCAGATTCAAATGGTGATGGAGGATTGATAATTAAAAGATGAATAAAACATAAAATAAAGATAGAGACACTTATGTAATTCATTGGTGGATTTCAGATAAGCGTATGAAGATGCTTTGTTCCCCTTGAACCTCTGCTTTCCTATTGCCTTCTTCCAATCATTCATACTCCTTTCCATGGAAAGCTTTATGTTCGGCATCACCGTTGTCAATGGCTACATCCCGTCCTCTCAGTGAAAATGGTCCTGATGCTCTGTCACAACATCGGCTAATCAGCTGTCGGTTCTCGATCATGTCGGAATAAGATCTATTGATCCTTTTGCGTCTGTCACACGCCCCACAATAGCGAGTTTGAAGCTCGTCACAGTCATCCCTTCCCAGATCCTACTCAGAATACAACAGACAAGGTTTAGACGTTCCGTATCTCAGGAATGGCTGCCATTAATTCTAGCCTATACTACGAAGGTTCCAATCTTAGATTAGAAACCTAAGAGATACACATTCAATCTTGGTTGCATGTAGAACGGAAGTGGTTGTCAGTCACGCGTTCATAGGTGAGAATGATGATGAGTGTCACGGATCATCACATTCATCAAGTTGAAGAACGAATGAATATCTTGGAGAAGAAATAGACTTGAGTTGAATAAAAAAACAATAGTACTTGTATTAATTCATGAAGAACAGCAGAGCTCCACACCTTAATCTATGGTGTGTAGAAACTCCACCGTTAAAAATACATAAGAACAAGGTTCAGGCATGGCCGTGAGGCCAGCCTCCAAACGTGCATAAGACTCTCAAATATCAAAAGTTTATCAAGTGTGAAAATACAATAGCAAAAGGTCCTATTTATAGAGAACTAGTAGCCTAGGGTTTACAGAAATCAGTAATTAATGCAGAAATCTTTTTCCGGGCCCACTTGGTGTGTGCTTGAGCTGAGCATTGAAGCTTTCATGTGTAGAGACTTTTCTCGGAGTTAAACGCCAGCTTTTGTGCCAGTTTGGGCGTTTAACTCCAGCTTTTGTGCCAGTTTTGGAGTTAAACGCCAGAATTCTTGGGCTGACTTGGAACGCCTGTTTGGGCCATCAAATCTCGGGAAAAGTATGGACTATTATATATTGCTGGAAAGCCCAGGATGTCTACCTTCCAACGAAATTAAGAGCGCACCAATTGGGCTTCTGTAACTCCAGAAAATCACTTTGAGTGCAGGGAGGTCAGAATCAAACAACATCTGCAGTCCTTTTTCAGTCTCTGAACCAGATTTTTGCTCAGGTCCCTCAATTTCAGCCAGAAAATACCTGAAATCACAGAAAAATACACAAACTCATAGTAAAGTCTAGAAATGTGATTTTTAAATAAAAACTAATAAAAATATAATAAAAACTAATTAAAATATACTAAAAACATACTAAAAATAATGCCAAAAAGCGTATAAATTATCTGCTCATCACGCACGTAGTGTGTGCGAGTTGTGCATCTAGCACAAGTTCCTCCCATGCGTACGCGTGACCCACGCGTACGTGTCACCTTCTTTTTCCCCTTGTCATGCCTACTCGTGACTGATGCATGCGTGTCAGTTCCCATTTTTGCCACGCATGCGTACGCGTGACCTTCCGCGTACGTGTGAGCTCCCCTGTCCTACATACTCTTCTTTTCTTCTCTTCTCTCTATTTCTTTTCTTCTTTTCTCTTCTTCTCTTTCTTTCTTTCAACCATCATCCACCACCATCATTTCTTTTAGTTAGTTAGTTAATTAGTTAATTAGTTAGTTAGTTAGTTAGTTTAATTTTCTATTTTAGGTGGTAAGTGTTTGATTATTGATTTCATTTATTGTTTCTTGATGTTGAAATTATTCATTGTTGGATTTCTTTATTGAGGTTATACTTTATTACTTGGTATTGAATTTTGATTGTTGGATATTTGTGTATACCAAGTACTTGTGACATTACCCTTAAGATTGTTTTTGGATTTTTAAATTGCATGTTGTAGCTAGCCATTATGTAATTTAAATTCACTATCTATTGTATGGCAATTGTATGTAATTGATAAACAACTATTTTATGGTTTATCTTGTGCTAATTGATAAATTCACATTATCCTTTGCTCACTTATTCATATAATTTGCATGGTTTTATAAATCCTTCCTGATTCTGTAACATAATTGAAAACATGTTTCTTTGGCCTTTAAACTGTCAATTTTAATTATCCTTTGTTACCATTCGATGTCGTGATCTGTGTGTTGAGTATTTTCAGGCTTTATAGGGCAGGAATGACTTAGAGGATGGAAAGGAAACATGCAAAAGTGGAAGGAACATGAGAAATAAAGTTTCGAGAAGTTGGCAGCGATGCGCACGCATGAGTGACACGTACGCGTGCCTAACGCAGAAGATGAGCAATGCGTATGTGTGACTAATGCGTACCCGTGACAAGGAATTTTGCCAAATGACGTGCACGCATGACCTACGCGTATGCGTGACATGCGCCACGTGCAGAAATTGCAGAAAGCGCTGCGAGCAATTTCTGGGCTCCTTTTGGCCCAGTTCCAAGCCCGAAAAACACAGAATAGAAGCTGCAGAATAGGGGAAACACAAAGAGGACGATTCACTTCTCATTCATAATTTTAGGTTTAAATGTAGTTTTCTAGGGAGAGGGGCTCTCTCCTCTCTCTAGGTTTTACGATTTTAGGTTTAGCTTTTCTTAACATCAGATTTCTACTTTGCTTTAATTTAGTTTTCTTCTTCTCTTATTTGTTCTAGTCCTTTAGTTTACTTATTTCTCTTGTTGATTTCTTTATTTTCTCAATTTGGTTTATGAACTCCATGTTAGATTCAATTTCTTATTAATGCAAGTTGAGGTATTTCATATTTATTGCTTCTTCCTTTATTTGATATCATTGATGCTTGCAATTGTTGGTTTTAGATTTTACATTCTGTATTGTTTTTCTATGCTTTTATGTTGTGCCTCCCAAGTGTTTGATAAAATGCTTGGGAGAGTTTTAAGTTAGATTTTTTATATTCTTAGCTTGAATTGATTAATTGGAGACTCTTGAATCATCAAAGTCTCTTGTTGGTTGGTGATTGAGACTTGCTAGTTGGCTTGAGCTTCACTAATGCTAGTTTTTGACTAGGACTTGTGAACTTAAGTTAACTTTACTCACTTGACTTTCCTTCATTGTTAGAGGTTAACTAAGTGAAAGCAAAAGGCAATTACCATCACAATTGACAATGATAATGAGGATAGGAATTCCAATTATCAATCCTTGCTGAGACTTTTCTTAATTATTAGTTTATTTTCTTGTCATTTACATTCCTTGTTCAACCTTTAAAAAAACCCAAAAACATACTATCTCATAACTAATAGTAACATACTTCCCTGCAATTCCTTGAGAGACGACCCAAGGTTTAAATACTTTGGTTTATTTTTATTTGGTTTGATTTATTGACAACCAAATTTTTGTATGAAAGGATTCTTTGTTGGTTTAGAAATTATACTAGCAACGAGAATTTATTATGAATTTTTTACTGACAAAGGTCCGTTCATCAAAATGGCGCCATTGCCGGGGACTTGGAAACGTGTGCCTTATTATTGGTTATTGTGAATATTGTGAATAATTTTGCTTTTTCGTTTCTTTGTTAGTGTTTCTAGTTTTAGGAGTTCATTTTCATTAATCTTTATTAGTTTTTATTTCTCTTGCTACTATGAATTCTCACCCCTTTGGCTATGAGTTTGGTTACAACCATGTTGTAGGAAGAGGAGATTACAATGAGAGCTTGGATCAAGGATGGGGCAATCAAAGATGGAAGGAGCCACAAGGATTTGATCAACCCTCTTGGCAACAACCATCTCCAAGGTATTATCAACAACCATTCTATGATGCTTACCAAGACAATGGTTACGGTGGACCTCTTCGTAATAATCAACACCCACCACAATATACCTATGAACCCCCTCCTCAACATAGCTTTGAACCACCATACTCACAAGCCCCTCTCCACCATTCACCCCCATATGACCCTGACCCTTATCCACCCAACCAATCACCATACAAACTATATGAACCATACATAGACCCACCCCAATTCCAACACAATTACCCCCAAGAACCACCACCTCCATATTCACCATATCCATGCCCTTACCAAAAAGAACCACCTTCCTACTTTGAACCCTTTCTCCAAAATAATGAACCCTTCTATCCACTCCAACCTCCACTGGATAGCAACACCCTTAGTGTTATTCGCCAAGGGCAAATACAGCTTTAAACCACACTTGCTTCTACTCTCACTAGTCTCACCTTTACTCTCCAAACTTTTATATCCCATGTAGATGCATCAATCCAAGAGCAACATGATCCCAATAATGCTATTGACACGGAACTAGAGAGAAGGAATCGGCTTGAAGATGAAGGAATAGCTGAAGAACTGGTGAAGGAAGACATCAAGGAGGAGTTCGATTTTATATTAGAGCAAGTGGAGAAAGCCAAAATTATAGAAGAAGAAGAAGTTGTCGAAGACCTAGGAGATGCTGAACCTCCATGGGAATTGAGCGTTATAGAGAATTCCGCCAAGAAGTTTGAATTTGATGTTGAGGAGGATATTGCACAACCTCCAAGGCATGTTCCTTATGAAGAATTGGGCAAAATAGATCAAGAGGCAAGTTCCTTTGGTGACGATGATCATGAATCAAGCCCTCCTAGTGATGAACTTGCATCCGCAATTGAACCCCTTGAGTTTGAAGAACTTTCTCCAAGTGAATCTAAAGATGATGTGGAGGTAGACTTTTCTCAACCTCCAACTTATGACTTAAGTGATGGGGAAGAATTAGAAGATTTTGATCAGGACGCAGTTGAAGTTGAAGAGGTTTGCAAGGAGGTGGAAGAATTCAAAGAAGAGCACAAGAGAGTGGAGCCTGCAAGACCATTGGAAACACCTCTCCCAAAGCCATTACCATCCAATACAACATTCAAGTGGGTAAAATCCTTATCCTTAACCTTTACTTTCCCACTTGAATATGGTTTACTTGAGACGGATGGTCAACTTAGAGCTCTTTGTGGCTTTAAGAGTAAGAGGGAGATAGCTAGTGGTAGAAATTGTCAGGAAAGGTTCAATATGGTTGCATACTCCAAATTGAAGTACAAAAATTGGTGTAGAGCTAGATTGAATAGGTCTCGGAAGTTGTTTGGATATCTCAGAGAGAATTCCGATTACTCACCACCCAAGTGGAAAAATGATGATCAACAAGAAGGCGGGTGCAGGCGGGAGGTTTGGAACCCCAGAGGCTATTGGAATTGCAAGCATTGGTGGAAATTTCAAGATGAGTTCAAGCACAAGCCACCATGACAGGGAGCTCCCCAAATGTCCAACTTAAGGTCTTTAACTAAAAGTGCTAGGTGGGAGATAACCCACCATGGTATGATCGTTCTTTTTTAGTCTCAATTTTATTTTATCTTGTTCTATTCTTAGTTTTATTTTATTCTATTTTCATTAGTGTTCATTCATAATGTCTGCATCTGCATTCTAGAATTCTGCATTTTGCATAATAAAAAAAAAAAGAAGAAGAAGAGAAAATCCAACCCACGCGTGAGCGTAGGCCACGCGTGGGCGTCGACCCAATTCGGCGTCTGTGACGTGTATGTGTCATGCGGCTAGTGTGTAAAACGCACAATTAGAACCATGCGAACGCGTCTGTGACGTGTATGTGTCAATTTCAGTTTTAGCATACCACTTGTAGGCGTGCGCGACGCGCACGTGTCTCATGAAAAATCTAGCCCCCTTCAATCTGAACAGAGAGTTGCACTAAAACGACGCTGGAATCGTGCGTTTAGCACAATTCCGGTCGACGCGTACGCGTGCTTTATGCGTACGTGTCATCTTTATTTACCCTCAATCCTGCGTTTGCGTCTACGACGCTTACGCGTCGATGCATTTTTGCCTCATCCACGATCAAGCGTGATCCACGCGTACGTGTGGATTTAATTTCATTAACCCCCTGACGCAAGAACCCTAACCCCCTCGCGTGCCCTTTTCCCTCTCTTCCCTCCAACGTTTCTTTCTCTCCCTCTCTTCCATTGCAACCCTCACCATCACTCACCACCATCAACCTCCCACCGCAGCCACCGCCGGCAACCCCGAACCGCCGCCGATGCCACCGACCATCCCCCTCTCCCTCCGTTCCTCTTCTTCTTTTCCTACTTCTCTTCTCCTCCTTCCGTGCCTCACCAAGCACCGCCGCGGGTACCACTGCGCCGCCGTGCCACCCCCTTTCCACTTCCTTTCCCAATTCTGTTACTGCTGATGATAAGTCATCTTATGCTAGTTTTACAAGCATTTTTCATTACTTTCATTAGGTTTTATGCACCTTCTTGCACAATAAGTAAGTGATTGGAGTGGATTTTCATGATTATCTTAAATCAATCAAACATCATGTATTTTACACAAAATCATAGGTTTTATGGTAGAATTAATTGATTTTATAAATGATGCAAAGATCTTGTGGTTTTGGTGAGACTTTGATGTATTTGTTTGGTTGATGATAGGTAAAAAGATAAAGGAAAAGAAGCAGAAAGCACTAAGCTCAAACAGAGGAAAGAAGAATTTTTAGCACACTTTGAAGTTTGAGCACGCTTTGGACCTTAGGCCACGCTTTTAAAAGCGTGGCCCATGAAAATAAAGCATTGCGTTCAAAAGGGGAGCAAAGGCCAGCACTCAAAATTGCAAATGGAGCGCTCAACCAAGGAACCAAACTCGCGCACCAAGGCAAGCCCAGGAAGTAGCGTTCAAAGAAGTGAACGCTACATTGCCTTTCTCCACCTTTTTCGAGCTAGGAACCAAGGAAAGCTGGGCGCACACGAAGCAAAACAAGGGTAGCATTCAAAGATGTGAACGCCACGCTCCCTTTTTGCAATTTTCTCATGGCTTTTGGCCCATGAAACCAAGACGCACCAATTGGTGCAGCAATCAACCAAGGTAGCTGATGAGCGGATAATTTATACGCTTTTTAGCATTGTTTTAGTATGTTTTTAGTAGGATCTAGTCACTTTTAGGGATGTTTTTATTAGTTTTTATGTTAAATTCACATTTCTGGACTTTACTATGAGTTTGTGTGTTTTTCTGTGATTTCAGGTATTTTCTGGCTAAAATTGAGGGACTTGAGCAAAAATCTGATTCAGAGGTAGAAGAAGGACTGCTGATGCTGTTGGATTCTGACCTCCCTGCACTCAAAGTGGATTTTCTGGAGCTAAAAAACTCAAAATGGCGCGCTTCCAATTGCATTGGAAAGTAGACATCCAGGTAAGGTTTTATTACTTGGACGACCCAGTGCACTTGCTGGTTAGTTGTGTGAAGTTGTGAAGTTATGTTTGGACCATGGTATTGTGCACCAGTTATTGGCGCCATTGCCAGGGAGAGAACGAACAACAAATTTTACAACCTCAGAGTAACAATTTTTCATACCAGTAGCTTTCACAGAAGTGAACGCTACGTTCACTATAGCCAACGTTTTCATGCTTCTCATGGGGAGGAAGGCTCAGCATCAAGTGTAGCGTTCACAATTTGAACGTAGCATTCAAAGAGTGAACGCTAGGCAAGAAGGCTTGGCACGAGGAAGGCACATAATGCTACGTGAATGCCAAGTTCACAAAAGCCAACGGAGCGCTCCATTGGAGCATGCCCCCAACCCATGCCACTTGAACCAAAGCCAATCGAACCCACCTTTCTTCAAATCCAAAAATTAAAAGGCCCGTTCCAAGCTTTGAAGACCAAAATAGAAAGTGTATAAATAGGAGTTAATTTGATTTGTAAGGGGACCTTTAGCTCATTTTTAGTTTTTCACTTTTGAATTTTCATTTGAATATGGGAATTGGGATTAGATCTAGATCTAGTTTGCTTTCTATTTTCAATTTTCTTTCTTCTACAACTTCTACTTTCTGTTTTGGGTTTTGAATTGAGATTGAAGAACTCCATTGAATTTCTTGATCTGAGAATCATCTTTGCTTTTCTTTTATATAGTTCTGAGAATTAGAGAATTGGATCTGAATTTCCTTTGCTGTTTTCATTTTAATCTCTTCTGTAATTTTTTTCTGTTTGGTCAAGGGAGTGATTGAGATCTAGATCTGCTTTCTAATCTCATTGCTCTTCTTCGATCTTCAATTTCTCTTTTAGGATTTCATAATTGAGTTAAGTTTTCTTGTTGTTTGTGTTTTCAAGAAATTTTCCATTTCTGTTTGGCTTCTGAGTTGAATCTCTTCATCTCATAGCTCTCTGATTTACTTTAGCTTGCATTTTCTTGTTCAATTCTAAATTCCAGTACCCAAATCCTTTTATTCTTCAAGCAATTTATATTTTTCATCAATTTAGATTCAGCAATAATTTACATTTCTTGCACTTTAAGTTTCTGTAATTTACTTTTCTTGCAATTTAAGTTTCAGCTCTTTTACTTTCTTACACTTTAAGTTTCTGCAATTTACTTTCCTTGCACTTTAAGATTCAGCAAATTTTCATTTTGCAACTTTTACTTTCTTGCAATTTTACTTCTGTTAATTAAAATCACTCAAATCATCAACTATTCGTTTAACTAAATTCATCACCTAACTAAAATTGCTCAGTCCATCAATCCCTATGGGATCGACCTCACTCTTGTGAGTTATTACTACTTGATGCGACCCGGTACACTTGTCGGTGAGCTTTGTGTGGAATCGTTTTTCCCTTATCAAGTTTTTAGCGCCGTTGCCGGGGATTGATATAGATCGACAATGATTAAGTTGGTGAGAAGTCTAGATTAAGCATTTTCTTTGTTTTTGTTTTCTGTTTTACATTGATACCAAGGTGTTTGAGTTATTGCCTTACTAAGAAATTCTTCTCTGAGATATGAATTTCAATTTTCCTTGGTGTTGTGTTTTACAAAATTCAAATGGAGTTCAACTCATCTTATGATCAAACAAATTTTATGGGATATTACCCACCATCACCAATTGACTACTCTAATGGTGGCTGGGAATATCACCAAGAAAATGCAAATTCTGAGCACTCCAATCCATGGAGATATGCTTCTAAACCACAAGATGAGCAAGAGAATCATATGTAATATTTCCCACCACTACAAAATGATTCAAGTCATTAGTCTAATGGTGGTTGGGAGTATCACCAAGAATTGAAAGAGTATGAACACCTCCCAGAGCCACAAGATGACTCGTACTGCTATAACAACCACTCACATTGTGACTGGGAGGGGCAAAATCAAAGGGATCTTGATGATCCATACTTTTTTCATCAAGAAACATCATCACTGGAGTGTGCTTTCAATAAATTCATGCAAGATTGTCCCCCAATACAACAAGATGAACCATACTGTGATGAATTCCACAATTTTTCAAGTTGTAATTGGGAGGATCAAAATCAGAGAGCACTCAATATGTCATACTCCATGAATCAAGAGCCATAATCACTTGAGCAAAATTTCAATTTATTCATGCAAAATTGTCCAACCTCGCCTCCCAGTTTCTCATATAAAAATCCTTTATCACTTGATGATGCCTCAACACAAAGTTTCCTCCACGATCCATACCAACCACAAAATTCATTCCACAATTCACAAAATTCATTCACTACCACTCAAAACATCACCACAACACATCCATGCCCACAAAATTTCCTTTAACCTTCATCCCTTGAGCTAGCATTTGAACAATACCTACAAACATCCATAGACTCTTGGAAAGAACAAGAAGTTCTCCTTCAAAAGATGGATGAGCACTTAGAGAAAATAAAAAAACACTCAGAACTGCTAAGCAAGGAAGATGAAGACCAATTGGTGGATGTGAAGGAGGAAGCAGAAGAGCAAGATGAAGAAGTCTCTGTGTCAAGCAAATTTTCAATGAAGAATGAGGTGGTGGAGGTATTTGAACCTAAAAATGCACTTGAGATGACAAGAGAACATGAAAACTCACAACCCTCACAAACTTTCCTAAACCAAAACGTCTCAACACTTGAATCCATGATTGAAAGATATGAAGAGGAGATGAAGAAATCTTGGGAAGATCAATAAACCTCCTCCATGAAAGTACTATTAAGTCAAATATTGAGTGCAAAAGAGGAAGTAGAAGAGCAAGAAAGTGAGGAAGTCAATCAAGAGAATTCATACTCAAGTGAGGCAAAAAGCTACATAGAAGAAGGGCTCATTGAACCACCAATACAAGAAGCTTTTGATAAAGATAATACTCCAACAATCACATAGCAACCATGTCTTGATATCAAGGAAGTGACGGCAACCGAAAACAACACCGAAGAGAGGATTGTGACCCAGCTACCATTGAACATATCAAGAAAGAAGAGGGGTCAACCACAAGCAATCCCACCCCTGGACCACCAGCAAGAAAGCTCAATCAAGCAATTAAAAAAAGGAAGCTTGCTGGGAAAAGGCCAAGAAAGGGGGCATTGACTGGATCCTCTTTACCATTGAGGTCATTCCTCTTAACAAACTGGAAGATGAGGAAGAAAGTCATCAGCTACAGGTTAGTAGCTTTTCCTTTCTTAGATTATTTCAATAAAAGAATTAAGTAGATTTCTCTGTATTGCAAAGAGCTAAGTTTGGTTTTGCACACCAAAATAAATAAGGGGTGAATGTTTGATTCTAAGTTTGGTGTTCCACCAAAAATTTCATTAATGACACATTGCACCCTCAGCATGACTAATATCGGCTCCAAGCAATAAGAGAAACTACTTAATAATTGTCATATTTCTGGTTTCTAGTTTATTTTTTAGTTTATATATGTTTTCTAGTTCATGGTTTGATTTCTAGTTCATAGTTTATTTTCTTAATAAAAAGTACTTGACGTTTCATGCATGTATCCATTCTGCATATAGAAGTAGGTAAGGAACTAAGTTTTCTGTTCCCACACTAACTTAGGTTCAGAGAATTACAAGCATACATGCATGCTAACTGTTTCTCAAGTGCTTGGGGAACAAGCAACTTTCAATATCTTTTGTAGGAAGTCATTCAATCTCTTGGGGGGAAAGATACATCATCATGGACAAAGGAAGGACATGGAACATAACAATGATGATAGCACACAGAAAACAAATGGACTCCAAGAGGTTGTATTGTTCCCTGACTGACATTAGCTTAAATGTGCTAATTGAATGTGCAAATGTCCCCTGTTGATTAATGTCCTTTTAGATTTAGTTACTGTCTGTTTGTTTTCATGCTATTATGGCTTGCTAGTTTAAGTTCTTGATTCATTTTCATCTTACTTGAATTATATTCTTTGCCCCTCATGATTGAATAAAAGAAAAATAACTGTGAAATAGAGAAAGAGTAAAAGTCTGGTATGATATGAGACAGAATGAGGTTATGTGGTGGTATGTGCTGGTTCATTAGTTGATTTATAAATAAGGCTGAATGTTGGCATGACTTTGTGATATGAACTTGAGTTGCATTTCATGAGACTTGATAAATGAAAAAAGGTCCAAAATAAAAGAAAGAAAATGCAAGAGAAAGAAACAAAAAGAAATAAACAAGGCTGGGCACCAATGGCTGGAAACTTGGATAAATGCCTGTGATGTTCTTGTACAAAGATAAGCTTGGATAACTAGGTTCTAAAGGGTGCTTCATCACCCGGAAACTTAGGTTAACTAACCCGAGATTGCCAACTAAAAGTCCACCATCAAGAGCCACTTTGAGACAAAGCATTTAGTGACCCAAAGAGGTGCTGGGCATCAATTTCCAAAGGACAAAATAAAGCTAAATGCCTGTGATGTGTGTGTGCTAAGGAGAGGCTTGAGCAAGCAAGCCCATAGGGGTGTTTCAACACCTAGCATCTTGAACTAACTGGGGCGGGAACGCTGGGTGAAAGCTTACTCTAAAAAGCCGCCTTATCACATAACATTAAGCCTCAGCTAAACAATAAATCTCAATCAAAAGAAAGAGAGCAAGAAAAACTAAGGGCCAAGTAATAACAAGTCTCATTTTTTGTGTAATTCAAGTAAGGATCCAAAGGAGTGTTGATGTCTCAGCCACAGAATAAAAATCTCTAAGATACCATGCATGAAAACCCCATTAACCAGTATTGAATGTTTTGCAAATAAAGACTTATACTCTTCTCTGTCTTCATTCATTCTTATTCTGTTTTGCTACTTGCTTGGGGACAAGCAAGATTTAAGTTTGGTATTGTGATGACAAGTCATCTTAGGCTAGTTTCACAAGCCTATTTCATTAGTTTTCACTTGGTTTTCATGCATTTTTAGGCAAAAAGTAAGTGTTTGAGTGATAATTTCATGTTTGTCTTGATTCAATCAAACATTGGTAATTTTATGCATTTTCATTAGATTTCTTGCAAGATTTAGTTGATAATATGAATGATGCAAGATTTGATGATTATGCCAATGATTTGATGTATTTGTTTGGTTGATGATAGGTGAAACGATGAAGGAGAAGGAGCAATAAAAGAACTAAAAAAAGAATCACAACCCTAAGGTGGCAAAAGAGTGGAAACAGACTCAAGGAGGAGCAAAGGGGATTTGCAACCCTGACCTCTTTACACTCCAACAAGAATAACTTGAGCTAAAAAACTCCAAATGAGGTGATTCTAGTGGCATTGGAAAGTAGGAATCTAGAGCTTTCCAAGCATATATGGCACTGTATGGTGGACACTAAATCTAAGGGAGAAAACTTATCCCGAAAGTGAAAAAATGAACATAGTATCAACCTCCAGTAAGGCCAGCTGACCTCTTCCCCTTCCAACGAGGATAACTTGAGCTGTAGAGCCTTAAATGATGCGCTCTCAAATGAATTGGAAAGTAGACATCCAAGGCTATTAAACGATATATAATAGTATGGGGTGAACATTAAGTTTGGGCCTCAAAATCTGGTGTTAACTTTGGCCTCCAATGCAGCGTTCACTAAGTAAACGCCATGTTCACTAAATTGAACATTTTCGGCCTCCAAAATAGTGTGACCATGCCTCTTTCAAAGGACCATAACTTGAGCTACAGATGTCCAATTGATGCACTTCCAGTTGCATTAGAAAGCTAACATTCGGAGCTTTCCAACGATATATAGAAATCTATATTTAGCATGAAATTGAAGCACAAGTGATAGGCATCTTTAAGGACTAAGAACCACACTCAGCAACACTTTTGGAGTAACGTTCACTTCCAAAGTGAATGCTACGTTCACATTGTGACCTTTATTGTGGGTTTCAGCCTTGGGGAGGAAGCTCCTTGCCAAATGCACCACAGACACAAAGGGTAGCGCTCAAAAGCTTGAACGTAACATTCACTTTTGTGAACTTTATCGGGCACATTAGGCAAGGGAGCAAGGCGCACAAGTAAAGCACACAAAGGAAGCAACCAAAGGAAGCAAGGCGCAGCACTCAGCTAGGTAGCGTTCAAGGTTTTGAATGTAGTGCTCGAAGAGGGAGCACTAATGGGGCCACACACCAGCCACGTTCAAAGAGTGAACGTAGCGTTCACTACAACAACGCTATAGGAAGGCAATTGTGGCACGTGAGGAAGCATGCTTGGAGCAGTGAACGTAGCGTTCACTTAAGTGAACGGAACGCTTCCCTGGGAGGGAACAAAATGCACCCTGACCCATGCCACTTGAACCAAGCCATCCAGATCCACTCTCATTCAAAACCAAAGCAAGCAAAGTCCATTAACATGACTCAAAGGCACAAAGAGAAGCTAGATTAGGAATTTCATTTAAATTGTAATTTGTTTTCAATTTCATTTTCATTTTCATTTTGTAAAGCCTATATAAAGGCATCAATTTCATTTCATAAAGAAGGCTAGCTCTGCTAGAGAGCAATAGGAGTAGGAGTAGGATAGAATAGAAAGCTCTCTTTGATACACTTTTATTTTCTGCACTCTCTCCATATTTCATAATTCAATTCAGCTTTATGCAATTTCCATTTCTTACACCTCTCTGCTGCAATTTCCTCTTCTACAATTTTTCAATTCAGTTTACATTGAGCTTGAGTTTAAATTTTTTGTTCCCATTGCTTCCAATTTACTTTCATGCAATTTTAATCTTCTGCAATTGCTCTGAGATCTGATTTACTGCTTTCATTTAATTTTTCAGCACCCAGCCCTACTTTACATTTGATGCAATTTACATTCCTTGTTCTTTAAGGTTCTGTCAATTACTTCCTGCAAGTTAGATCTGATGCAAATTTACCTTTCTTGTCATTTAAGATTTTGCCAATTTACGTTTCTTGCAATTTAAATTCCCTGCAATTTACTTTCTGTTGCTTCAATTTCATCCAATTCAACACTGTTAGCTTAACTAGACTGATTACTCACTAAAGTTGTTTGATCCATCAATCCCTGTGGGATCGACCTCACTCTTGTGAGTTATTACTACTTTATGCGACCCGGTACACTTGCTGGTGAGTTTTGTGTGAAAATCTAATTTTCACCCATCAACTGCTCCCCCCTCCCCCCAGGTTTCCTTGTATCCACCCCTACATTTCAATTTTATTCTTCTGTTCCATTTAGTTGGCTAGTTAATTTGAATTCTATTAGCATTGGGATAGTTAAAGATGCATGTTCATAGTGGATTTTAGGTGGTTAGGTAGCTAGGATGTGGTTAGTGGATTTAGGTCTGATAAATGCTTCGTTTTTACTATCTGAAATAGTTAATTCCTCTCTATTTATGATGATAATTTAACCCTGTGCTATACTACTTTGCTTGATGCTGTTATATGGGTTTCAATTGTTATTCATGCTCTGTTAATGTTCCATTAATTTATTTTGGTGCTAGACTGGTTTATTGATGCTGTTGAGTCTCATCTGAAATTGTTGAGTTCTTACCTTCATTAATTTGGTTCCTTGATAGTGGATTCTTGATGTCTGATTTTAATGAAATTCAAATTTGAATTGCTATTGCTGTTGAAATCTCATTGCGATTTGATCTTCATTATTGATTCAGTAATCGTTAATTCTTTGAATCCATATTCTTTACTTATGATCGATTGTTGAATTTACTAAGAGAAAGCTGGCTGCATTATAGAATCATTGCTTATCGCTATTTTATTGACTCACTCACTTAATTCCTATGAATTTACACATGGTTATAGTATTTTTAATTGATAATAACTTCTTAGAAAATCCAAACTGTTTGATTGAGTTTAGGACTAGCCAACTGCTTTGCTTTGCTTTCTGCTACCTGATTTGTTTGATTTCTTGTTCTTCATGCTGCCTGACACTTACAGAATTCATATGGCTTGTTGATTCTGCTGTTTGTTTTTCCAGGAACGTTCCTTTTACTACCGGAATGCTGCCCAATTTTTCTGAAAACTATTTTACTTAACTTTCACTCATGAATTGACTTTAGTGCTTTTGAAATTGTGATTTATTTGGTTTAAACAAAAACCAATTCATGAGATGCTGGGCTAGCATTCCCATTCCTTTTGGTTCCCTTTCTACTTGAAATGCATTGTTAATGATTTTTATTCTTCTTATTGCTTCTTTCCTTACATGTTTTATCATCAATGATTTGCATTG
This sequence comes from Arachis ipaensis, assembly GCF_000816755.2. NCBI lineage: Eukaryota > Viridiplantae > Streptophyta > Magnoliopsida > Fabales > Fabaceae > Arachis > Arachis ipaensis. The sequence goes on from NC_029794.2 coordinate 61,079,174, forward strand.
TCTGCTTGAATGTGAGTTGTTTGTTCCTCAATCTTGTGAAATTCTTTTAGCTAGGAACTACAGTATCATGCCACTAATTTTAACTTACCTTTCTAACTCTTGACTTCATTGACTTCCTAACTTTTCTCTTAGTTTTACATTAACTCTTTTCAACCCCTTTCAAGGCATGTTTATCGTTGTTTCTTGACAAAAAAGCATTCTGAATTTCTTTAAATAGATTATTGGATTGTGATTTCTGATTGATTTCTTTGAATCCTACCTTGCATTCAGTCCAAAATTCTATATCTTTACGACTCACTTCTTGTTTTAGCTTTCATTCCTCTTTTGCCTATCCACTGCTTGTTATACTAGCCCATTAATTGCCTAGTTGTTTCCCCGCTTTATTTGTTAATCTGTATCCTAGAATTTCTATTTTTCAGGATGTCTGATCCAAAAGGAAAAGGAAAGGCTAAGGCCAGTTCTGGTAAGAGAAAAAGAGGACAGTCATCTGTCGCTCTGTCAGATATTCTAGGGGATGAATCCTGGCATGAGAAGAACTTCACTCTACAGGAAAAAGAAGATCAACTAGTGCCTGCGAGTGACCCAATCAAATTTGTAAATCGCTGCTGTAAACTAAAATTTTTGGTCTTTGCGGAAAAGAGGCACCTCTATTTGGAAAAGACTCTCAGAATACCAATTGAATTAGAGTAGTACAGTGCAAAGCAGATCAAACAGAGAGGTTGGGTCTTTCTGGAAAGGAATCTGATAGAGGTTAATGCATCCTGGGTCCGTAAATTCTACTGTAACTATTACAAGACAACCCTTGATGTTGTGCAGCTTAGAGGCAAGCAAATCTTGGTCACATAGGAACCCATAGAAGACATCCTCCACTTCTAACCTAAATCAGACGAACCAGATGGTTATCAGAAAGCTGAGGAGTCCATTAGATTTATGAGCTTTGATTGGGATGCTGTGAGGTGCACCATAGCCATTGATCCTGCTGTTCCATGGGCTATGGGTAAATCAATGGTGAATCCCAAGGGTATCAAGATTATATACCTCAATGATGAGGCTAGGCTATGGCAACAAATACTAAGTAACTATGTCATGCCTAGCACTCACGAGTCAGAGGTGCCGGCCGCTATGATTATCCTCATTTGGTGCGTTATGGAAGGAAACGAACTGTACCTTCCACGGTTCATCAGGAAGTACATGGCTCGAGTTCATGTCAGAGGTACCCTACCATTTTTGTACTTGGTCACCCAGCTGGCCCGCCGAGCTGAGGTGCCTTGGGAGCTTGCGGATGAGAAGCTACCGGTTGCCGAATGCAAAAGGATTACTCCACATGGCAAGCGGTTCGGACCCTTTGGCCACAGACCACCTTCTCTTACTACCTCTACTGATGCTACCACATCCTCTGCAGCACCTTCAGTGCCTGCCACACCTCCCACACCCACAGTACCATCATTTGCTTCCCAGCCCATCTACCTTCTTGTGCATTGCCTCTTTGAGCACCTAGATCGGATGGAGCGCCGCAACCAGCGGCGTTATGAGCGGTCTGAGCATCGCAACAAGCGACGCTATGAGCATCTGAAGCTGAAGATGAGGACAGGGCATACTGACATCCCCTCCGAGCCTGACACACCATCAGAGCACTCTGAGGATGAGGAGGAGGAGCAGGAGCAGGAGGAGGATGCCCAGGAGGAGGACCAGCTGTAGGCACATCACCAGGAGCCTCAGCTTGAGCAACCTGTAGGACCTCAAGCCCCTGTACAGCCAGAGCCCACTGAGCCAGCAGCACACCCTTCAGTAGGCGATGAACCTTCACACCCGGCTTGACTAGATCATCGAGGATGATGCTGTGATATAAGTGTGGGGAGGTCGCCATCTCTGGCGGATTCTATTTTGGTGAACTATTTCAGACTTTTTATCCTATTTTGCTTTATTTTGTATTTTGCTTTCTTTTATTTTATTTTCCTTTTAGTACTTGCACATTTTTATTTTATTGTACTTTCATTTATTTTTACTTTGTTACATTTTGCACTTGGGTCTGTATATATCTTAGATATTTAGCTTAGATTGCATTTTTAGTTTATTAGTTGTGATATGGAAAAACACGGATTATTTAGTTAGTTTATCCTCTTTAGCATATGAGAAATGGGATTAGTTGAAAAAAGGAGTAAACTAGAAATTTAGTTTTTCATAATCACAACAATCCATTTAGTATATATATATTATATATAAATATATATAAATATATAAATATATAAAAATAATAATAATAATAATAATAATAATAATAATAATAATAATAATAATAATAATAATAATAATAATAATAAATGTTAGTCAATTGATGAAAGTCTCAAGGAATATATTTATTTTTAGGAAGGGCATTTAAGATTCACATTGATTTGAGTTAAAATTTTTCTGTAACTTGCAAGATATATATAATTGGAATATGGTTTTTGAGCTAAAGAACACACAACCCGTGAGTTTTTTAGCTTAATTGCATGATTACACTATTTAACCATAATATTTTATTCTCCAAAATTATTAAAGAAAAAGTACTTGAGTAGGTGTGACAATAGATGCTAGCTCTTCTCTCCCTCTCAGGGCTACATTGAATCACAGCACCAGGTATAACAACACAAATTAATTAAGTTGGGTGTAGTAAAATTTTAATAAATATAAGTATAAATTATAATTTTTATGTATATTGTGTGTTTCTTCACTATGATTGCAGACTTTACTTTGTTCCATTCTATATGTCCATTGTTTAGTGTATTTATATGCATACACATGATTGAGGCCATCATTTGTTATTAGCTTACTTATCCCCAAACAGCCTACCACTTCAATCAACCTTGTTTGCCACCTTGAGCCTTTTAATCCTCATTTATTTTGTATATTACTACATCACTAACCTTAAGCGGAAAAACAATTTAATTACCCCAAATTGAATCTTTGGTTAACTTAAGTTAGAGTGTGTGTCAATTAAGTGTGGGGAACCGTGGGAACTTGGGTTGATAAAAAAGTGTTGAATTGACAAGATATCAGAAATTTGGGTGCATACTCATGTGAGACCCAAAAGACCATGTGCATTGATATGTTATGTTTATTTTTATTTCAAAAAAAAAAAGAGAACAAAAAAATTTAATAATAATTTAAATAAGGGGATAAAATAACCCCAATGTTAAGTTTCATAAAAGATCAATGCATATGTGGTGAAATTAAAGAAAAATTTGATACATGAGTATGTGATGCAAAAGTGGAAATTTTGGATAGCTAGGCATGATTTTAGAGTCATATAGAGTGTGTGTATGTTAGGTGAGAACTTGGGTTAGTCAAAGATTAAATTTACAGCTCACTTGGCCATACATATATCCTCACCTTTACCTTATCCCCATTACAACCTTGAAAAGACCTCATGATGTTTTTATTTGTGTACTTAATATTTGTTGATTGGTTAGATGAAGAACAAAGTTTTAGAAAGTGTGATTAGAGGAGATTTGAGTGTTTTAACCCCAAACACTGAGTGATTAGAGTGCATATACAAATCCAGTGAGGGTTCAATGGCTCATTTCTATATGTCCATAATTGATCATTGCTTATCTTGCAAGTTTGTGAACCCTTTTGATTAACTCAACTCAATTGTGAATGTGTTTTTATATGATTAAGTCCTCGATTGTGCATATATGATTTCATGGAAATTTGACTCAATTTGACCACATGTATGCTTATATATATATATATAGTAATTAGAATAGCATGATGCATGTAGGTAGCTCACATTTAAATAGGTTGCATTGCATAAGTTCCACCATTCTGCCTTCACTCTTTTATAATTTCTCATGAGTTTAGCATGAGGACATGCTAATGTTTAAGTGTGGGGAGATTGATAAACTACTATTTTATGGTTTATCTTGTGCTAATTTGAGTGGTTTTTATCAATCCTTTGCTCACTTATTCATATAATTTGTATGGTTTTATAAATCCTTCCTAATTATGTGATATAATTGAAAACATGTTTCCTAGGCCTTTAAACTGTTGATTTTAATTATCCTTTATTACCATTCGATGCCGTGATCTGTGTGTTGAGTATTTTCAGGCTTTATAGGGCAGGAATGGCTTAGAGGATGGAAAGAAAATATGCAAAGGTGAAAGGAACATGAGAAATGAAGTTTCGAGAAGTTAGCAGTGACGCGCACGCATGAGCGACGCGTACGCGTGCCTAGCGCAGAAGATGAGCGACGCGTACGCATGACTGACGCGTACGCGTGACTGACGCATATACGTGACAAGAAATTTCTCCAAACGACACACATGCGTGACCTACGCGTACGCATGATATGCGCCACGTGCAGAAATTGTGGAAAGCGCTAGAAGCGATTTCTGGGCTCCTTTTGGCCCAGTTCCAAGCCCGAAAAACACAGAATAGAAGCTACAGAATGGGGGAAACACAAAGAGGACGATTCACTTCTCATTCATAATTTTAGGTTTAGATGTAGTTTTCTAGGGAGAGGGGCTCTCTCCTCTCTCTAGGTTTTACGATTTTAGGTTTAGCTTTTCTTAATCTCAGATTTCTACTTTGCTTTAATTTAGTTTTCTTCTACTCTTATTTGTTCTAGTCCTTTAGTTTACTTATTTCTCTTGTTGATTTGTTTATTTCCCCAATTTGGTTTATGAACTCCATGTTAGATTCAATTTCTTATTAATGCAAGTTGAGGTATTTCATATTTATTGCTTCTTCCTTTATTTGTTATCATTGATGCTTGCAATTATTGGTTTTAGATTTTACATTCTCTATTATTTTTCTATGCTTTTATGTTGTGCCTCCCAAGTGTTTGATAAAATGCTTGGGAGAGTTTTAAGTTAGATTTTTTATATTCTTAGCTTGAATTGATTGGAGACTCTTGAATCATCAAAGTCTCTTGTTAGTTGGTGATTGAGACTTGCTAGTTGGCTTGAGCTTCACTAACGCTAGTCTTTGACTAGGACTTGTGAACTTAAGTTAAGTTTACTCACTTGACTTTCCTTCATTGTTAGAGGTTAACTAAGTGAAAGCAAAAGGCAATTACCATCACAATTGACAATGATAATGGGGATAGGAATTCCAATTATCAATCCTCGCTGAGACTTTTCTTAATTATTAGTTTATTTTCCTGTCATTTACATTCCTTGTTCAACCTTTCAAAAAACCCAAAAACATACTATCTCATAACCAATAGTAATATACTTCCCTGTAATTTCTTGAGAGACGACCCGAGGTTTAAATACTTTGGTTTAATTTTATTGGGTTTACTTTAGTGACAACCAAATTTTTGTATGAAAGGATTCTTTGTTGGTTTAGAAACTATACTAGTAACGAGAATTTATTGTGAATTCTTTACTGACAAAGGTCCGTTCACCAGTAATTAATGCATTTTTTTGTTAGGTGATGCTTGTTTATGATTGATTTTTATTTACGTCACCTAGTTCATGCATTGAGATTAAGAAATTATGAAATTGGATCGTAAGCTTACCTAGTGACATCTTTTTGAGCTTTCTAAGTTTTGTGGACCATGCATGCTATGTGATAGATTTCAACTTATATCCCTATTTTCCTAAGTTGCATAGCAACCATGCTTCCCACTTCATGTCAATTAGGTGATGCAAAATCAAATTCAAAATGTATCATTGATTAGTGTGTGAGTTTTATATTTTCTTTGTTGCATTGAATTCTCTTGCACATCAACAAATGTCCATTCAATATCCATTTCAAAATTGCTTGATTATTGCTTTAATGCTTTTATGCTTCTTTATTACTTGTTTGTTTCTCTTGACCTACAAGTCCTTTAAAGTACTTCAAGCACACTAGAATGAGTGAAGTGCATGCCTCTTTTGCGTAGTTGTGACACAGTTTTCAATGCTAGTGTGTGAGTTCTAAACCGCGCGCAACTTAGAATTCACACACTATTTTCATCCATGTCACACATTGATTTATTCACTTCATTTTAGTGACCATTACCTCATTCCAACAATCTATACTTCCTTGCTTTTACATTTAATCGTCTTACTATCTTGTTTTCTATCTTTTAGGAAGATTTTTCATAAGCAAAAATGGAAGCAAAAAAAATAACATATAACAGCCGGTTGATCCACCAGCTAAAGGTGTAGTCACCGTATGATAAACCACTATTTTATAGCTTATCTTATGCTCATTTGAGTGGTTTTTATCAATCCTTTGCTCACTTATTCACATAATTTGCATAGTTTTACAAATCCTTCCTAATTCTGTAATATATGTGAAAACATGTTTCCGAGGCTTTAAAACTGCTAATAACAAAAAGCGTGACATGCGCGATCCGCAGAAATAACAAAAAGCGCTGGGGGCAATATCTGGGCTTCTTTTCGGCCCAATTCCAAGCCCGAAAACACAGAATAGAGGCTGCAGAATGGGGGAATCACACACATTCATTCATCATTCATTCATTATTCACAATTTGAGGTTTTGATGTAGTTTTTAGAGAGAGATGCTCTCTCCTCTCTCTTAGGTTTTAGGATTAGAATTTCTTCGTCTTTTCAATTCCAGGTTCAATGTTCCTTTAATTTAACTTCTCTTCTACTTTTAATTGTTCTAGCTTTCTAGTTTATTTATTTCCTTTATTGATTACTTTATGTTACTATTTGGTTTATGAACTCTTCATGTTAGATTTGAATTTCTATTTAATGCAATTTGAGATATTTCAGATTTATGATTGTTTCTTCTATTTATATTATTGATGCTTTCAGTTTAATTTAGATTTCTCCCCTTTTGGCTTTGGTTGAGTAATTGGTGACACTTGAGTTATCAAACTCCTTTTTTGATTGATAATTGGAATTTGTTGGTTAATTTGGATCCCTCTAAAGCTAGTCTTTCCTTAAGAGTTGACTAGGACTTGAGGAATCCCATTGATTAGTCCACTTGACTTTCCTTTATTTAGTAAGGGTTAACTAAGTGGGAGCAATAAACAATTCTCATCACAATTGATAAGGATAACTAGGATGGAATTTCCAATTCTCATACCTTGCAAGGGTTTTCATGATTATTAATTTACTTTCTTGCCAATTTATTTCCTTGTTCCCTATTTCAAAAACCCAAAAAGATACTTTTCCATAACCAATAATAAATCATACTTCCCTACAATTCCTTGAGAGACGACACGAGATTTAAATACTTTGGTTATTATTTCTAGGGGTTTATTACTTGTGACAACCAAATTATTTTGTACGAAAGGATTCTTTGTTGGTTTAGAAACTATACTAGCAACGAGAATATATTTGTGAATTCTTCACCGACAGAAAATCCGGTTCGTCACTGTACCCCCTTGCTCATCTTTGAATACACCGAGGACGGTGCAACCTTTTTAAGAGTGGGGAGGTCTCCGACTAATCGGCCAATTTTTTGGTAAAAATTTCTAATCCAAACACTTTCACGTTTCATTTATTTTTCTTCTATTACTAGTTCTTTAGAATTTTTAGTTGCATTTTCTTAGTATTGCATATATATAATAAGCTTAGTCAAAATAATGAAATTTTTCAAGAAATTTATCTATAGGGCACCCCAATTGATTTGAGTAAAAAAAAGAATTTTTTTTCATTGAACTTGCTTGAACTGTATATTGTGGAACATGTTTTTGAGCTAAGAACACATAAGCTTGTGAGTTTTGAGCCTAATTGTGTGGTTACATCATATAACCACTATTTTTATTCTTGTGTGTATTATCCTCTTTCTATTATTGTAATCTTTGATTTGTTTGATTCTTTATGTCCATTATTTTGTGTATGAATGCATTTATATGATTGAGACCTTTATTTTATTTGAGCTCACTTACCCAAATAGCCTTACCCTTTTATCCACCTTTGTTAACCAATTTTAAGCCTATTTAATCCTTTTTGTTCTTTATTTTACCACATCACTACTAAGTGAAAAATAATAAATATTCTTAATTTGGATCTTTGATTAGCTCAGACTAGTGAGAGTGTCTATCAATCAAGTTTGGGAAATTTGGAGAACATTGGGTGAGATAAAAAGTGTATTTTATAGCTTTGTTGAAAATCTTAGGAATTGGGTACATACTGATACATTAAATGTTTAAACCATATGCATTGATACTTCTGTATATATTTCATTGCGAAAAGATAAAAAAAAGAAAAATGAAAAGAAGAAAAAAAAAGAAAGCAATAAAAAGGGGACAAAATACCCCAAAGTAAAGTAATAATAACAATGCATATGTGTTATGGTTAAAAAGAGAATGCATGAGTGTGTGAAAAAGTGAGAATTATGAATAGCTAGGTATTGTACTAGAATTGTATAGATTGTTATATGTGTTTGGTGAGAGATTAGGTTAATCAAAGATTCAAATTTCAAGCTCACTTAATCATATATATCCTTACCTTGGCCCTAGCCCCATTACAACCCTTGAAAAGTCCTCATGATATTTGTTTGCATACATTGAATAATTGTTGATTGTTAGATAAAAACCAAATCTTAGAAAGCATGATTAGAAGAGAATTGAGAGAATCAACCCTATACACTTGAGCGATTAGAGCGGATACACATTCGGTGAGGGTTCGATTGCTCAATTACATGTCTTCACCTATGATCATCTCTTATCTTGCAAGTTTGTAAATTTTTTTCAATAACACAATTCAATTGTGGATCTGATGTGATTGTGATTGCTTTAGCCCTTATGTTCATACAAGCTTTCTTGGAAATTGATTTATTTTGACCAAGTAGTTGCATGCATTTAGATAGATTGCATTTAGATAGTTTGCATTGAATAATTGTTGATAACCCTTTGTTGTATCTTTCTTGGTTTAGCATGAGGACATGCTTGGTTTAAGTGTGAGGAAGTTGACAAACCGCAATTTTAGGGTTTATCTTGTGTTGAATTTGGTTAATTTTATCAACTTATCCTACATTTATTCAATGAAATAGCATGGTTTTGTGATTTTATCCTAAATTTCACTTAAGAGTAAAAATATACTTTTTAGACCTTTAAATAGCTATATTTAATTCACTTTAATTCTACTTAATGTCTTGATGTATTTGTTTAGTGATTTCAGGCATAGGATGCAAGGATTGGATCAAAGAAGTAAAGAAAAAGCATGCAAGATGGAGAATTCATGAAAAATAAGGATTTGGTGAATGCAAGGCCGCGTGTACACGTGAGGAAGGAATTCGCCAAGCCACGTGTACGCGTGACATCCTACGTACGCGTAACACTTGTCACGTGACCTCATTAAAGGAACACGCTGGGGGCGATTTCTGATTTCATGGAGGCCCAAATCCAACTCAATTCTGAAGTATTTGAGGCAGAATTTAAGATGGAATAAGGGGAGAGCAATTAGGTTTAGTTTTAGAAACATGTTTTTGGTTATATTCTAGAGAGAAAAACTCTCCCTTCTCTCTAGAATTAGGATAGGTTAATATCTCTTAGATTCAAGCTTTAATTCTTGTTTTCATCTAGTTTCTTTTACCTTTCCTTGTTCTTTTGCCTTAATTTCCTTACTTTATCTTGTTAATTTCTCACTTGTGCCACTTTTTATATTCATGAATTCTTGTTACTTTTCATTTCCTTTAATGCAATTGATTACTTTTTATGTTTCTTATTGTTTAATTGAGTTGTTATTGTTATTTTCTTGCATTTCGTAGTAGTAGATTTTATTATTTTTGCAATTTAATATACTTTTCTCTTTATGCACACCAAGTGTTTAATAAAATGCTTGGGTTAGTTTTAGAGTAGATTTTGAGCATTCTTGGCTTAGAAAGAAAAGTTAGTAATCTTGAGTCATTAATACCCAATTCAGATTGGTGATCTAGAGTTGTTACTTAATCTTATTTCCATTGACATTACTTATAGATTGGGGTTAACTAGGCATATTTGACTTTCTTCCGATGCGAAGATAACGTAATAGGCTTAACTCTTGGTAATTGTTGTGTCATAATTAATTACTAGGATAGAAAACCTTGATTCTCAATCCTTGCCATGAATGCCTCTTTAGTAGTTGTCATCTTTAGTTGTTTGATTTATTTTCTTGTCATTTAGATCATTGCTTATTACCATCAACCCACCCCGTAAAACTCATAACCAATAATTAAGTATTCGATTGCAATTCCTAGAGAAAACGACCCAGGAGTAATACTCTCGGTTATTTTTATTGGGTTGAACTTGTGACAACCAAATTAAATTTTGATGGAAAATTTGTTGTTGGTCTAGACTATTCTTGCAATGAAATGATTCAATTATTTTGAGAAATTCTAGACCGGCATACATTCTATCATCAAATATCTTTTTGTAACTCCTAGAGATGGATCTCCAATAATAAACTCATGTGGATAGCTCTCAAGAACTTCCATTCTCTTGGTTTTGGTGAAGTGATCTCAAATTGGGTATGATTAGGTTCTGTACTATTGAGATTTCCAGAATTTTCTGCCTCAGTAAAAGACAAAACAGAATTTTTTTCTGCAATTTAGTCTGCAGAATCTAGAGCAACATTTTCCACAGTAGGTTCTTATTTATCTTCTCCTTGGATCCTTTCTAAATTTTGTTCAATTTCATTTCCTGCATCATTTTCTTCAATAACACCTGAAATTGTGTTTAATTCAAAAAAGGTAACATGTATGGATTCTACTGTAATTCTCTGTTTCTTGAGGTAAACTCTATATGCTTCACTAGTGGTTAAATAACCAACAAAAATACCTTCATAAGATTTTGGATCAAACTTTTTTTAGATTATCTTTTTAGTATTTAAACAAAAAATTTGCATCCAAAAACATGAAAATACTTAAGGTTGGGTGGTATTCCTTTCCAAAGCTCATTTGGGGTTTTCTTTAAGAATTTTTGAATGATGGTTTGGTTTAAAATATAACAAGCAGTGTTCACCGCTTCAGCCCAAAGAAATTTTAGAATATCATTTTCACAAAGTATTGCCCTAGCCATTTCTTAAAGGCTTCTATTTCTTCTTTCAACTACCCCATTTTGTTGAGGTGTTTTAGGACGAGAGAAATTTTGAAAAATTCCAAATTCATCACAAAATAATTCAAAATTTTGGTTTTCAAATTCTTTTCCATGGTCACTTCTTATGGAAACAATTTTTCAATCTTTTTCATTTTGGATGTTTTTGAATAGAGTTGAAAAGCTAAAAAAGCATCATTCTTATGAGCTAAGAAAAGAACCCATCCAAATCTTGTATAATCATCAACCACCACCAAGCCATTGTGTTTATCACCTAGGTTTTGAGTCCTAGTGGGACCAAAAAGATCAATATATTACATTCCAATTGTTTTTTGGTAAAGATGTCATCCTTGGGTTTAAAAGAGTTTTTAGTTTGTCTACCCAATTGACAAGCATCACAAGTGATGTCCTTGTCAAATTTGATTTTTGGAAGACCTCTAACCAAATTTTTTTTACAAGTTTAGAAATTTGAAACATGCTAGCATGTTCTAATTTCTTACGCGATAACCAATTTTCAGATTTAATGGAAGTAAAACAAGCTACATTTTGTTCTTTTAGTTCCTCCAAAGTGAGTCCATACACATTATTCGATCTTTTAGCCAGAAACAAATTTTTACTAGAATTTTCACAAACAACTAAGCATTCCAGCTTTTTGAAAATAACCAAATAACCTAAATCACAAAATTGGCTAATGTTTAGAAGATTATGTTTCAGTCTATCAATCAAGAATATATCATTAATGAAGGTAGAGAAACTCTTACCAACCTTACCTATGACTACTATCTTTTCCTTTCTGTCATCACTGAAAGTCACAAAGCCTCCATCGTACTTGTTGAGCTTGATGAAGAATGTGGACTTTTCGATCATGTGCCTAGAGCATCCACTATCCAAGTACCACATGTCTTTCTTCTTCTTGGATGCTAGGCAAAACTGCACAATACTTTTAAACGACCTTAGGTATCCAAATTATTTTGGATCCTTTAATGTTAAACCTTCTTGGTTTCCCAAGAGTATTGTATTTGTCAATCACTTTATAAACCTTATTACCAATCTTTCGTTCAAAGATGAAGCATTGAATAGGTAAATGACCAAACCGATTGCATGTATGACAAAAATTTTTGCTTGCTGATTTTTCAAAGTGATTTGAGTTTTGAAAGCTTTTGTTTTCAGACGTTTAGGCTTCATTTTCAAAATATGATTTTTTAAAAATAGATTCAGATTTTTTTATGATACCCCAACCTAGCCTTTGCAAAAAGAGGTCTTTGACTAGTTAATAATTTGTCCACATTTTCAAAAATTTGGGTAAATTTAGCTATGTCTTGATTTGAACCCTTAATCACTTTATGCAACCTTTCAAGTTTATGGCATTGGTTAAAAAAATTTCTAACTTTCTTAGTAAGATCATCAATCATTAGCTGGAGTTCTTCATTAGTGGGTTCAAGAAAGATTACCTCATCATTTTGACTATGGTCGGCCATTAAACATTTTTAAGAGTTGTGATCTGATTATTCATCCTCCTCAGTGTCGCTTTCCAAATCTTTCCAAGAAGCCATGAGCACTTCTTCTTGTCATTCCGAGACTTGTCTTCTCTCTTAAGCTTAGGAAAATCGTAATTGAAATGTCCAGCTTCTTTGTAGTTGTGGCAGATGACCTTACTGATATCCTTCTTTGGTTCTATTGAGCTACCTCCTCTGCTCCTTCATTTTAGTCTCATCAGCTTTTTAAGTTTTCTAGCAAAAAATACGATCTCTTCATGTAATAAACAGTCACTAGATTCATCATCCAATGATTCAACACAAGATTTAAGGGCCACTCCTTTCTTTTTTATGTCATTGTTCATGTGAGTGATTTCGTAAGCTAGCGACTTTCCTCTCAGCTCTTCATACGTCATTTGGTTTAGGTTACTGCTTTCAAAGATAACAGTAGGCTTGGTTTTCCACTCTTTTGTTAGGCTTATTATGACTTTTTTCACCAGCACTTGTTCGAAATAAGTAATCCCGATAGCATCCAAGCTATTTATGATGATAGGGAACCTCTCAAATATTTCATCTATTGATTCTCCTTCCTTCATAGTAAATATTTCATACTCTTTACTGAGCATACCAATCCTTGTTTCTTTTACTTGTGTGGTGCCCTCATGTGTAACGTGGAGCTTATCCCAGATTTTCTTTGCTGTTTTGTATCTAGAAACCTTCTGATATTCCTTGAAACTAATGGCGCAGTTCAATATGTTGATAACCTTGGCATTGAGTTTCACCTTTTTTTGTCGTTGTCATTCCATTTTGATTCTACTTTAGGATTAACAACTCCTTCAGTGTTTGTTTTGGTTGAAATTTGAGGACCATTCATGATTATATTCTAGAGGTTGTAATCTATTAATTGCACAAAGTTCTTCATTCTTTCTTTCCAGTAATTGTAATTTTTTTCAATGAAGAATGGAGGTCTGTTGTTGGATTTTCTTTCTATCAGAGTGTAAGCCGTTGTGTTGAATCCCATGTTGTTGGTCATCTGGATCTTTCCTCCAAGCTGTGAAGCTTGATCTCTTTGAGACCAAGCTCTGATACCAATTGATGGATATCAGTGGCTTAGAGAAGGGAGGGTTGAATCTAGGCCTCTTTTTATTTTACTTGAGTAATCTTACAACAGGATGAAACTTTTGGATTCTGTATAGTTGTCTTGAGTGAAAAGTAGGATATTCTTTTGTTTTATCTCTTCTGAAGGATGAGCCAAAACAGAAGTATGTGCAACGCATATAGCTGTGAAGTCTATTTGGATAGAATAAGTAAGAGATTATTTTGTTTTGTCTCCTAAAGTTAAAAACCAGAAACAGAGAAGAGAAACAGAAGTGGCACAGCCATATATCTTAGTTCATTTACCTAGTGCAATGTAGCCTACATCCAATCTCCATTACAATAATGAAGGAATTTCACTATCTTTTAACAAGATTACATACACTAATTTTTCCTAGGATTCACCCTAGCCTTTAATTACAAAGTGCTAGCTCAACTTGCAAGAAAATCTTCCTAGGATCATAAAAATAAAACAAAAAAATTAATAAAGGATTTTTGAAATAACATTGGCTTTTCTCCAAGTCTAACTCTCTCTGCCTTTTTTCACTCAATGACTTTTTTTTACATTCCTCATTGTAATATTTTTTACCATTGAAACAAAGAAAGATTAAACTGAAAAAACAGAATATTCAATAAGAACTATGAAGGAGAAGAGGGTAATAGCTCTGTCAGCTATGGGAATTCAAACTTTGTGTTCTCACTGATGAGCGGATAATTTATACGCTTTTTGGCATTGTTTTTAGTATGTTTTTAGTATAATCTAGTTACTTTTAGGGATGTTTTCATTAGTTTTTATGTTAAATTCACATTTCTGGACTTTACTATGAGTTTGTGTGTTTTTCTGTGATTTCAGGTATTTTCTGGCTGAAATTGAGGGACTTGAGCAAAAATCAGATTCAGAGGTTGAAGAAGGACTGCTGATGCTGTTGGATTCTGACCTCCCTGCACTCAAAATGGATTTTCTGGAGCTACAGAACTCAAAATGGCGCGCTTCCAATTGCATTGGAAAGTAGACATCCAGGGATTTCCAGCAATATATAATAGTTCATACTTTGCCCAAGTTTAGATGACGAAAACTGGCGTTCAACGCCAGCTCTCTGCCCAATTCTGGCGTCCAGCGCCAGAAACAAGTTGCAAAGTGGAGTTCAACGCCCAAACTGGCACAAAAGCTGGCGTTCAACTCCAAGAATGACCTCTCCACGTGTAGACTTCAAGCTCAGCCCAAGTACACACCAAGTGGGCCCCAGAAGTGGATTTGTGCATCAATTACTTACTTCTGTAAACCCTAGTGACTAGTTTATTATAAATAGAACTTTTTATCATTGTATTCGTAGTCTTGGTTACTCCGGTTCCCCTCTGGGGCCGAGACCAAGGAACTCCATTATCACTTATGTATTTTCAACGGTAGAGTTTCTGCACTTCATAGATTAAGGTGTGCAGCTCTGCTGTTCCTCAAAGATTAATGCAAAGTACTACTGTTTTCTATTCAATTCATCTTATTTCGCTTCTAAGATATTCATTCGCACTTCAACCTGAATGTGATGAACGTGACAATCATCATCATTCCCTATGAACGCGTGCCTGACAACCACTTCCGTTCTACAATAGATTGAATGAGTATCTCTTAGATCTCTTAATCATAATCTTCGTGGTATAAGCTAGATTGATGGCGGCATTCATGAGAGTCCGGAAAGTCTAAACCTTTTCTGTGGTATTCCGAGTAGGACTCTGGGATTGAATGACTGTGACGTATCTGAAATTCTCACCAATGATTTACATAAGTATTTCTATCCTTCTTTTATTACTAAATTTCGAAAACTACATAACTATTTTATATCCGCCTGACTGAGATTTACAAGGTGACCATAGGTTGCTTCATACCAACAATCTCCGTGGGATTCGACCCTTACTCACGTAAGGTATTACTTGGACGACCCAGTGCACTTGCTGGTTAGTTATGCGAAGTTGTGAAGATATGTTTAAACCTTGGTTTTGTGCATCCGTTTTTGGTGCCATCGCCAGGGAATCAATTTCGAACAATAATTCACAACCTGAGTAACAATTTCGTATACCACTCACTCATTGAATCAATCTCTGGCTGTTCATCTCTTTAATAGAGGAGTGAAGCTTCCAAGACTTGAACCTTGGCTTGCACATGTTTGACTTCTTCTTCCCTAAAATCAATAGTAGCAGCTGCGTCACAGGTGAGAGATAGAGTAGTAGTAGTGACTGAATCATGCATACATCCATACCTTCTATTTTCTCTTTCATCCTTTTTCAAAGTGTTTTCTTGAATCTGAGTAGTGTATTTAAACTCTGGCTCTAAGTAACTTTTTATCTGTTGATTCTTTGCAAAGCTCCATGGCCTTCAATTCCTTGAGCTTTTCGATTCGGTGTATGCAGAGAGAAGATTTTTTTTCCACAAGCTTCAATGTTGCACAAAGATGAAAAGACTTTTCTGATGAGATTTTGGTTGTGATGTGTGCCTTTAGCCCTAGCTTCTTTGACTTCCTCTTCTTTCTTAGATTTAGTAACTCACTTTTTGTTCTTTGATTTCACCCTAACTCAGAGCTTCTCTTTTTTCTTGCTTTGCTTCAGAGTTTCACGTGGGTGAAGGAAAAAGAGAGGAGAGAGAAGAGAGAATTTAGGTTCAGTTGTGTGTTTTGGTTCAAATAAAAGCGAGAATCCTTTCTTTTGTTAGCTACCAACTAGAGGGCGTAAGTGCCTGGACTTTGATCACTTATTTAGACCGTATGCTTGTGTTTGGTCTGATTTTCTTTGCTTTACATCAGCCTTCCATATTTCTTTGGGCTTTAATAATTGTTGGGCCTGTTTTCTTGCTTCTTAGGCCTATTTGTATTAATTTAATTTCTTGCATACTTAAGTAAACTATTTACACACATAATTGACTTCTAAATCAATAATAATTTTTAGTCATCATCCGTAATATGTTGTTAGTTCTTCAAACTCAACAATCTATATATATAAACTATATCCTTGAGAAATTTAAAACTTATAACCATATCTATATATTTTATCATTTTTGTTCAAATCTCAGTAGGTGGGTGTAGCCTACATTTATTCACACTCTCCAACAAAATAGTTTTGTCACATGTGGGGTTGTACATATTCTAGTTAGTATAGTTAGATTATTCGCTTAAATTACTAAAATAACAACAAAAATTAAATTAAAATTTTAATTTCTAGCTAAAGTTAAATTTTATATTTGATTAGCGGATAATTTATACGCTTTTTGGCATTGTTTTTAGTATGTTTTTAATATATTTTAGTTAGTTTTTATTATGTTTTTATTAGTTTTTAAATAAAAATCACATTTCTGGACTTTACTATGAGTTTGTATGTTTTTCTGTGATTTCAAGTATTTTCTGGCTGAAATTGAGGGACCTAAGCAAAAATCTGATTCAGAGGCTGAAAAAGGACTGCAGATGCTGTTGGATTCTGACCTCCCTGCACTCGAAGTGGATTTTCTGGAGCTACAGAAGCCCAATTGGTGCGCTCTCAATTATGTTGGAAAGTAGACATCCTGGGCTTTCTAGCAATATATAATAGTCCATACTTTACCCAAGATTTGATGGCCCAAACCGGCGTTCCAAGTAAGCATAGAAATTCTGGCGTCAAAACGCCAGAACGGCCATGAAAGCTGGAGTTAAACGCCCAAACTGCCACAAAAGTTGGCGTTTAACTCCAAGAAAGGTCTCTATACGTGAAATCTTCAATGCTCAGCCCAAGCACACACCAAGTGGGCCCCGGAAGTGGAATTTTACACTAACTACTCTAGCTTACTCATTTTCTGTAACCCTATGTCACTAGTTTTATTATAAAAACTACTTTTAGTGATTCATCTTGTACCTCATTACACTCTACACGTTTTATATTGTATTTCTGATGGCATAAGTCTCTAAACCCCATGGTTGGAAGTGAGGAGCTCTGCTGTGTCTCGATGAATTAATGCAATTACTACTGTTTTCCATTCAATAACGCTTGTCTCTTCTCTAAGATATACACTTCTTCTTCAACTTGATGAATGTGATGATCCGTGACACTTATCATCATTCTCACCTATAAACACATGCCTGACAACCACTTCCATTCTACCTTAGATTGAGTGCATATCTCTTAGCCTCCTGATTCAGATCAGAGTCTTCGTGGTATAAGCTAGAATTATTGGCAGTCATTCTTGAGATCCGGAAAGTCTAAACCTTGTCTGTGGTATTCTGAGTAGGATCTGGGAAAGGATGACTGTGACGAGCTTCAAACTCACGAGTGCTGGGCGTAGTGACAGACGCAAAAGGATCAATGGATCTTATTCCAACATGAGTAAGAACCGATAGATGATTAGCTGTGCGGTGACAGCGCATTTGGACCATTTTCACTTAGAGGACGGATGGTAGCCATTGACAATGGTGATCCACCAACATACAGCTTGCCATGGAAGGAGCCTTTGCATGTGTGAAGAAGATGACAGTAGGAAAGCAGAGATTCGGAAGACAGAGCATCTCTAAATCCTCAATCTGTTCTCCATTACTGCATAACAAGTATTTATTTCATGTTCTTTTACTTTTTACAATTAAATCTGAGAATTACTGATATCCTGACTAAGAGTTACAAGATAACCATAGCTTGCTTCAAGCCAACAATCTCCGTGGGATCGACCCTTACTCACGTAAGGTATTACTTGGACGACCCAGTGCACTTGCTGGTTAGTTGTGCGGATTTACAAAAGTGTGATTTTAATTTCGTGCACCAAGTTTTTGCCACCGTTGCTGGAGATTGTTCGAGTTTGGATAACTGACGGTTTATCTTGTTGCTTAGATTAGGAATAATTTATTTTTGTTAGTTTAGAGTCACTAAATTTGAGTCTTTTATTTGAGATTAGTTTCATATTTTAAGTTTGGTGTCAATTGCATGCTTTTATTTTCTTTTAATTTTTTGAATTTGCATGTTCTTAGTTCTTTCTTGATCTTTAAAAATTATAAGTTTGGTGTCTTCTGTGTTTTCCTTTAAATTTTCGAAAATTTGTGTTTGATTTTCTAAAAATTTTAAGTTTGGTGTGTTTTTGTGCTTTTATTTACTTAAAAAGTTTTCAAAAATTTGTTCTTGGTGTTCATCTTGATCTTCAAAGTGTTCTTGGTGTTCATCTTGACATTCAAAGTTTACTTGTTTGTTCTCTCTGTTTTGATCTAAAATTTCTAAGTTTAGTGTCATTTTGTTGTTTTTCTCTTTCCTCATTAAAATTCAAAAATTAAAAAAATATCTTTTCCTTATTTTACTCATAATTTTCGAAATTTTGCATTAAATTAGTCAAAGATTTTCAAAATCATATCTTTTTTTTAGTAAAGTCAAAATTCTAATTTCAAAAATTGATCTTTTCAAATCTTTTTCAAAAATCAAATCCTTTTAATTTCTTTAATCATATCTTTTCAATCATATTTTTTAAATTGCAATTATATCTTCTCAATCATATCTTCTTCAAAATAATTTTCAATCATATCTTTTTGATTGCTAATTCCAAAATCTTTTTAATTAATTAATTAATTTAGTTTTCAATTTGCTTTTATTTCATTTTCAAAAGTTTTATTTTATCTTCCATTTATTTTGTTTTATTTTATCTTCCATCAAAGCAAGCAGTTTTGAGCTAAATCCTCAGCTCATTATCATGGTGCAGCAAAATTGCCAGTATTCTGGTCTTCCACAGGAAGAACCTACTGAGTTTCTGGCACAGTTCTTACAAATTGCTGACACAGTACGTGATAAAGAAATGGATCAGGACGTCTACAAATTATTACTATTTCCATTTGCTGTTGGTGTGCGAAATCGTGATCATTCCTTCCTTGGTAACGGCACTAAAAACTCATTACGCACGTTCATGTTCTTAATTCTGTTTCACAACTTCGTACAACTAACCAGCAAGTGCACTGGGTCGTCCAAGTAATAAACCTTACGTGAGTAAGGGTCGATCCCACGGAGATTGTCGGCTTGAGGTAAGCTATGGTCACCTTGTAAATCTCAGTCAGGCGGATTCAACTGATTTTATGAATTGATAAGTAAAAGATAAATAAAATATAAAATAGGATAGTGGTACTTATGTAATTCATTGGTGAGAATTTCAGATAAGCGTATAGAGATGCTTTCGTCCCTCTGAACCTCTGCTTTCCTGCTGTCTTCATCCAATCCTTCCTACTCCTTTCTATGGCAAGCTGTATGTTGGGCATCACCGTTGTCAATGGCTACTTCCCGTCCTCTCATTGAAAATGGTCCAAGATGCTCTGTCACGGCATGGCTATTCATCTGTCGGTTCTCGATCATACTAGAATAGGATCCATTGATCCTTTTGCGTCTGTCACTACGCCCAACACTCGCGAGTTTGAAGCTCGTCACAACCATCCCTTCCCAGATCCTACTCGGAATACCACAGACAAGGTTTAGACTTTCCGAATCTCAAGAATGCCCATCCATGGGTTCTAACTTATACCGCAAAGACACTAATAACTTAGACTCAGTCCCCTGTATTAGATATCCAAGAGATATCCATTCAGTCTAAGGTAGAACGGAAGTGGTTGACAGGCACGCGTTCATAAGTTGAGAATGATGATGACTGTCACGATCATCACATCCATCATATTGAAGTGCGAATGAATATCTTAGAAGCGGAATAAGTTGAATTGAATAGAAAAACAGTAGTACTTTGCATTAATTCTTGAGGAACAGCAGAGCTCCACACCTTAATCTATGGTGTGTAGAAACTCTACCGTTGAAAAATACATAAGTGAAAGGTTCAGGCATGGCCGAATGGCCAGCCCCCATGATCTAAGAACTAAACGTCCCAAGATGAAAACTCAATAGTAAAAAGTCCTATTTATACTAAACTAGTTACTAGGGTTTACAGAAATGAGTAAATGATGCAGAAATCCACTTCCGGGGCCCACTTGGTGTGTGCTTGGGCTGAGCTTGAAGTTTCCACATGGAGAGGTCTTTCTTGGAGTTGAACGCCAGTTTGTAACGTGTTTCTGGCGTTGAACTCTACTTTGCAACTCGTTTCTGGCGCTGAACGCCAGACTGCAACATGGAACTGGCGTTCAACCCCAGTTTGCGTTATCTAAAATCGGGAAAAGTATAGACTATTATATATTGCTGGAAAGCCCTAGATGTCTACTTTCCAACGCAATTGAAAGCGCGCCATTTGGAGTTCTGTAGCTCCCGAAAATCCACTTTGAGTGCAGGGAGGTCAAAATCCAACAGCATCTGCAGTCCTTCTTCAACCTCTGAATCTAATTTTTGCTCAGGTCCCTCAATTTCAGCCAAAAAATATCTGAAATCACAGAAAAACACACAAACTCATATTAAAGTCCAGAAATGTGAATTTTAATTAAAAACTAATAAAAATATAATGAAAACTAATTAAATCATACTAAAAACATACTAAAAACAATGGCAAAAAAGCGTATAAATTATCCGCTTATCACAACACCAAACTTAAATTGTTGCTTGTCCCCAAGCAACTGAAAATCAAATAGGATAAAAAGAAGAGAATATACTATAAATTCTAAAATATCAATGAAACTTAGCTCCAATCAGATGAACGGGACTTGTAGCTTTTTGCCTCTTGAATAGTTTTGGCATCTCGCTTTATCCATTGAAGTTCAGAATGATTGGCATCTATAGGAACTTAGAATTCAGATAGTGTTATTGATTCTCCTATTTTAGTATGTTGATTCTTGAACACGGCTACTTTATGAGTCTTGGTCGTGGCCCTAAGCACTTTGTTTTCCAGTATTACCACCGGATACATAAATGCCACAGACACATAACTGGGTGAACCTTTTCAGATTGTGACTCAGCTTTGCTAAAGTTTCCAATTAGAGGTGTCCAGGGTTCTTAAGCACACTCTTTTTTTTGCTTTGGACCTTGACTTTAACCGCTCAGTCTCATGTTTTCACTTGACACCTTCACGCCACAAGCACATGGTTAGGGACAGCTTGGTTTAGCCGCTTAGGCCAGGATTTTATTCCTTTAGGCCCTCCTATCCACTGATTCTCAAAGCCTTGGATTCTTTTTATTACCCTTGCCTTTTGGTTTTAAGGGCTATTGGCTTTTTGCTCTTGCCTTTTGGTTTTAAGAGCTTTTGCCTTTTTCTGCTTGCTTTTTCTTTTTCTTTCTCTTTTTTTTCGCCATTTTTTTTTCTTTTTTTTCTGCAAGCTTTTTGTATTCACTGCTTTTTCTTGCTTCAAGAATTATTTTTGTGATTGTTCAGATTATCAAATAACATTTCTCCTTTTCATCATTCTTTCAAGAGCAAACATATTTAACATTCATAAACAACAACTTCAAAAGACATATGCACTGTTCAAGCATACATTCAGAAAACAAAAAGTGTTGCCACCACATCAAAATAATTAAACTAGTTTCAAGGATGAATTCGAAACCATGTACTTCTTGTTCTTTTGTAATTAAAACATTTTTCATTCAAGAGAGGTGATGGATTCATAGGACATTCATAACTTTAAGGCATAGACACTTAATTACTAGTGATCATGAAGACAAAAACATAAACAAACATAGAGCATAAAAATAAAAAAACAGGAAAATAAATAAACAAGGAGATTAAGGAATAAGTCCACCTTATTGAGGGTGGCGCCTTCCTCTTCTTGAAGAACCAATGGTGCTTTTGAGCTCCTCTATGTCTCTTCCTTGTCTTTCTTGCTCCTCCCTCATAGCTCTTTGATCTTTTCTAATTTCATCGAGGATGATGGAGTGCTCTTGATGTTCTACCCTTAATTGTCCCATGTTGGAACTTAATTCACCTAGGGAAGTGTTGATTTGTTTCCAATAGTTTTGTGGAGGAAAGTGCATCCCTTGAGGCATCTCAGGAAATTCATGGTGAAGAATTTCCTCATGCTCATGTTGAGGTCCATGCTCTCTTGTTTGCTCCATCTTTTTCTTAGTGATGGGCTTATCCTCTTCAATAAGGATGTCTCCCTATATGTCAATTCTAGCCGAATTGCAGAGGTGGCAAATGAGGTAAGGAAAGGCTAACCTTGCCAAAGTGGAGGTCTTGTCAGCCACCTTGTAGAGTTCTTGAGGTATAATCTCATGAACTTCCACTTTCTCCCCAATCATGATACTATGGATCATGATGGCCCGGTCTATAGTAACTTCAGACCGGTTGCTAGTAGGAATGATTGATCATTGAATGAACTCCAACCATCCTCTAGCTACTGGTTTGAGGTCAAGCCTTCTTAGTTGAACCGGCTTGCCCTTTGAGTCAATTTTCCATTGAGCTTCTTCCACACATATGTCCATGAGGACTTGGTCCAACCTTTGATCAAAGTTGACTCTTCTAGTGTAGGGGCATGCGTTTTCTTCCATCATTGGCAATTTGAACGCCAGCCTTACATTTTCTGGACTGAAATCTAAGTAGTTCTCCCAAACCATGGTGAGCCAAGGCTTTGGATTTGGGTTCACACTTTGATCATGGTTCCTAGTGACCCATGCGTTTGCATAGAACTCTTGAACCATTAAGATCCCGACTTGTTGAATGGGGTTGGTTAGAACTTCCCAACCTCTTCTTTGGATCTCAAGTCGGATCTCCGGATACTCATTCTTTTTGAGTTTGAAAGGAACCTCAGGGATCACTTTCTTCTTGGCCACAACTTCATAGAAGTGGTCTTGATAGACCTTAGAGATGAATCTCTCCATCTCCCATGACTCAGAGGTAGAAGCAATTGCGTTCCCTTTCATCTTTCTAGAGGTTTCTTTGGCCTTAGGTGCCATAAATGGTTATGGAAAAACAAAAAACAATGCTTTTACCACACCAAACTTAAAATGGTTACTCGTCCTCGAGCAAAAGAAAAGAGAAAGAAGTAGAAGAAGAAGAAAAATGGAGGAGATGGAGGGAGAAGGTACAGATCCAGTGGGGCCAAGGACTTTAATCATCCCTGCTCCAATTAGGCGTGTAAACGCCCTCTGTAGGCAATCCTGGCGTTTAACGCCAGATTGCAACATGTTTCTGGCGTTAAACGCCACTTCCATTGTTGTTTTGGGCGTTCAACGCCAGTCTGCAGCATGTTTCTGGTGTTGAATGCTAGTTTTCCTCTGGGTGCATTCCTGTCATTTAAATGCCAGAATGCTGCTTGTTTCTGGTGTTTAACGCCAGTTTCATGCTCTGTTTTGGCGTTAAACGCCAGCCAGATGCTCCTTACTGGCGTTTAAACGCCAGTAAGCCCTTCCTCCAGGGTGTTCTGTTTTCAATGCTATTTTTCATTCTGTTTTTGGTTTTTTAGTAGTTTTTGTGACTCCACATGATCGTCAACCTAATAAACATAAAATAACAAAGAGAAAATAAAATAAAAATGATTAAATAACATTAGGTTGCCTCCTAACAAGTGCTTCTTTAACGTCAATAGCTTCACAGTAAGCTCTCATGGAGCCTCACAGATAATCAGAGCAAGGTTGGGACCTCCCAACACCAAACTTAGAGTTTGACTGTGTGGGCTTTGGTTGACTCTGCAGTGAGAGAAGCTTTTCATGCTTCCTCTCCATGGTTACAGAAGGAGATCCTTGAGTTTTAAACACAAGGTAGTCCTCATTCAGTTGAAGGACCAACTCTCCTCTGTCCACATCAATCACAGCTCTTGCTGTTGCTAGGAAGGGTCTTCCAAGGATGATGGATTCATCCTCATCCTTCCCAGTGTCTAGGATTATGAAATCAGCAGGGATGTAAAGGCTTTCAACCTTTACTAACACGTTTTCTACTAGTCCATAAGCCTGTTTTCTTGAGTTGTCTGGCATCTCTAATGAGATTCTGGCAGCTTGCACCTCAAAGATTCCCAATTTTTCCATTACAGAAAGGGGCATGAGGTTTATCCCTGACCCAAGGTCACATAGAGCCTTCTCAAAGGTCATGGTGCCTATGGTACAAGGTATTAAGAACTTTCTAGGATCCTGTTTCTTTTGAGGCAATCTCAGTTGATCCAGATCACTCAGTTCATTGGTGAGCAAGGGAGGTTCATCTTCCCAAGTCTCATTACCACATAATTTGGCATTCAGCTTCATGATTGCACCAAGGTACTTGGCAACTTGCTCTTCAGTAACATCTTCATTCTCTTCAGAAGAAGAATACTCATCAGAGCTCATGAATGGCATAAGGAGGTTCAATGGAATCTCTATGGTCTCTAGATGAGCCTCAGATTCTTTTGGTTCCTCAGAGGGAAACTCCTTATTGATCTCTGGACGTTCCAGGAGGTCTTCTTCACTGGGGTTCACGTCCTCTCCCTCCCTTGTAGGTTCGGCCATGATGATAAATTCAATGGCCTTGCACTCTCCTTTTGGATTTTCTTCTGTATTGCTTGGGAGAGTACTAGGAGGGGTTTCAGTAATTTTCTTACTCAGCTGGTCCACTTGTGCCTCCAAATTTCTAATGGAGGACCTTGTTTCATTCATGAAACTCAAAGTTGCCTTAGATAAATCAGAGATTAAATTTGCTAGGCTAGAATGATTCTACTCAGAATTCTCTGTCTGCTGCTGAGAAGATGATGGAAAAGGCTTGCTATTACTGAGCCTGTTTCTTCCACCATTATTAAAGCCTTGTTGAGGCTTTCGTTGATCCTTCCGTGAGAGATTTGGGTGATTTCTCCATGAGGGATTATAGGTGTTTCCATAGGGTTCACCCATGTAATTCACCTCTGCTATTGCAGGGTTCTCAGGATCATAAGCTTCTTCCTCAGAAGATGCCTCTTGAGTACTGTTGGATGCAGCTTGCATTCCATTCAGACTCTGAGAAATCATATTGACTTGCTGAGTCAATATTTTATTCTGAGCCAATATGGCATTCAGAGTATCAATTTCAAGAACTCCCTTCTTTTGAGGCATCCCATTACTCACAGGATTCCTCTCAGAAGTGTATATGAACTGGTTATTAGCAACCATGTCAATAAGTTCTTGAGCTTCTGCAGGCGTTTTCTTTAGGTAAATGGATCCACCTGCAGAAGTATCCAATGACATCTTAGCTAATTCAGACAGACCATCATAGAATATATCCAGGATGGTCCATTCCGAAAGCATTTCAGAAGGACACTTTTTGGTCAGTTGCTTATATCTCTCCCAAGCTTCATAGAGGGATTCACCTTCTTTCTGTCTGAAGGTTTGAACATCCACTCTAAGCTTACTCAGCTTTTGAGGAGGAAAAAACTTGGCTAAGAAAGCCGTGACCAGCTTATCCCAAGAGTTCAGGCTATCTTTGGGTTGAGAGTCCAACCACACTCTAGCTCTGTCTCTTACAGCAAACGGAAAAAGCATAAGCCTGTAGACCTCGGGATCAACCCCATTGGTCTTAATAGTATCACAGATCTGCAAGAAATCAGTTCAGAACTGAAAAGGATCTTCAGATGGAAGTCCATGAAACTTGCAGTTCTGCTGCATCAGAGAAACTAATTGAGGTTTCAGCTCAAAATTGTTTGCTCCAATGGCAGGAATGGAGATGCTTCTTCCATGTAAATTGGAATTAGGTGCATTAAAGTCACCAAGAATCCTCCTTGCATTATTATTATTTTCGGCTGCCATCTCCTCTTCTTGTTCAAAAATTCCTGTAAGGTTGTCTCTGGATTGTTGTATTTTAGCTTCTCTTAGCTTCCTTTTCAGAGTCCTTTCAGGTTCAGGATCTGCTTCAACAAGAATATTCTTGTCCTTGCTCCTGCTCATATGACAAAGAAGGGAATAACAAAGAAAATATGGAGTCCTCTATGTCACAGTATAGAGATTCCTTTGTGTGAGTAGAAGAAGAAAAGAATGCAATGTAAAGAAGAGAAGAGGAAAAACTCGAACACAGAGAAGGAGGTGGTGTTCAAATTTTTGGATGGGAGAGAAGTGTTAGTAGATGAATAAATAGAAGGAGATGAGAGAGAGAGAATTTCGAAATTTAATAAAAATTAAATTTGAAAGTTAGATTTTGAAAATAAATTTTAAAAAGGAGTTGATGATTTTCGAAAATTAAAGGAAGAATAAAATTAAAATTAAAATTTAAAATAATTAATTAATTAAAAAGAAATTTTTGAAAAAGGAGAGAGGGAATTTTCGAAAATAAGAGAGAGAGGATTAGTTAGGTAGTTTTGAAAAAAGATATGATTGAAACAAAAAGATAAGATTGATTGAAAAAGTTTTGAAATTTGTTTTTGAAAAATATATGATTGAAATTTAAAAAGATATGATTGAAACAAAAAGATAAGATTTGAAAATCAATTTTTAAAAAGATTTTGAAATTGAATTTGAAAAAGATATAATTGAAATTTTAATTTGAAATAGATTTGAAAAGAAAATTAAAAAGATTTGATTTTGAAAACTAAAGTTGATTACTTGACTAACAAGAAACTAAAAAGATATGATTCTAGAGTTTAAAGATTGAACCTTTCTTACTAGGCAAGTAACAACTTAATATTTTTGAATCAATCACATTAAATGCAAAAATCATGAACTAAAATTAAGAAAAAGATTTTTGAAAATTAATTTGAAAAATTTTCGAAAATATTAGAAAGAAATTTTGAAAAAGATTTGATTTTTGAAAAAGATTTTGAAAAGATAAGATTTTTAAATTGAAAATTTGATTTGATTCATAAGAAACAATTAAATTTAAAAACTTTTTGACTAAATCAAATCATATTTTCGAAAACTTTTGAGTAAAATAAGGAAACGATATTTTTTATTTTTGAATTTTTAATGAAGAAAGAGGAAAAACATGAAAAAGACTTATAACATAAAAATTATGAATCAAAACACACAATGCATGCAAGAACACTATGAATGTCAAGATGAACACCAAGAACACTTTGAAGATCAAGATGAACATCAAGACTTATTTTTGAAAATTTTTAATGAAAGAAAAATATGCAAGACACCAAACTTAGAGATTTTCAAACTTCAGAAACTAACTAATTAAAAATGCATATGAAAAACAAGAAAAGACACAAAACAAGAAAATATGAAGATCAAACAAGAAGACTTACCAAGAACAACTTGAAGATCATGAAGAACACTATGAATGCATGAATTTTCAAAAAATGCATAAATTTTTAGAAAAAAAAATGCAATTGACACCAAACTTAAAAATTGACTCTAGACTCAAACAAGAAACATCAAAAATATTTTTGATTTATGATTTTATTAATTTTTTTGGATTTTTGTATATTTTTATTTTTATTTTTTTTTGAAAACCTATAGGGAAAAGGAAGAAATGAATTCAAAGTCCTCAATCAAGATTCCAGGAATCATACCAGGTTAGTCTAAAGCTTGATGGCCAGCCAAACTTCAGCATACCATTTTGAAACTTTAGAATTCATTCTTAAAAATTTTAAAATAATTTTCAAAAACAAAGGGAAAATTTTTTTTGAAGGGTTTTTGAAGAATTTTTTGTATTTTTCGAGAATTAAGAAATAAAAATAAAAAGGTTAAAATTAAAATAAAGTTACCCAATCTGAGCAACAAGATGAACTATTAGTTGTCCAAACTCAAACAATCCCCGGCAACGGCGCCAAAAACTTGGTGTGCGAAATCGTGATCATTCCTTCCTTGGTAACGGCGCTAAAAACTCAATACGTACATTCATGTTCTTAATTCTGTTTCACAACTTCGTACAACTAACCAGCAAGTGCACTGGGTCGTCCAAGTAATAAACCTTACGTGAGTAAGGGTCGATCCCACGGAGATTGTCGGCTTGAAGCAAGCTATGGTCACCTTGTAAATCTCAGTCAGGCGGATTCAACTGATTTTATGAATTGATAAGTAAAAGATAAATAAAATATAAAATAGGATAGTGGTACTTATGTAATTCATTGGTGAGAATTTCAGATAAGCGTATAGAGATGCTTTCGTCCCTCTGAACCTTTGCTTTCCTGCTGTCTTCATCCAATCCTTCCTACTCCTTTCCATGGTAAGCTGTATGTTGGGCATCACCGTTGTCAATGGCTACTTTCCGTCCTCTCAGTGAAAATGGTCCAAGATGCTCTATCACGGCATGGCTATTCATCTGTCGGTTCTCGATCATACTGGAATAGGATCCATTGATCCTTTTGCGTCTGTCACTACGCCCAGCACTCGCGAGTTTGAAGCTTGTCACAGCCATCCCTTCCTAGATCCTACTCGGAATACCACAGATAAGGTTTAGACTTTTCGGATCTCAGGAATGGCCATCCATGGGTTCTAACTTATACCACGAAGACACTAATAACTCGGACTCGGTCCCCTATATTAGATATCCAATAGATATCCATTCAGTCTAAGGTAGAATGGAAGTGGTTGTCAGGCACGCGTTCATAAGTTGAGAATGATGATGACTGTCACGATCATCACATCCATCATATTGAAGTGCGAATGAATATCTTAGAATCGGAATAAGTTGAATTGAATAGAAAAACAGTAGTACTTTGCATTAATCCTTGAAGAACAGTAGAGCTCCACACCTTAATCTATGGTGTGTAGAAACTCTACCGTTGAAAAATACATAAGTGAAAGGTTCAAGCATGGCTGAATGGCTAGCCCCCATGATCTAAGAACTAAACGTCCCAAGATGAAAACTCAATAGTAAAAAGTCCTATGTATACTAAACTAGTTACTAGGGTTTACAGAAATGAGTAAATGATGCAGAAATCCACTTCCGGGGCCCACTTGGTGTGTGCTTGGGCTGAGCTTGAAGTTTACACGTAGAGAGGTCTTTCTTGGAGTTGAACGCCAGTTTGTAACGTGTTTCTGGCGTTGAACTCCACTTTGCAGCTTGTTTCTGGCGCTGAATGCCAGACTGCAACATGGAACTGGCGTTCAACGCCAGTTTGCGTCATCTAAACTCGGGCAAAGTATGGACTATTATATATTGCTGGAAAGCCCTGGATGTCTACTTTCCAACGCAATTAGAAACGCGCCATTTGGAGTTCTGTAGCTCCAGAAAATCCACTTTGAGTGCAGGGAGGTCAGAATCCAACAGCATCTGCAGTCCTTCTTCAACCTCTGAATCTGATTTTTGCTCAGGTCCCTCAATTTCAGCCAGAAAATACCTAAAATCACAGAAAAACACACAAACTCATAGTAAAGTCCAGAAATGTGAATTTTAATTAAAAACTAATAAAAATATAATGAAAACTAATTAAATCATACTAAAAACATACTAAAAATAATGCCAAAAAACGTATAAATTATCCGCTCATCAGCTGTAAAAGATCAAGCTAAGAAGTGGTTAAATAACCAACCCACAGCAAGCATAAAAACATGGAGACAGTTATCAGACAAATTCCTGAATCAATTTTACCCTCCAAAGAGGATGACACAGTTGAGGCTGGACATCCAAGGCTTTAAACAAGAGGATCATGAATCCCTTTATAATGCCTAGGAGAGGTACAGAGGGATGCTAAGAAAATGCCCCTCTGAAATATTTTCAGAGTGGGTACAGTTAGACATCTTCTACTATGGGCTTACAGAAAGAGCTCAAATGTCTCTAGACTACTCAGCTGGTAGATCTATACACATGAGAAAGACGATTGAAGAGGCTCAAGAACTCATAGATACGGTTGCTAGAAATCAACATCTGTACTCAAGCAGTGAGTCCTCCATAAAAGAAGAGGCTAGGGCAGTAACTACTGATCCTAATCCTCAAGAACAGATTATTGAGCTTAATCGACAATTACTCCTTATAACAAAGCAAGTAGCAGAATTTAAAGAGATGCTCCAAGACACTAAAAATGCTAACAAGAATATGGAAGCACAATTGAATCAGACAAGACAGCAGCTATCTAAACAGATAACAGAAGAATGCCAAGCTGTTCAATTAAAGCACGGGAAGACATTGAATAAATCAGCTCAAAGTAGCAGAAATCCAAGAAAGGAACAACTGACAGAGGATGACCAAACCACTGCCCAAAATCCCTCTGAGGACAGCAAGAGCACAGAGAGGAATAATTCTGGCATTCAAATGCCAGAAAAGGGTGAAAGATTGGCGTTAAATGCCCAGTGGATGCCCACTTCTGGTGTTCAAACGCCAGAAAAGGGAGAAAAGTTGGCGTTAAACGCCCATTCCCTGCCCAGTTCTGGCGTTCAAACGGCAGAAAAGGGTGGGAAGCTGGCGTTAAACGCCCATCCAGCACCCTATCCTGGCATTCAAACGCCAATGAGGGATCAGACACCTGCAAGTGCTGATAGTAACCCCTCTAAAAAGGCTTCTCCAACCACCTCTGTAGGGAATAAACCAGCAGCAACTAAGGTTGAAGAATATAAAGCCAAGATGCCTTATCCTCAGAAACTCTGCCAAGCGGAGCAGGATAAATAATTTGCCCGCTTTGCAGACTATCTCAGGACTCTTGAGATAAAGATTCCATTTGCAGAGGCACTTGAGCAAATACCCTCTTATGCTAAGTTCATGAAAGAGATCTTAAGTCATAAGAATGATTGGAGTGATATTATTGACTCTTTGGTGGAAGAGATCAATATGGCTGAAAGTCTTGAATCAGAGCTAGAGGACATCTTTAAAGATGTTCAGCCTAATCTGGAGGAATCAGAGGAAATAAAAAAACCTCTGAAAATTTCTCAGGAAGAGGATAAGCCTCCTAAACCCGAGCTCAAACCACTCCTACCATCCCAGAAATATGTATTTTTGGGAGAAAATAACACTTTTCCAGTGATCATAAGCTCTGCTTTAAATCCACAGGAAGAGAAAGCACTAATTCAAGTGCTAAGGACACACAAGACAGCTCTTGAGTGGTCCATAAGTGATCTTAAGGGCATTAGCCCAGCAAGATGCATGCACAAGATCCTATTGGAGGATGATGCTAAGCCAGTGGTTCAACCACAGAGGCGGCTAAATCCAGCCATGAAGGAGGTGGTACAGAAAGAGGTCACTAAGTTACTAGAGGCTGGAATTATTTATCCTATTTCTGATAGTCCCTGGGTAAGCCCTGTCCAAGTTGTACCCAAAAAGGGAGGCATGACAGTGGTTCACAATGAAAAAAATGAACTGGTTCCCACAAGAACAATTACAGGGTGGTGTATGTGTATTGACTACAGAAGGCTCAATACAGCCACCAGAAAGGATCATTTTCCTTTACCATTCATAGAGCAGATGCTAGAAAGACTAGCAGGTCATGACTATTACTGCTTTTTGGATGGCTATTCAGGTTACAACCAAATTGCAGTAGATCCTCAAGACCAAGAGAAAACAGCATTCACATGTCGATATGGAGTATTTGCCTATAGAAGGATGCCTTTTGGTCTGTGCAATGCACCTGCAACCTTTCAGAGGTGCATGCTTTCTATCTTCTCTGATATGGTAGAGAAATTTTTGGAAGTCTTCATGGATGACTTTTCAGTATTTGGAGACTCATTCAGCTCCTGTCTTGACCATTTAGCCCTTATTCTAAAAAGATGCCAAGAGACCAACCTAGTTTTAAACTGGGAAAAATGTCACTTTATGGTGACTGAAGGAATTGTCCTTAGGCATAAAATTTCAAACAAGGGAATAGAGGTGGATCAAGCTAAAGTGGATGTAATTGAAAAATTACTACCACCTGCCAATGTCAAGGCAATCAGAAGCTTTCTAGGGCTTGCAGGATTCTACAGGAGGTTTATAAAGGATTTTTCAAAAATTGCAAAACCTCTGAGCAATCTGCTAACTGCTGACACGCCATTTGTGTTTGACACAGAGTGTCTCCAAGCGTTTGAGACCCTGAAAGCTAAGCTGGTCACAACACTAGTCATCTCTGCACCAGACTAGACATTACCATTCGAACTAATGTGTGATGCCAGTGACCATGCCATCGGTGCAGTGTTCGGACAGAGGCATAACAAGCTTCTGCACGTCATTTACTATGCTAGACGTGTTTTAAATGATGCACAGAAGAATTACACAACCACAGAAAAAGAGTTACTTGCAGTTGTTTATGCCATTGACAAGTTTAGATCTTATTTAGTAGGTTCAAAAGTGATTATGTATACTGACCATGCTGCTCTTAAATACCTACTCACAAAGCAGGATTTAAGACCCAGGCTCATAAGATGGGTGTTACTTCTGCAAGAGTTTGATATAGAAATAAGAGACAGAAAAGGGACAGAGAACCAGGTAGCTGATCACCTGTCCCGGATAGAACCAGTAGCAGGGGCGTCCCTCCCTCCTACTGAGATCTCTGAAACCTTTCCGGATGAACAACTCTTCACCATTCAGGAAGCACCATGGTTTGCAGACATTGTGAATTATAAAGCTGTGAGGTTCATACCCAAGGAGTACAGCAGAGTGCAAATGAAAAAACTAATTTCTGATGTAAAGTACTACTTATGGGATGAACCATATCTCTTTAAGAGATGTGCAAACGGAATGATCCGCAGATGCATACCCAGAGAAGAGGCATAGAAGATCCTATGGCACTGCCATGGATCACAATATGGAGGACATTTTGGAGGAGAGCGAACAGCCACTAAGGTCCTCCAATGTGGCTTCTACTGGCCTACTCTCTATAGAGATGTCCGAGAATTTGTGCGTAACTGTGACAGTTGCCAAAGAGCTGGCAACTTGCCCCATGGTTATGCCATGCCTCAATAAGGGATCTTAGAGATTGAGTTGTTTGATGTATGGGGTATTGACTTCATGGGTCCCTTCCCACCAGCATACTCAAACACTTACATTCTGGTGGCAGTAGACTATGTATCTAAATGGGTAGAAGCAATTGCCACACCCACTAACGATACTAAGACCGTATTGAAATTCCTCCAGAAACATATCTTCAGCAGATTTGGCGTCCCCAAAGTATTAATCGGTGACGGGGGCACTCAATTCTGCAATAAACAGCTGCTATGGTCCGATATGGAATTAGCCACAAAGTAGCAACTCCATATCACCCACAGACAAATGCGCAGGCTGAAGTCTCTAATAGAGAACTAAAAAGAATCCTAGAACGGACTGTAATTGCCCGTAGAAAGGATTGGGCAAAAAGCTTGGATGATGCTCTGTGGGCATACAGAACAGCATTCAAAACTCCTATAGGAACCTCTCCATACCAGCTTGTGTATGGTAAGGCCTGTCATCTGTCCGTGGAACTGGAACATAAGGCCTATTAGGCAACCAGATTCCTAAACCTGGATGCTAAGTTAGCTGGAGAGAAAAGATTGCTCCAGCTGAATGAGCTAGAGGAATTCAGACTCAATGCTTTTGAAAATGCTAAAATTTATAAGGAGAAAGCAAAAAAGTGGCATGACAAGAAACTGTCATCTAGAGTCTTTGAACTAGGACAGAAGGTTCTGCTATTTAACTCTAGGCTCAGACTATTCTCTGGAAAACTGAAATCCCGGTAGAGGAGACCACATGTGATTACAAGTGTATCACCATATGCATATGTTGAGCTTCAGGATATTGACTCTGACAAAAAGTTCATTGTTAATGGACAGAGAATTAAATATTATCTTGAAAGAAATTTTGAGCAAGAATGCTCAAAACTGAGACTAGAATAAAGCTCAGTCAAGGTCCAGCTAAAGACAATAAAGAAGCGCTTATTGGGAGGCAACCCAATGTTCTTTAATTATATATATTTATTTTCCATTATTATCTTATGTTTTCTGTAGGTTAATGATCATGTGAAGTCACAAAAACAATTGAAAAAGTAAAAACAAACTGAAAAACAGAATGAAAAATAGCACACCTTGGAGGAAAAGCCTACTGGCGTTTAAACGCCAGTAAGGCCAGCAGAATGGGCGTTAAACGCCCAGTCTGGCACCATTCTGGGCGTTTAATGCTAGAAATGGGCACCAGACTGGTGTTTAACGCCAGAAAAGGGCAAGAAGCTGGCATTAAATGTCAGAAATGGCCAGCAACCTGGCGTTTAACGCCAGGATTGGCAGCAAAGGGCGTTTTGCAAGCCTAATTGGTGCAGGGATGAGAAATCCTTGACACCTCAGGATCTGTGGACCCCACAGGATCCCCACCAATCTCAACTCACTCTCTCTCTTCTTTAGACCTTTTCATAATACTCTTCCCCAAATACCCTTCACCAATCCACATCCATCCATCATAAATTCCACCTACCTCACCATTCAAATTCAAACCACTTTCCCTCCCAAACCCACCCATACATGGCCAAACCATACCCTCTCCCTACTCCTATATAAACCCATCTTCACCCCTTCATTTTCACACATCTTCAACACTACTTCTCCCCCTTGGCCGAAATACTAACCCCCCTCCATCTCCTCTATTTCTTCTTCCTCTACTCTCTTCCTTCTTCTTTTGCTCGACGACGAGCAAACCTTCTAAGTTTGGTGTGGTAAAAGCGTTACTTTTTGTTTTTCCATAACCATTTATGGAACCTAAGGCCGGAGAAACCTCTAGAAAGAGGAAAGGGAAGGCAAAATCTTCCACCTCCGAGTCATGGGAGATGGAGGGATTCACCTCAACGGATGCATTTTCCTCCACAAAATTATTGGGAGCAAATTAACACCTCCCTAGGAGAATTAAGTTCCAATATGGGACAACTAAGGATGGAACACCAAGAGCATTCTATCCTCCTTCATAAAATTAGAGAAGATCAAAGAATCATGAGAGAGGAGCAACAAAGGCAAGGAAGAGACATTGAGGAGCTCAAGCACTCCATAAGATCTTCAAGAGGAAGAACTAGCCGCCATCACTAAGGTGGACCCGTTCTTTAATTTCCTTGTTCTTTATTTTCTGTTTTTCGAATTTTTATGCTTTATATTTATCTATGTTTGTGTCTTTATTACATGATCATTAGTGTCTTAGTGTCTATGCCTTAAAGCTATGAATGTCTTATGAATCCATCATCTTTCTTAAATAAAGAGTGTTTTAATTGCAAAAAGAAAAAGAAGTACATGAATTTTGAATTTTAAAACAGATTAATTATTTTGATGTGGTGGCAATACTTTATGTTTTTCTAAATGAATGCTTGAACAGTGCATATTTTTGAATTTGTTGTCCATGAATGTTAAAATTGTTGGCTCTTGAAAGAATAATGGAAAAGGAGAAATGTTATTGATAATCTAAAAAATCATATAATTGATTCTTGAAGCAAGAAAAAGCAGTGAAAAGCTTGCAGAAAAAAAATATATATGCGAAAAAAAGAGAAAAAAAGAAAAAAAAAAGAGAAAGAAAAAGAAAAAGCAAGCAGAAAAAGCCAATAGCCCTTTAAACCAAAAGGAATAAAATAAAAAGGATCCAAGGCTTTGAACATCAGTGGATAGGAGGGCCTAAAGGAATAAAATCCTGGCCTAAGCGGCTAAACCAAGCTGTCCCTAACCATGTGCTTGTGGCATGAAGGTGTCAAGTAAAAAACTTGAGACTGAGCGGTTAAAGTCGTGATCCAAAGGAAAAAGAGTGTGCTTAAGAGCTCTGGACACCTCTAATTGGGCACTTTAGCAAAGCTGAGTCACAATCTGAAAAGGTTCACCCAGTTATGTGTCTGTGGGATTTATGTATCCGGTGGTAATACTGGAAAACAAAATGCTTAGGGTCACGGCCAAGACTCATAAAGTAACTGTGTTCAAGAATCAACATACTGTACTAGGAGAATCAATAACACTATCTGAATTCTGAGTTCCTATAGATGCCAATCATTCTGAACTTCAAAGGAAAAGGTGAGATGCCAAAACTGTTCAGAAGCAAAAAGCTAATAGCCCTGCTCATCTAATTAAGACTGATCTTCATAGATGTTTTTGGAATTCATTGTATATTCTCTTCTTTTTATCCTATTTAATTTTTAGTTGCTTGGGGACAAGCAACAATTTAAGTTTGGTGTTGTGATGAGCGGATAATTTATACGCTTTTTGGCATTATTTTTAGTATGTTTTTAGTATATTTTAGTTAGTTTTTATTATGTTTTTATTAGTTTTTAAATAAAAATCACATTTCTGGACTTTACTATGAGTTTGGGTATTTTTCTGTGTTTTCAGATATTTTCTGGCTAAAATTGAGGGACCTGAGCAAAAATCTGATTCAGAGGCTGAAAAAGGACTGCAGAAGCTGTTGGATTCTGACCTTCTTGCACTCGAAGTGGATTTTCTGGAGCTACAGAAGCCCAAGTGGTGCGCTCTCAATTGCATTGGAAAGCAGACATCCTGGGCTTTTCAGCAATATTTAATAGTCCATACTTTGCCCGAGATTTGATGGCCTAAACCGGCGTTCCAAGTCAGCATAGAAATTCTAGCGTCAAAACGCCAGAACTGGCATCAAAGCTGGAATTAAACGCCTAAACTGGCATAAAAGCTGGCGTTTAACTCCAAAAAAGGTCTCTATACGTGAAAGCTTCAATGCTCAGCCCAAGCACACACCAAATGGGCCCGGAAGTGGAATTTTACACTAACTACTCTAGCTTACTCATTTTCTGTAACCTTAGGTCACTAGTTTTATTATAAAAACTACTTTTAGTGATTCATCTTGTACCTCATGACACTTTACATGTTTCATATTGTATTTCTGACGGCATGAGTCTCTAAACCCCATGGTTAGGGGTGAGGAGCTCTGCTGTGTCTCGATGAATTAATGCAATTACTACTGTTTTCCATTCAATAATGCTTGTCTCTTCTCTAAGATATACACATGTTCTTCAACTTGATGAATGTGATGATCTGTGACACTCATCATCATTCTCAGCTATGAACGCGTGCCTGACAACCACTTCCGTTCTACCTTAGACTGAGTGCATATCTCTTAGCCTCCTGATTCAGATCAGAGTCTTCGTGGTATAAGCTAGAATTATTGGCAGCCATTCTTGATATCCGGAAAGTCTAAACCTTGTCTGTGGTATTCCGAGTAGGATCTGGGAAGGGATGACTGTGACAAGCTTCAAACTCACGAGTGCTGGGCGTAGTGACAGACGCAAAAGGATCAATGGATCCTATTCCAACATGAGTGAGAACCGACAGATGATTAGCCGTGCGGTGACTATAATCTATTAATATATTTAAATCATTTTTATAAAAAGTAATCATCCAAATTAATTTTGAAAATTTTAATATGTTATTGATAACAAGAATTGTTGTGGGTAAGGAATTTCACAAAATATTTACGTTGCAAGTATAGATCCAAACCAACAAACAACTCTCGCATCAAATTAAATTTTAGGTTGTCACAATTAACAATCCCCAATAAGAATTAACCGAAGCATTAAGACTCCGGGTCGTCTCACGAAGAGTTACAATGAAGTGGTCAATTATTGGCTATGAAAGGGGTAAAGGGGGGTTTGGTTGATAATTGGGAAAGAAAATAAAAAGAAAAGAAAAGTAAATTGAGCAAGTAATTAAAGAAAGCAAGTAATAAAGAGAGACATTCATGGCAAGGATTGAGATCATAGGCTTTTTATCCTAGTCATGCATGATTAATTCATCTTATTTAGTTAATTCACACATCGGGAGAATGTCAAACAAGACTAATTAATCATATCACAAATATAAACAAGAATTTATCTCATTATGTCAACTCCAACAAATAGGGAGAAAGTCTAACGAGACTAGCTAATCTCAATCCAAAAGTCCTAACCAACTTACTAATTAAATTAGCAAAAGATTAGCGTCAATAGAAACAATATTCCATAAGTCCTAATCAACTCACTAATTAAACTAGCAAAAGATTAGTGTCAATGGAAATAATATTAGCTAACAACTCTAGATCACCAACATAAGTTGGGTTTTCATGACTCAAGATTACCTAATTACTCTTTCCAAGCCAAGAATGCTCAAAATCTACTCTAACATTCTTCCAAGCATTTTATCAAACACTTGGAAGGCATAAAAGGAAAGCATAATAAATGGCAAGAAATAGTAAATTATACCAACTACAATTTGCAAGGAAAGTAAATCAACAATTCAAATTAACAATAAAAGAACATCAAACATAAAATTGCATTAAAAGAAATCAAGATCCAACAAGATTCATGAACATAAAAGCAACAAAATAAAAGAAATGAACAAATAAAAACTAGAAGAGTAGAGATGTAACAACAAGAAATTAAAAGGAGAAACTAAATCAAAACAAGAATTAAAAGTGAGTTTCAAGAAAATTAAACCTAAACTACCCTAAATTCTAGAGAGAAGAGAGAGCTTCTCTCTCTAGAATTCTACCCTAAAACATGATGAAAACTAAAACTATGACTACTTGATTCATTCCCCCTTCAATCCTTGGGTTCAATAGCATCAGAAATGGGTTGGATTGGGCCCAAAATGAGGTGCAAAATCGCTGGGGGCGATTTCAATAAAGTGGGCCATGGACAGCATCGGCGCGCGCGCAAAGTGCGCGTGCGCGCCCCTGAACACGAAGCAACATATGGTAAAATTTATATCATTTTGAAGCCCCGGATGTTAGCTTTCCAACGCAACTGGAACCGCCTCATTTGGACCTCTGTAGCTCAAGTTATGGTCGATTGAGTGCGAAGAGGTCGGCTTGACAGCTTTACGGTTCCTCCATTTCTTCATGAGTTCTCCCACTTTGCATGCTTTTCTTCATTCCTTCCATCCAATACTTGCCTTATGAACCTGAAATCACTCAACAAACATATCAAGGCATCGAATGAAATTAAAGTGAATTAAAATTACCAATTTTAGGGCCTAAAAAAACATGTTTTCACATTTAAGCACAAATCAAGGGAGAATTGCAAAACCATGCTATTTCATTGAATAAATGTGAGAAAAGGTGATAAAATCCCCCAAAATAAGCACAAGATAAACTACGAAATTGGAGTTTATCAGTTATCTTTAGGGTTAAGTATTTTTTTCGTCCCTAAGGTCTGGGGTGAAAATCAAATTCGTCCCCGACCTTTTTTTGTTATTAAAATCATCCTTAACGTTACAAAACGTTATAAAATCGTCCTTTCTCTAATTTTTGGACATAACTACCCTTCATTTTAATTTCATCATTTACCTTCATTTCTTCTTTTTCTTTCCACAACACAAACAGAGAGGAGGGAGAGCAAGAAATGAAGAAAAGTAGAGACTCAGAGAAAGAGAGAAAGAGAAGCAGAGACTCAGAGATAAGGAAGCCTCGCCGCGCCTGGCCTTCGCCCTCGCAGCATCGTGACTCCCGCTCGCCACGCCGCGACTCCCCCTCGTAGCAACGCGCCTGGCCCTAGCCCTCCTCGCTCTCTCTCCGCGCGTGGTCTCTCTTTCTTCTTTCAATGATGGTGGCAGCGGGATTGAGTGCCACTGTCGCCGTTGAAGAGTAGCGGTTTCAGATTCACCGAACATGGAGTCTCCTTACCGGTCCTGTCACCCTCTTCGGCGGTATAGTCACCACCGCCACCGCCAACTTCATCCTTGTCAAAAATGTAAAATCTTCTCCTTTTTATTAATTCCCTCTTCTTTTTTTTCATTAAGTGACTTTCGGTTGTTTTAGATCTTCCTTCTTCGAAAGGAACAATTTTGATTCGTTTCTATGGAATCCAAAGCTGAATCATGATCTGGGTTCATAGAAAATTTTCAATTTTTTTGTTTTGTTCGTGGCAGTTTCTGAGTTTTGTTTATGCATTTGGGGCTAGTTTCTGAGTGTTGTGCTCATGCTTGAAGGGGTTATTGATGTGCTACTTCCTTCTTGCCCAACTTCTAATTCCATGTGACAAAAGAATGTTACTGTTGCTGCCTCCCCTGAGTTGATTTATTAAATATAGTTATGTGCATTGTTGCTGCATTCTTTAGTTTGTTTTTATTGTTGATTCTCTGTTGGTTTTGTTTGATTTTTTTGAAATTAAAAAAAAGTTGGTATTGTTGTTGTTAAAGATTTGGGTGGAGACTGGAGAGAGTGGAGTATGGAAAAGGCTGAGGTAAACAGTGGAGTGAGGAGGTTAAGGGAGAAGGATGATGATGAAGGATATTTTAGTTGCTGTTGCCATTGTTGATGTTGTTTGGTGAAACTGTGGCCGTTCAAGGTGATTCCAGGTCCGGACGACAAGCCCATGATCGTGGTGAACTATAAGAGAGAGGAAAAGCAATTCTCCGCTGAGGAAATCTCCTCCATAGTTCTCATGAAGATGAAGGAGATTGCAGAAGCTTACTTAGGCTCTATCATCAAGAATGCCGTGGTCACTGTCCCTGCTTACTTCAATGACTCCCAACGTCAAGCTACAAAAGCTGGAAGCAGCGGCAAAAAAAATGTTTTAATATGGTGTTATAGTGGGTTCAGATTAAAGAGTGGTGTGGTAGTGGTGATGACTGATGATGCAGGGGATTAGTGGTGAGGATGGGGAGATTTTTTTTTTTGTTTAAGGGTAAAATTATCCAAAAAATGTTATTTATGG
Organism: Arachis ipaensis; assembly: GCF_000816755.2. Classification (NCBI taxonomy): domain Eukaryota; kingdom Viridiplantae; phylum Streptophyta; class Magnoliopsida; order Fabales; family Fabaceae; genus Arachis; species Arachis ipaensis. The sequence goes on from NC_029794.2 coordinate 61,119,971, forward strand.
ACAAAAGGATGATTTTATAACGTTTTGTAACGTTGATGATGATTTTAATAACAAAAAAAGGTCGGGGACGAATTTGATTTTCACCCAGACCTTAGAAACGAAAAAAAATACTTAACTCTTATCTTTATTAGCAAAAATATTTTTTTTAAAATTAAAGAACAGGAAAAATATGTTTTGAGATTTTAAAGAGAATAAATTTAAAAATTTTTCTATTTCTATTAAATAAAAGCCAAAGTTNNNTGAATAAATCCTTTTTTTTTTCTGTTTTATCTTCTAAACCGAAAACCAAAAATTTAATTTTTTATCTATTTTTTTCCTACATTTTCTTTTCACTCATATTCCTTCGAACCAAATTATGGGTATAAAAAAAAAGACTTGCGCAAATGTTGACTAGTGATATTCTAGATAGTGAGAGATAGTTCCTTAGTTTTCTTCATTCTTCCCAAATAAAAAATTTAAATAAAAATTAAAACCTAGCGTAAACATTTGCTACCCCTTCTGCGCGTTATTCCTCTCTTCGTTTCAAGTAGCGACCATATCCTCTTTTCATTTTTATATCGCAATTCGATTAAGCCAAATAATACTTTCATTCCATAATTATTACCAGGATTTCTTTGAATTGCAGATTCAATTGCTGCGATCTCCATTCTTCTCCCATGGCTTACGTTGAGGGAGGTATGTTCGTCTTACCGCTTTCGCTCTTAATTCTCATGTTTTCTTTGCTTTTCTTCGTTTCCGTTTAGGTTCGCTTTCTGATCCAGTGGATTTATAAAGACCGAAATTTTTCTACCTTTCAGGATCAATCGTCCTATATTTCTAGTTTCATAGGTTAATTTTTTAAGATACCCTTTGAGTTCTTGAATTTAAAACATCCAATCTGCAATCTGAATGATAGCAGTAGTATATATTAATATTTTGCATCATTTATCCTATTAAATTAAGTAGAGAAAATGAGTAGAAGAGAGGGAGGGTAAGAATGAGAGGAAAAAGAAATAGTAAGGGGAACTTTTAGAAACATTTTAATTTAGTTAAAATAAAGTTATTTTCAATCATTTCCATAATCCATGTGCATAATTAAAGCTGGACAATCTTTTGGCACCGCAGAAAGTAATAGCTTTCATAACTCAATCCGTTTAAGTTACCATCCAGTGTAAGTTGCTTGATGGTTCTCTTGTTCGGATTAGCATTTTTAAATCACATTTGCAGCTATTCGTTACAATGAAGAGTCCCTTAAATCTCCACAGGACAGCAGTCAACCAATATTTGGCCTTCTGTTTTGTTAGAGTATTGCCATTCTCTATGTTTAGATAACAATTTGTTCATTGAAGATAACAAATGAACACCCATACTTTTTCCATTGCTCTTTATGATCCTGCAACAAACCTTTGGTGTATTCCAACTCATTAAGGAGAGTAACCCTTAGAGCATGATAAGTGGGAGTAAACAACATAGGAAGATTCGAACGGCTCATAACATATTCTTGAACACACTTCAGCCTAACTAGGTTTATTGAAATTTCAGCTTGATAAAACCACTGATTTATATATTGATAAACTCTATGAATTGCTTTTTTATTACATGCTTCATTACACTATTGAGTGAAACTCAATATCTGGAATATCTTGAGCTTTTTCTTCAGATAGATCCAAATTTCTTGACGTTACAAACTTTTATATGGCTTTATGCTGAATAGTAACTACAGCTTGATGCAATTTTGTGCAGGTGTCGTGAAATCAAAGCGATCACTATGGCGACTCAAAACAATAACTGATTTTTTTTGGGCCATTGTTAACATTATAGGCGTGTTTTTTGCTACAATGTTTTCGGTAATACTTACGTGCTTCTTGATTCATATTACATTTTATGGGGAATTACCATTTAAAAAACCTAGTTTGCTCATGATGCTTTTAATCACAGATGGAAAAGGCCGATGCCTACAGGAAAGGTGCCGCTTCTGGTAAGAAATGGGATGGCGGTGCTCCTGGAGGTCCGGGTGGAGGTGGTGGGGGACCATATGGCGGTGGTCCACGTGGCCCACCTCGTGGTGGTCTTGACAATGTTCGTGGCCTAGATAGTATTAGGGGGCGTGACCATGGTAAGTTTAATTGTCTCTCTTGCTTCTAGATTTGATCATGATGATTTCTGGTTTTTTCTTGCTAATTTATTTTCTGTGTGTGTTTTCTTTAATTTCTTCCGTGAACTTACAGCCTCTCTTCCTGCCTGTGGCTCCTGCTGTGGTTGAGTGGTTGGTATCCAATCTACTTATTGCATTGGTCGGCTAAATTTGTATTTGGTGTTCATGGATCAAAGCAAAAGAAAGTTAGGACTATGTTGTTCATACTTTTATAGTTTGTTTTTCTAGCACAGGCTTGAGACAATATCAGTAAACTTCTTTATCAAAAAAATAAAGTACGAGAGGAAGTATATGAATATGTGTGCGTGTATTTTATTTTTCCTATTCACTTCTAAAAATGGGAGGTATTGTTCGAATGTTACGATATAAGGGAAACTGACAAACCGATGGCTTGCTCATAATATCATTTGAAAAAGATCCAATTTATTTTGTTCATAGCATGGGCCGGAGAAACCCGACCCACACCAATAAAGAGAACCCAGATACAACTCCCAAATCACTACCCACAAAAAATACAACTACCCAAACTGAATTCCTCTCGCACAACTTCTAAAACACATCTCCAATTTGAATTGAGGGAATAGTGGCATCTGATCAGATTCATGGATACATCTCTTCATGGTGACTTGTTGGCAAATATGGCGTTGGCGGAATAAGGAGATTTTTACTCCCCAGTTCAAGAGACCAAACGAAGGGAATTTACATAATTTTTCCTCTAGTTAATGACAGTGCAGCAGTGTTCTTGAAGGAAGAACTCTTCACAGAAAAGAGGAAAAGAATTGAAGTGCAAGTGGCGTGGAAACCTCCAATGGAAAATTGGGTAAAAGTGAACACGGACGGAGCCTTGATGGGAACCCGGGGCAAGCAGGATGTGGGGGTGTGGTGAGAAATGAATTGGGGAGGTGGGTGGCTGGCTTTGTGGCAAATGTACTGTATTGCGTTCCAGACAAAGATTTGGGGTATATACTATCTATGCTTCAACTACGACACGAGAGTTGGGACTAAAAAGTTATAGTTGGGACAGATTTCAGAGCTGTATACGAGATTATGATCCAAGAAGATAAAAGGGAGAAACACCCTACTTCAGTTATTAGAAACATAAATCATTGGGTGAAAAAGCAATGGCAGTTCAGGCACAATCGAAGAGAGGAAAATATAGTGGCCGATTGGCTTGTAAAAGAGAGTTTAAAAAAAGATCCAGGGTATCATTTCATTGACACATCACCTGCAGAGATAAGAAACTTTTTGTCTGATGATTGCAGAGGGGTTGCTAACTTGCTATACCCCGCTTAGTGTCCACCTTGTAAGTTTGTGTTCTTGTTTTCTCTGGGCTGTAAGCCCGGCTTTAAATATATTAAAAAAATAGTGGCATCTGATCATCCTCGGCAAGTTCATAGCTAATTAACCATGAAGCAGAACAAGTGCAAGTCGTACCTTCTTCCAAATTCAAGGCCTGTGGCGTCAAATTTTGAGGATTTTTTTCTTTTTTTTTTTTTGAATATCGATTGAAACATGAGCTACTCCCCCGTTTGATTTTTCCCTGATTAGTGGGATGTTTTGAAATTGGGTTGTTCTACTATCTAGAGAGAATAAAGCTTCAAGCACAAAGAGCTGCTGTAGTTCAACTTATCTCCTGTGCAGTCGGAGGCTTGTAAGGGCGGATTCTAATGGAGATAGGTGGCAGATGAAGAGCTTTGACCCGGACAGACATGACCCCTGATCGGTTCTGGTTGCAAGGGAGCCTTCGTCTTCGTTGGCTTATTGCAGATTTCTCTCGGTATTCGACGCACTTTACTTCTCACTAACTACTATCATCCCTCAACTTCAGCAATGATGTGTCAATGGCAAATATCAAGGCTATAAAGGTTCTCTTTCCTAGTTCAAACTATTGATATAAATGACTACTCGCTTCAAAAGGAGGGTAGTTATGTGTACAAGATGTCTCTGGTACGGGTTGAGGGATGGATCGGGAACTTGCGGGTCGAGGCGGATGCCGGATCACTTGATTGGAGCAATGGGGGGAGGTACCTGCAAAGACACTCCGACGCTCAAGTCAGAATGGATCTGAGAGGTATGACGTGTGAGGAATGAATGAATACCTGGAGGGACCGAGGTCCTCTATTTATAGGTGATGGTGAACATCTTATCTTATCATATCTGGCTAAGATAAGGGAGACGTTTGAATTCGAAAGTTGGTTAGGAGCTTCAGCGGGCCGGTTCCGGGCCTTCTAGAAGGGCGAAGCGGGTCGAACCCGGGTAACCGGGTTCGAAGACCGTTCCGGGTATAGGATCCGTGGGCTGGATCCGTAACAGTTGTCCCCGGAGCGAGAGAGTGAGGTTGCTCGGTCTCATCGCTGGAGGAATCTTTGTTGTCTGGTTCTTTCAGTCGAGGTCGACAATTTGGGGAGTTTCTGGCTGTTTCATGGTCAGGCGAGGAGCGTGTTATTTGGGCGTTTCATCACATGCCGGGTTTGATGACCGTAACGGTTGCCTCCGGAGCATGAGAGCGAGTGAGGTCGGTCTGTCGCTGGGAGATGTGGGTTCGACCGCGAGTTAGGTCGGTTTGTCGATAGGGAGATGTGGTTCCGACCGCGAGTCAGGGGAGTTCGGTGTGTCGGCCCTGGTCTTTTAAGGTCGTGGCGACGTTTCGCCTGGCCTTTTTTGGTTTGACGCGACTCTTCTGTGTCCATCGTGCCTGTTGCGTTTTTCGAGGCGTACTTTACTGGTTTCTTTTTCGAGGGGCATTTATTATCAGGGGACGTTTTTGGGTGTTTTTCCTCTATTGCCCCTGTGCGTCATATTATTGCTCAGGGCCATTTGCGTCTTTCTGCTTTCTTTTGAAACCGTTTTGGTTTTCCTTCTTGCTTCCCTCGTCCATTTTCCTTTCCCTTCGTTCTCTAATCTGAAAAATCTCTTCCTCTGTTGCGTTTTTCTGGAGTTGAGTTTCTGCCTCCCATCTCCGTTTTCCAGGCTTGTTTTCTGCATTATCAGGTTGGTTTTTCTCTGCTCTTCCTTGTTTTCACTTTTGTGATCTTTTGTTATTCTATATTTGCCATGCATTGTTCTGCCATTTCCTTTTTTGTACTGCGTATTGTGCTTTGGGTGGTGGTGTCTGTGTTTTAAAGGGGTTGAGCACCGCTGTGTTGGGTTGGTGGTGGCAGTAGGGTTTCGGTTGTCTTCCTTGCTTCTGCGTAGGGTTAGTAGGCTGATGGTGGTGCTCCTCCCTGTTTTAGGTATGCATCGGCGGAGGAGTGAGGGTGTGGGTACTCCAATAGCCCCCTCTAGGGGCGTCCCCGCTCGCTATACCTGGGTGACTAGCGACGTGTGGGGCGTTCCGTCGCGGATGACAGAGGCCGATCTTCAACGCCTCCGTGATCAAGGGACAATTTGTGGTGGTGGCGATATGGAGCGGCAGTATGAGCTTGCCCTCCCAGACGCTGACGAGCGCGTTTGCTATTTGAACCTTGATTCGCCCACTGTTCTGGACTGGATGTGGGTTTATGAATCAATGTTTACTCGGCTCGGCGTGCGGCTTCCTTTTTCGTCGTTTGTTCAGGAGCTGTTGAGTCGGTGTTCCGTGGCACCGTCTCAGCTTCATCCGAATAGTTGGGCAGCCGTTCGAACTTTTGAGCTTGTGTGTCAGTATCTTGATCTCCCGGTTTCTGTTTCTGTCTTCCTTTTTCTTTTCTTATGTACTCTTCCGTCTAAGGAGGGGAAGCATAAGAAAGGGTATATGTCGTTTCGGGCTCAGCCTCATCGCCGTATTTTTGGTTTGTTTGAAGACTCTTTTCATAGTTTTAAGAGAGAGTACTTTAAGGTGCGCCCCGTCCAGGGGCATCATCCATTTTGGTTGTCGTTAGAGGGCGTGCGCCGGTTTCCGACCTATTGGAATTTCCGTGCCGGACCGTCGGTTTTGACTAAGGTTACTTATGATGGTTTGTCTCCCGAGGATAAGGACATTGCCAGTGTCTTGTGGCATTTGTTTGGCGAGTGCCCGTTAAATCCTCGAGACGTCATGGGGGATCTTGAGGCTTGTCGGACGTATATTGGTGTGTGGCTGTCTCTTTTTCGGTTTTTATGTTTGTTTTCCCGTTTTTGTAACTTGAATTTTCTTTGGTTTCTTTCAGTTGAGATGGCTGGTGGTTTGACTTCCCTGGCGCGGCTGAAGGCGGCGATGGGTTGGGAGGAGGGATCGTCGTCTCCTGCTACCCCTGTCTCTAATCCCGCCGTGGACTCTCAGGCTGTTTCTCAGGGTCGGGGGTGAGGGCCGACGCTCGGGCTTCACTTGGTCCCGTGAACTCGCCTGAAGTCGTCGTGGTCACGGCTGCCGAGGCTTCTCGGAAGAGAAAGAGGCCTGAGGAACCTAGCAGCGAGACTTTTGAGGAGGAGGGTGCTGTGTCCAGTGTGATGGATCGACGTTTTGATGCTTCGGGGTTCATAGATCAGCACTTGATGCCTGGCACAGAGCCGTTTTTTGATAATTGTGATGTTTCGTTCCAGGCTATGTCGGTGTATCGTGCCCTCCTCCGATCTGCTGTTGTTGTTCGGAAGGCTGAACCCGTGATGGCTCAGGTCGGTTTGTTGGACAAGAAGCTCCGTCATTCGCAAGCTGAGGTGGCTAAGTTGAAAGAGCAGCTTGAGGCTGCCGAGGTAGCGAGGGAGAAGGCAGTGAAGTCTTCCGAGGAAGCCGGGGCGGAGATCCTTCGTCTTTCCGAGGTCGACACTTCGCTTCTTTCCCAACTGGGCGAGGAGCGGCAACGGGCTTCCGACGCGGGTTCTCAGGCTGCCGTGCTTCTTGGCGAGCTGGAAGTTTTGAAGGCCGAAGTTGCTACCCTGAAGAAAGAGAAGACGAAGTTGTTGGCTGATGCTAAGGGTGCGATCGTTGCCACCGAGGAGACGATGAGGGCTCAGGCTTTGGTGTTGGCTCCGGGTGTGGACGTGTCTGTGATGGGGGCTTTCAAGACCGTCCGTGACGGCCGAATTGTTGACCTTGAGTAGTTTTATATCTTGTAATTTTAGTTTGCTTTGAACTTGGTCTTTGTTTTGGATATTTGGTTGGCCGTGGGCTGTGTATTTGGTATGTTTTGAACTCTGGGTTGTGCCATATAAAAAGTATTTTACTTCTCGTTTTAATCCATTTTTATCTAATCTAATTATATCAAAATTCTGAATCTTTTTAAAAATGAATCGGTAGGGGAGCGTTCCGCCTTAGAGGAAAGGACCCGCGCGAGTAGTGGTGGACGAAGCGGAAGCGAGAATGTCGGCTTGAGTAACGCAAACGTTGGTGAGAATCCAATGCCTCGAAAACCTAAGGGTTCCTCCGCAAGGTTCATCCACGGAGGGTGAGTCAGGGCCTAAGATCAGGCCGAAAGGCGTTTATTATCCTAGGTCAGAACAAGTTGATAGGAGCTCTTTCTTTTTTTTTCGCCCCATGTCGCCATACGAGGGGGGCGGGTTATTCACATTTCATTTGATGGTCAAAGGTGAATTGAAAGCTAAGCAGTGGTAATTCTAAGGATTGGATTCTTCGGGGCCCGATTTTTCCGATTTTTTCCATAGAAATTCAAGAATTAAGTTAAACACAAAGTAACAAAAAAAAAAAAACATTAAGATCATTATTAAAAATCAAGTTATTGAATATTTGAAACAAATCCCAAAAGCCGCTTATAACTTGCTTTCTTTTTAATGACTCGTGTGGCCGTTCGGGCCTTATGTTTATTTTGAGCCGTTATGTCTTTAAGCCGTCGTGACTTAGGACCTTTAGTAGGCCGCTTAGTGTTTGGGGATATCTGTTTGTCAGGCTCCGAGGGTGATCAATTCTCGGTGTTTGTGGCTGTGTTTCTATTCCGTTTTGGGAGGTAGAAGGGGGAAGGGTAGGACATAGTGGAATTTTATTTAGGCCTCGTTAAAACCCTCCGTGATCGGTGTTTGTGGCTGTGTTTCTATTCCGTTTTGGGAGGTAGAAGGGGGAAGGGTAGAACATAGTGGAATTTTATTTGGGCCTCGTTAAAACCCTCCGTGATGACAGGAAAGAGTACCCGAGTTTAATACTTTAATTTAAACAAGGAAAACAAATGTAGTAAAGAGGTAAAATCTGAGTAAAAGGAAATTAAAAAAGACAAAGGGGATCTATGGCGGTCAACCTAAGTGTAGTAGCGTCGCAAATTGGTGGCGTTCCATGTTCTCGGAATTTCGTCGCCGTTAAGTCGTTCGAGCTTGTACGCTCCCCTTCCGATTGCGGCTTTGATTCTGTATGGTCCTTCCCAGTTGGGGGTGAGTTTTCCTTCCCCTGGGGTCGGGGCTCCGATGTCGTTTCGTCGTAGAACGAGATCGTCGGACGCGAATTCTCGTTTGATGACGCCGTGGTTGTACCTTAAGCTGATTCTTTGTTTAAGGGCTAGCTCTCTGACATGGGCTATGCTTCTTTCTTTGTCGATGAGGTCTCGTTCAGCTTCCTCGTCGTTACCTCCGACCGTTTTCCTTGGGCTTGGGTCTCCTATCTCTACTGGGACGACGGCCTCCACTCCGTATGTTAATCGGAAAGGGGTTTCCCCTGTGGTCGTTTGAGGAGTGGTTCAGTATGACCATAGGACCGATCCGAGTTCGTCGGCCCATAGTCCTTTGGCTTCGTCGAGCCGTTTCTTGAGTCCTTTGACGATTATTTTGTTTGCGGATTCCACCTGTCTGTTTGTTTGGGGGTGTTCTACCGAGCTGAAGCGGTGGGCTATACGTAGTCCTTCTAGGAATTTTCTGAATTTTTTGTCAGTGAATTGGGTTCCGTTTCTGAGATGACGATCTCGGGGATCCCAAATCGGGTGATGATCTGTCGCCAGAGGAATTTTTGGCATTGGGTTACCGTGATGGAGGCCAAGGGCTCGGCCTCGATCCACTTGGTGTAATAATCAATGGCGACAATGAGATATCGGAGTTGACCGGGTGCCGTAGGAAAGGGTCCGACCAGGTCGATCCCCCAGGTGCCGAATGGCCGCTCTGCCGATATGATGTTGAGCTGGTGTGGGGCGGCCTGGTGAATGTTGGCGTGCCTTTGGCATTTATCACAGTTCTTTACTAACTGCATGGAGTCCCGGTTAACCGTGGGCTAGAAGTAGCCGGCCCGGATGATTTTCTGGGAAAGGGTTTTGCCTCCGATGTGGTGGCCGCAGCATCCTTCGTGGATTTTGCAGAGTATGTACTCCGTGTCCCCGGGTTCGACGCATTTGAGTAGGGGTTGCGAGAATCCGCGTTTGTATAGTTGTCCTGCGATGACTGTGTAGTTGGCGGCTTCCCTTTTTGTCCGTTTTTCCTCCCTGGGGTCTTCAGGTAGCGTTCCGTCGAGGAGGTATTGTAGGATAGAGTAGGTCCATGATCCTTGGCTGGGGAGTGTCAGGTAAGCACTAGCCGTTGTTGATATGGATGGTGATTTAACGACTTCCTGAATTAGCGATTTATTGCCGTGTCCTGGTTTGGTGCTGGCTAGTTTGGAGAGGAGATCTGCTCTTGTATTTTGTTCCCTGGGAACGTGCCGTATGGTGACGCGATCGAACCCTTCTTTCAGTTTGTTTACCTTAGCGAGGTATTGTTGGAGTAAAGGGTCTCGCGTTTGGTAGTCTCCGTTGATTTGGGAGCTGACTACCTGAGAATCGGTGTTTACTTCCAGGATTTTTGCTCCGACGTCCTTGGCTAGGGCTAGGCCCGCTAGGAGGGCCTCATATTCTGCTTGATTATTAGAGACTGGGAATTCGTATCGTACTGACTGTTCGATTATGACCCTGTTTTGGCTTTCGAGTATGACCCCGGCACCTCCGAAGGTGGCGTTTGACGAGCCGTCGACGTGCAGCTTCCATGATTTGGGAGCTTGGTTTCCCGGAGTCATTTCGGCGATGAAGTTGGCCATGGCTTGCGTTTTGATTGCGTTTCAGGGTTCGAATTTGATTTGGAATTGGGACAGCTCGATGGACCAAGCTAGCATTCTTCCTGCTAGGTCGGGTTTTTGTAGCACCTGTTTGACCGCTTGCTCGGTCCGGACCGTCACGGGATGGGCCTGAAAATATTACCGTAAGCGTCGGGAGGCCGTGAGGAGCGCGAAAGCTAGCTTTTCCAGGAGTGAGTACCGAGCTTCCGTGTCTTGTAGGACTTTGCTTATGAAGTATATGGATTTTTGTTCTTTCTTCTCATTTTTGCGGATAAGTGCTGTTGCGAGTGCCTCTTCCGTTATGGAGAGGTATAGGTAGAGGGTCTCCCCTGTTTGGGGTTTGGCGAGAACTGGTGGTTCTGCTAGTACTCTTTTGAAGTGTTGGAATGCCTCTTCACATTTTGCTTCCCATCTGAAGGGGGTTCCTTTCTTCATCAGTTTGAAGAAGGGGATTGCTTTTTGTGCTGATGCTCCGAGGAAGCGGGATAACGCCGTGAGTCGGCCGGTGAGCTTCTGGATGTCGTGGAGGTTTTTTGGGCTTGTCATCTCAAGGACGGCATGACATTTTTCCGGGTTTGCTTCAACTCCGCGTTGGGTGATCATAAAGCCAAGGAACTTCCCTGCCTCCATTCCGAAGGCGCATTTTGTCGGGTTGAGTCGCATATGGTGCTTTCGCAGGGTGTTCATTATGACCTTGAGGTCGCTTATGAGTTGTTCGCCGGATTCGGTTTTGGCGAGCATGTCGTCTATGTAGACTTCTAACTTTGTTTCGGAAAGGTTCTGGAATATTTTGTTGACGAGCCATTGGTACGTGGCTCCTGCGTTCTTTAGGCCGAAGGGCATGACTGTGTAGCAGTATGTCCCGTCGGGGGTGATGAATGCTGTTTTCTCCTCGTCGGGTTGGTGCATAGGTATTTGATTATAGCTGGAGTATGCGTCCATGAAGCTGAGGTACCGATGTCCAGATGCGGCGTCTACCAATCTGTCGATGTTTGGCAGGGGAAAGGCGTCTTTTGGGCAGGCTTTGTTGAGGTCTGTGTAATCGACGCACATTCGCCACTTCCCGTTGGACTTCTTTACTAGTACGACGTTTGCCAACCACGTCGTGTAAGGTAGTTCTCTGATGAATTTTGCTTCTAGTAGGGCTTTTACTTGTCTTTTGACCTCGGCTGCCCGGTCTGGGGACATTTTTCGTCTTCTTTGTGCCACGGGTTTGGCTTTGGGATCTACGGCCAATCGGTGGGACATCAGGTCGGGGTCTATCCCGGGCATGTCGGCTGGTGTGAAAGCGAACAAGTCTTTGTTCTGCTTCAAGAATTGGGAAAGGTCTTCTTTAAGGTCGAATGGGAGGTTCCTGTTGATGAAGGTATATTCGTCTCTGGTTCGCCCTACTTGTATTTTTTCCATGTCGCCTTCTGGTTCTGGCCTGGGTTGGCTGTCTTGTCGGGCGTCCAAATCGGCTAAAAAGATTCCGGCCGCGTTGCGAGATTTTTTCCGTAAAGCTAGGTGATGACAAGTCATCTTAGCCTAGTTTCACTAGCCTTTTTCTTTTGTTTTCACTTGAATTATGCACTTTCTTGAGCTATAAGCAAGCCAATTTAGGTAGATTTTCATACTTCCTTTGATTTGATCAACCATAGATAAATTAATGCAATTTCATGAGGTTTGATGTCATAATTGTTACACCCTGGGCACCAAAAGTTTGTGCCAACGTTAGCCCCTAACTTGGTGGCTAACGTTGGCATAAGAAAAACCTCCCTGGCCACCAAAAGTTTGCGCCAACGTTAGCCCCTAAATTTTGGGCTAACGTTGGCACATGAAAAATACAAGGGGCAAAAGTTTGCGCCAATGTTAGCCCCTAACTTTTGGGCTAATGTTGGCGCCATAAGTGCACTAAGGAAGGCCAACGTTGGAGCAAAAGTTAGACCCCTAACTTTTGCACCAACGTGGGTATCAGCAAAATATGGGGGTTGATATGAAAAGTTAGACCAAAAGTTTGCCTCAAACTTTTGGTCAAACTTTTACTCCAACTTTTGCAAAACTCCAACCCGGTTCATTTGGTTCACTTTGGTTCTTCTCCAAACTCCAAGAGCAATCAACCAAGGCCTCTTTCAACCCAATTCCACCAAGAGCAAAGGCCCAACTCAAGGCTTGAAGATCATTTGAAGAAAGTGTATAAATAGGATAGAATCCAAGTTCTTCGGGGAGCTTTCCCTTTGAATTTTCATAATAGTTTTCGGAGAGCTTTGGATATTGAGTGATCTTTAATTTCTTAGTTTCGGGGAAGGAGAATTCACTTCTCTTCCTCTTAGTTATTTGCTTTCAATTTCAATTACACTTGTCTTGGATCTTGGGTTGAAGAATTGAAGGAATTCTGTTTCAATCTCATCCTTGGATCTCTCTGTTTATTTACTGCAATTGAATTTCCGTTTCTGTTACTTGCTTCTCATCTACTTTCCTTGCAATTTACAATTCCCTTGCAATTGTTCTTGTTGGATCTAGGAAGGCATTGAGATCTAGACTTGGTTTTCTAGTCTCTGGGTCCTGAGATCTGAATTCCCAATTTACATTTTGTTTCTTGCTTTTAATGTTCATTTACTTTACTGCTTCAAGATCCGATTCAACCCAGACCTTCTTTCACTCTTTTGTTTGATGCAATTTACTTTTATTTGTTTAATTTCTGCAAATCCAACTCCCAATCCCCTTTACATTTCGAGCCATTTACATTTCTTGCACTTTAAGATTCCGCAATTTACATTTCTTGCACTCTAAGTTTCTGCCATTTAATTTCTTGTTCTTTAAGATTCAGCAATTTAATTTCCTGCTCTCTTTAATTTCATGCAATTTAAATTCTGCAAATCACAAATCACCCAACCAAATCTTGATTCGCTTGACTAAATCAACCACCAAACTAAAATTGCTCAATCCTTCAATCCCTGTGGGATCGACCTCACTCCCGTGAGCTTTTATTACTTGATGCGACCCGGTGCACTTGCCGGTTAGATTTGTGTGTTTTGGGAGAAATTCATTTTTCCACCAAAATACTCATCACTAGGCTGGTGTTGTCGCATTCCGCTGCGACTTCGCGGTCTCCGTGGATAGTGCCGATGGAGCCGTCGTCCGTTTTGAATTTCATAAGGAGGTATTTGGTGAAGATGATGGCGGATAAGTCATTGATTATTTTTCTCCCGAGGATGACGTTATAGGTGGTGGAGTCTTTTTGGACCACAAATTCGGATAGAATTGTCTTCCTTTGGTTGCTTGCCCCTATGGTGAGGGGGAGGTTGATGGAACCGTCCAGTTTGAGAAAGTTGTCCCTGAGTCCCGTGACGCCGTTGTGGTGTGTTTGGAGATTTTCGTTGCGGAGTCCGAGCTTGTCGAAGGCCCCTCGGAAGAGGATGTTGGAGACTGCGCCGGTGTCCACCAGTATTCTTCGGACTAGTCCTGTTCCGATTCTCGCCGAGAGGACGAAAGGTGCGTCTTCGGCCAAGGTGCCGTGCTGGCAATCCTCAGGTAGGAAAGTTATCGCTTTGTCGACTGTGATAGCTGGGGCTTGGTCTCTGATGGCCAAGACTTTGAGGTCCTTTTTTAGTGTTAATTTTGACTTGCCTGACACATCTTTGCCCGTGATGACGTTTACTATTATGGCCGGGTCGTCTTCTGGGCTTTTGATGAGCGGATATTTTATACGCTTTTTGGGGTTAATTTCATATAGTTTTTAGTATGTTTTAGTTAGTTTTTAGTTTATTTTCATTAGTTTTTAGGAAAAATTCATATTTCTGGACTTTACTATGAGTTGTGTGTTTTTCTGTAATTTCAGGTATTTTTCTGGTTGAAATTGAGGGAGCTGAGCAAAAATCTGATTCAGGCTGAAAAAGGACTGCTGATGCTGTTGGATTCTGACCTCCCTGCACTCAAAGTGGATTTTCTGGAGCTACATAACTCGAAATGGCGTGCTTCCAATTGCGTTGGAAAGTAGACATCCAGGGCTTTCCAGCAATATATAATAGTCCATACTTTACTCAAGGATAGATGACGTAAACTGGCGTTCAACGCCAGTTCTCTGCCCAATTCTGGCGTCCAGCGCCAGAAAAGGATTAAAAGTTGGAGTTCAACGCCAGAAATGGATCCAAACCTGGCGTTGAACGCCCAAAATGGCCTTATGTATGTGAATTGCTTAAGTCTCAGCCCCAGCACACACCAAGTGGGCCCCAGAAGTTGATCTCTGCACCATCTATCATAGTTTACTCATTTTTTGTAAACCTAGGCTACTAGTTTAGTATTTAAACAACTTTTAGAGACTTTTTTTGGATCTCATAAAATTTTTTAGATCTGAACTTTGTACTCTTTGACGGCATGAGTCTCTAAACTCCATTGTTGGGGGTGAGGAGCTCTGCTGTGTCTCGATGAATTAATGCAAGTATTTCTGTTTTCCATTCAAACACGCTTGTTCCTACCTAAGATGTTCATTCGCGATTAACTGTGATGAAGGTGATGATCCGTGACACTCATCACCTTCCTCAACCCATGAACGTGTGCCTGACAACCACCTCCGTTCTATATCTGATTGAATGAGTATCTCTTAGATCTCTTAATTAGAATCTTCGTGGTATAAGCTAGAACTGATGGCGGCATTCATGAGAATCCGAAAAGTCTAAACCTTGTCTGTGGTATTCCAAATAGGATTCAATGATCGAATGACTGTGACGAGCTTCAAACTCGCGAGTGCTGGGCGTTAGTGACAGACGCAAAAGGATGAAGAATTCTATTCCAGTATGATCGAGAACCGACAGATGATTAGCCGTGCCGTGACAGAGCATGCGAGCATATTCTTCACTGAGAGGATGGGATGTAGCCATTGACGACGGTGATCCCCTACATATAGCTTGCCATAGGAGGACGTGCATGCGTGAATCAGAAGATAGAGGAAAGCAGAGATTCAGAAGACAAAGCATCTCCAAAACTCCAACATATTCTCCATTACTGCATAACAAGTAACCTTTAATTTATGCTCTCTTGGTTATTCGCAATTCAACTGATAAACATAACTGACTTCCTGACTAAGATTTACAAGATAACCATAGATTGCTTCAAACCAACAATCTTCGTGGGATTCGACCCTTACTCACGTAAGGTATTACTTGGACGACCCAGTGCACTTGCTGGTAAGTGGTACGAGTTGTGAAAAGTGTGATTCACAATTCGTGCACCAAGTTTTTGGCGCCGTTGCCGGGAATTGTTCGTGTTTGAACAACTAACGGTTTATTTTGTTGCTTAGATTAGGAAAAATTTCTTTTTTTTGTTTAGAGTCTCTTATTATTGTTGTGTTAAAATTTTAGAATCCTTATTTTCTTTTTAAAATAGTTTTCAAAAATAATTTCTCTATTAAATCCTGTGCCAAACCTTAAGTTTGGTGTTTTCTTGTTGATTTTCCTTAAAATTTTCGAAAATTTATTCTGGTTTTCTAAAAATTTTAAGTTTGGTGTTCTTCCTTTGTGTTTTTGTATCTTGTGAATCTTCAAAGTGTTCTTGAGTTTTCCTTGTGTCTTGATCTTAAAATTTTTAAGTTTGGTGTTCCTTGGTGTTTTTCCTCCAAAAATTTTCGAAAACAAGGAGTATTAGATCTAAAAATTTTAAATCTTGTGTTATCTTATTGTTTTTCTCTCTCTTCTTAAAATTCAAAAATATCTTTTCTCTCTATTTTAAAGCATCTTTTTTGAAATCTATTTCTAAAATTCAGATTTTTAAGAAGAACCTACAGAGTTTCTGGCACAGTTTCTACAGATTGCTGACACAGTACATGATAAGGAAATAGATCAAGATGTCTACAGACTATTACTGTTTCCATTTGCTGTGAAAGATCAAGCTAAGAGGTGGTTAAATAACCAACCTAAGGCCAGCATAAGGACATGGAAACAACTGACAGAAAAATTCCTGAATCAATACTTTCCCCCAAAATGGATGACACAGCTAAGGCTGGATATCCAAGGCTTTAAACAAGGAGATAATGAATCTCTTTATGATTCCTGGGAGAGATACAGAGAGATGCTAAGAAAATGCCCCTCTGAAATATTTTCAGAGTGGGTTCAGTTAGACATCTTCTATTATGGGCTTGCAGAAGGAGCTCAGATGTCTTTGGATTACTCAGATGGTGGATCTATCCACATGAGAAAGACAATTAAAGAAGCCCAAGAGCTCATTGATACAGTTGCCAGGAATCAGCATCTGTACCTAAGCAGTGACCCTTCCATGAAAGAAGAGGTCAAAACAGCAACTGCTGAACTCAGTTCTGTAAAACAAGCTGTTGAATTCAATCAGCAATTGGACTTTCTAACAAAGCAGTTAGCCGAATTCAAAGATAGACTACAAGAGACAAGGATGGCTAATATACATATGGATGAACAGTTTAAGCAAACAAAGTAGCAGCTGTCAAGGCAAATAGCAGAAGAATGCCAAGCAGTTCAACTAAGAAGTGGGAAAACATTAAATACCCCACCTCAAGGCAACAAAAAGCTAAGAAATGAGCAAACCACCCAAAATTCACCTGAGGACAGTAAGATCCCAGGGAAATGTAATTCTGGAACTAAAACGCCAGAAAATTGGTGGAAGGCTGGCGCTGAATGCCCAGACCATACTCAGGACTGGCGTTCAACGCCAGAAACAAGGCAGGACTGGCATTCAACGCCAGAAATGGGCAAGGATCTGGCGTGAACGCCCAAAATGGGCAAGATCTGGCGCTGAACGCCCAAAATGGGCACAAATCTGGCGTTCAGACGCCAGGA
>NC_029794.2:61136832-61139322 GCF_000816755.2 Arachis ipaensis
TCAGAGGACATGAAAGAGCCTCTGAAATTTCTTCTGGAAGAGGAAAAACCTCCTAAACCCGAGCTCAAGCCATTACCACCATCCTTGAAATATGCGTTTCTAGGAGAAGGTGACACTTTTTCAGTGATTATAAGCTCTGCTTTAAATTCACAGGAAGAGGGGGCACTTATTCAAGTGATAAGGACACACAAGACAGCTCTTGGGTGGTCCATAGGTGACCTTAAGGGCATAAGCCCAGCTAGATGCATGCACAAAATCTTATTGGAGGATAATGCCAAACCAGTGGTTCAACCACAGAGGCGGCTAAATCCAGCCATAAAAGAAGTGGTGTAGAAAGAGGTCACCAAATTACTGGAGGCTGGGATTATTTATCCTATTTGTGATAGCCCCTGGGTGAGCCCTGTTCAAGTCGTCCCAAAAAAGGGAGGCATGACAGTGATTCATAATGAAAAAAATGAACTGGTTCCTACAAGAAGGTAATTGAAAAATTACCACCACCTGCCAATGTTAAGGCAATCAGAAGCTTTCTGGGGCACGCATGATTCTATAGGAGGTTTATAAAGGATTTTTCAAAAATCGCAAAACCTCTAAGCAATCTGCTAGCTGCTGACACGTCATTTGTGTTTGACACAGAGTGCCTGCAGGCGTTTGAAATGCTGAAAGCTAAGCTGGTCACAGCACCAGTCATTTCTGCACCAGACTGGATGTTACCATTTGAGCTAATGTGTGATGCCAGTGATCACGCCATTGGTGCAGTATTGGGACAGAGGCATGACAAGCTTCTGCATGTCATTTATTATGCTAGTCACGTTCTAAATGATGCCCAGAAAAACTACACAACCACAGAAAAAGAACTACTTGCAGTGGTTTACGCCATTGACAAGTTCAGATCATACTTAGTAGGATCAAAAGTGATTGTGTATACTGATCATGCTACTCTTAAATATCTACTCACAAAGCAGGATTCAAAACCCAGGCTCATTAGATGGGTGTTGCTTCTGCAAGAGTTTGATATAGAAATAAGAGACAGAAAAGGGACAGAGAACCAAGTGGCTGATCATCTATCACGGATAGAGCCAGTAGAAGGGACGCCCCTCCCCTCTCTTGAGATCTCTGAGATGTTTCCAGATGAGCATTTGTTTGCCATTCAGGAAACACCATGGTTTGCCGATATTGCAAACTATAAAGCTGTAAGGTTCATACCCAAGGAGTACAACAGGATACAGAAGAAAAAATTAATTACTGATGCAAAGTACTACTTGTGGGATGAACCTTATCTCTTTAAGAGATGTGCAGACGGAATTATCCGTAGGTGTGTGCCTAGAGAAGAAGCACAGAGGATCCTGTGGCATTGCCACGGATCTCAATATGGAAGCCATTTCGGAGGTGAGCGAACAGCCACCAAGTTCCTCCAATGTGGCTTCTATTGGCCCACACTCTATAAAGATTCCCGAGTGTTTGTACGTAACTGTGACAGTTGCTAAAGAGCTGGTAATCTGCCTCATGGTTACGCCATGCCTCAACAGAGAATCTTGGAAATTGAGTTGTTTGACGTATGGGGAATTGACTTCATGGGACCTTTCCCACCGTCATACTCAAACACTTATATTCTGGTAGTAGTTGACTATGTATCAAAATGGGTTGAGGCCATTGCCACACCCACCAATGATACTAAAACAGTGCTGAAGTTCCTCCAGAAACATATCTTTAGCAGGTTTGGTGTCCCTAGAATACTCATAAGTGATGGGGGCACTCACTTCTGCAATAAACAGCTTTACTCTGCCATGGTTCGGTATGGGATTCGCCACAAGGTGGCTACTCTATATCATCCACAAACCAATGGGCAAGCTGAAGTCTCTAACAGAGAATTAAAGAGAATCCTGGAACGGACAGTAAATACCCGTAGAAAGGATTGGGCACGGAGCTTGGATGATGCTCTGTGGGCTTACAGGACAGCATTCAAGACCCCTATAGGGACCTCTCCATACCAACTCGTGTATGGTAAGGCATGTCACCTGCCCGTGGAACTGGAACATAAGGCCTACTGGGCAACCAGATTCCTAAACTTTGATGCCAAATTAGCAGGAGAAAAACGAATGCTCCAGCTAAATGAGCTAGAGGAATTCAGATTCACAGCTTTCGAAAATGCTAAGCTTTATAAAGAGAAATAAAAAAAATGGCATGACAGAAAGCTGTCATCTAGAATCTTTGAACCAGGATAGAAGGTCCTGTTGTTTAACTCTAGACTCAGGCTATTCCCCGGGAAACTGAAATCCCGGTGGAGGGGACCATACGTGATTACAAGTGTATCACTATATGGTTATGTGGAGCTTCAAGATATTGATTCTGATAAGAAGTTCATTGTCAATGGACAGAGAATCAAGCATTATCTTGAAGGCAACATTGAGCAAGAATGCTCAAGGCTGAAGCTAGATTAAAAGCTCAGCAAGGTCCAGCTAAAGACAATAAAGAAGCGCTTGCTGGGAGTCC
>NC_029794.2:61139479-61148568 GCF_000816755.2 Arachis ipaensis
AACGCCCAGGAGAGCAGCATTTGGGCGCTGAACGCCCAAAACAGGCAGTGTTTGGGCGTTCAAACGCCAGGATGGCAGGGAGGAGACAAAACTCATTTTTATTCAAAATTTTTCATTCCAACCTTGATTTTCTTACTTCAATTCATGATTTCTTACATGAACATGTTAAGAACCCTGATTTCTAAATTCCATAATTTCTAAAAACCCTACCACTAAAAATATCAAATGTATTTTAATCCATAAGCACCAGGCATCTTTGCAAATTCAATCCAACTCTTTTCAAAATTTTTTTTACAAATCTATCTTTTTCAACTCATCAATATCTTTTTCAAAACCTTCACTTTATCTTTTTCAAAAATTAAATCTATCTTTCTCAAAAATCTTTCATATCCTCTCAATTTTAAACTATATCTTCTATCTTATCTTTTCCAAATAAATCTTTTTATCATATCTTTATCTCTTTTTTTCGAGAAACCCACCCTCCCCCCTTATAAATTTGAGTTCGGCCTCCCTCCTCTCCCATCAACAATTGCACCTAGCTCTCCTTCTATCCCTCTCCTTTCTTTTCTTTTGCTTGAGGACCAGCAAACCTCTAAGTTTGGTGTGTTTATCTGCGATCACTAAGATCATGGCCCCCAAAGGAAAACAACCCACTCCAAGAGGCAAGAAAGAGAGCGTTCCAAAACCACTTTGGAATCAAGGGAAGTTCTTATCTAAAGAACATTCGGACCATTATAACAAAATAATGGGTTTGAGATCAGTGATCCCGGAAGTTAGATTCGATCTGAAAGAAGATGAATATCCGGAGATCCAGGAGCAAATTCGAATCAGGAAATGGGAAGTCCTAGCTAATCCTGAAACGAAGGTGGGAAGGAATATGATCCAGGAGTTCTATGCTAATATGTGGCAGACTGACAAGCAAAAACTATCTGGAACTGCCTTCTATGAATATCGGACCATGGTCAGAGGAAAGATTGTTCATACCACCCCTGACAAGATCAGAGAGATCTTAAAGCTACCTCAGCTGAAAGATGATCCAGATTCCTTCAACAGGAGAATGATGAGAACAGACAAGGGCCTGGATAAGATTCTAGATGACATATGTACCCCTGAAGCCAGATGGACCACCAACACAAAGGGTGTCCCAAATCAACTCAAGAGAGAAGATCTCAAACCAGTCGCCAGAGGATGGCTGGACTTCATTGGGCATTCTCTGTTGCCTACCAGCAACCGTTCTGAAGTCACAGTTAAAAGAGCAGTGATGATCCATTGCATCATGATGGGAAAAGAAGTGGAAGTTCATCAGCTGATCTCAACTGAACTATACAAAATTGCTAACAAAAATTCTAAAGAAGCCAGGTTGGCTTACCCAAGTGTGATATCGCTGCTCTGCAAGGATGCTGGAGTAAGGATGGGAATAACTGAGTACATCTCAGTTGAGAAGCCAATCACCAAAGCATCAATGGAAAAACAACAAACGCAGGAGGATCCCACCAAGAAGAAAATGCAGGAATTCCTTCCAGAAATCCCTCAATCTGAATATTGGGAGTATCTTGAGACGTCCATCACCAAGATACGGGAAGCTATGGAGCAAATAATAAAAGAACAGAAGGAACACAGTCAAATTCTTACCTATATGTTTAAAGAATAAGAGGAGCAAGGGCGTGACTTAAGGGACTTGAAGCGCCAGAAGTTATCTCTTGCAGGACCGAGCACCCCAAGGATCAGAGGAACCCCTGTTCCCCCGGAATAAAGGTTGTTAAATTCCAATTTCTGCTTTAAATCTGTGATAGTGTCATTAGAAAAGTTCAACTTAGGTGTCATATAGTAGTAATTAGTATCTATTTTGATCTTATCTCCAATTAAGCTATAGTTTATTTTTCTCATCATCAGCAAACATGAATAAAATAGTAGATCTTTTGAATAAGAGGCAATAAAATTTCGAGTTTTAATAAGAGAAATTCTAATTAGTTACATGTGGTGGCAATACTTTCTGTCTTCTGAATAAATGCTTGAACAATGCATATGTCTTTTGAATTTGTTGCTTAAGACTGTTAAATATGTTGGCTCTTGAAAGAATGATGAACATGAGACATGTTATTGATAATCTGAAAAATCATAAAAATGATTCTTGAAGCAAGAAAAAGCAGCAAAGAACAAAGCTTGCATAAAAGAAAAAAAAAAAGCAAGCAGAAAAAGCCAAAAGCTCTTAAAACCAAGAGGCAAGAGCAAAAAGCCAATAACCTCTAAAACCAAAAGGCAAGGGTAATAAAAAGGATCCCAAGGCTTTGAGCATCAGTGGATAGGAGGGCCTAAGGGAATAGAATCCTGGCCTAAGCGGCTAAACCAAGCTGTCCCTAACCATGTGCTTGTGGCGTGAAGGTGTCAAGTGAAAACTTGAGACTGAGCGGTTAAAGTCAAGGTCCAAAGCAGAAAGAAGAGTGTGCTTAAGAACTCTGGACACCTCTAATTGGGGACTTTAGCAAAGCTGAGTCACAATCCAGAGGGTTCACCCAATTATGTGTCTGTGGCATTTATGTATCCAGTAGTAACACTGGAAAACAAAGTGCTTAGGGCTACGGCCAAGACTCATGAAATAGCTGTGTTCAAGAATCATAATACTGAAATAGGAGAATCAATAACACTATCTGAATTCTAAGTTCCTATAGATGCCAATCACTCTGAGCTTCAATGGATAAAGTGAGATGCCAAAACTGTTCGGAAGCAAAAAGCTACTAGTCCAGCTCATCTAATTAGAATCTGAGCTTCACTCAAAACTCTAAGATATTATTGCTTCTCAACCTATTAGTCTTCTATTTTATTTGTCTAGTTGCTTGACGACAAGCAACAGTTTAAGTTTGGTGTTGTGATGAGCGGATATTTTATACGCTTTTTGGGGTTAATTTCATATAGTTTTTAGTATGTTTTAGTTAGTTTTTAGTTTATTTTCATTAGTTTTTAGGAAAAATTCAAATTTCTGGACTTTACTATGAGTTGTGTGTTTTTCTGTAATTTCAGGAATTTTTCTGGCTGAAATTGAGGGAGCTGAGCAAAAATCTGATTCAGGCTGAAAAAGGACTGCTGATGCTGTTGGATTCTGACCTCCCTGCACTCAAAGTGGATTTTCTGGAGCTAAATAACTCGAAATGGCGTGATTTTAATTGCGTTGGAAAGTAGACATGCAGGGCTTTCCATCCATATATAATATTCCATACTTTGCTCAAGGATAGATGGCGTAAACTGGCGTTCAACGCCAGTTCTCTGCCCAATTCTGGCGTCCAGCGCCAGAAAAGGATTAGAAGTTGGAGTTCAACGCCAGAAATGGATTCAAACCTGGCGTTGAACGCCCAAAATGGCCTTATGCACGTGAATTGCTTAAGTCTCAGCCCCAGCACACACCAAGTGGGCCCCAGAAGTGGATCTCTGCACCATCTATCATAGTTTACTCATTTTTTGTAAACCTAGGCTACTAGTTTAGTATTTAAACAACTTTTAGAGACTTATTTTGGATCTCATAACATTTTTTAGATCTGAACTTTGTACTCTTTGATGGCATGAGTCTTTAAACTCCATTGTTGGGGGTGAGGAGCTCTGCTGTGTCTCGATGAATTAATGCAAGTATTTCTGTTTTCCATTCAAACACGCTTGTTCCTATCTAAGATGTTCATTCGCGCTTCACTGTGATGAAGGTGATGATCTGTGACACTCATCACCTTCCTCAAACTATGAACGTGTGCCTGACAACCACCTCCGTTCTATATCTGATTGAATGAGTATCTCTTAGATCTCTTAATTAGAATCTTCGTGGTATAAGCTGGAACTGATGGCGGCATTCATGAGAATCCGGAAAGTCTAAACCTTGTCTATGGTATTCCAAGTAGGATTCAATGATCGAATGAATGTGACGAGCTTCAAACTCGCGAGTGCTGGGCGTTAGTGACGACGCAAAAGGATGAAGAATTCTATTCCAGTATGATCGAGAACCGACAGATGATTAGCCGTACCGTGACAGAGCATGTGAGCATATTTTTTACTGAGAGGATGGGATGTAGCCATTGACGACGGTGATCCCCTACATACAGCTTGCCATAGGAGGACGTGCATGCGTGAATCAGAAGACAGAAGAAAGCAGAGATTCAGAAGACAAAGCATCTCCAAAACTCCAACATATTCTCCATTACTGCATAACAAGTAACCTTTAATTTATGCTCTCTTGGTTATTCGCAATTCAACTGATAAACATAACTGACTTCCTGACTAAGATTTACAAGATAACCATAGATTGCTTCAAACCAAAAATCTCCGTGGGATTCGACCCTTACTCACGTAAGGTATTACTTGGACGACCCAGTGCACTTGCTGGTAAGTGGTACGAGTTGTGAAAAGTGTGATTCACAATTCGTGCACCAGCTTTCCCTGGGAGGTTGCTTTTGTGTTCTCGGGTTGCGTACTTCTCTTTCTGGCGATCTGTCTCTCTTCGCATGTTTTGGTTCTCTGATGATTTTGGCGAACTCTGGGAGCTTGCCATCTCTTATGGCTTGTTCGAGGGTGTCTTTAAGGTCGGAACAGTCTTGTGTCCTGTGCCCGTAACCTCGGTGGTAGTCGCAGTAAAGGGTTTTGTTGCCTCCCGTTCTTTTTTTGAGTTGTCGGGCTTTCGGTATGATGTCTCGATCTGCTATTTGGTGGTATATCTCGGTAATTGGTGCTGTCAAGGGTGTGTAATTAGAGAACTTGCCGATTCTTGGTGGTCGGTTTGTGTTTGTCGGTTTGGGGTGGTCCATTTGATTTTCTCTAGATGGTGGGTTATGTCGTTGCGCCGGGTTGCCGTGTTGGGTGTGGGTGTGTTATCGCTTGTTGGTAGCGACGACCTGGCTGACCTCCTCGTCATTTATGTAATCTCTGGTGACGTTTTGGATCTCGTGCATGGTCCACACTGGTTTGGTGGTGAGGTGTTTGTGGAAGTCTTCGTTCATGAGCTCGTTAAGCAGAGGCTTGCGACTGAATCCATGAGCCCGTCAATTATTAGGCATTCGTCATTGAAGCGGTCGAGGTATTTCCTTGTGGATTCATCTTGTTTTTGTGTTACCCTTAGCAAGATGATGGGGTGTTTAGCTTTAGCGATTTTGGTCGTGAACTGGGCCACGAACTTCCGTGTGATGTCGTGAAAACCAGCTATGGATCTGTTCGGGAGGGCGTTGAACCATTTGATTGCTGGTCCAGCTAGGGTCACCGGGAAGGCCCTGCATCGGACTGCGTCGGCCGCTCCTTCTAGGTTCATCCTGGCCTCGAAGGTCGTTAGATGTTCCTGGGGATCCTTGGTTCCGTCGTACTTCATGTCGGTGGGTTTGTCGAAACCTTTGCGGAGTTTTGCTCTTAAGATCCTTTCTGTGAAAGGTGTAGCTCCCATTATTGTGTGGTCGTTTCTTGTGCGCTTGGTTTCTCGGTGTCGCCGATCTTCATCTGAGTCGCGCTGATGACTTAGATCTCGGGAGGTACTGCAGTTGTGCCTTTTGCTGTACCGTCGTTCCGGTGACTTTTCTCGCATGGGGTCACGCGAGGTGCTGCGATCATCTTTCCTATCGTGTCACCGTGTTGGCGATCTGCCGTGGCGAGATTCTGATCTAGAGGTTGCGTGGCTTTCGTGTTTGGTGTTATACCTTTCCTTGGAAGCTAGTCTGCCTTCGAGTTCTTGGACTCGGAGGCAGCGATCTTGGATTATTTGTGCCGCTTTATCCCCTGTTTTCTCAGGATATCGCGGATCCGGGATGATGTGATCGTTTTCTTTATTCTGTGCGTGGTGGATGGTGCTTGCTATCCTTCCATGGTTTGTGACCTCCTGATGCTCGGGGGTCGGGTTCTTTGCTCGAGAGTTATCCCAGCTTGAGGAGGTTTCTTCGAGTACGTCCCCCATTCCGACTCTAGTCGGCGCAAGTTCCCCACAGACGGCGCCAATGTACAAGATGTCTATGGTACGAGTTGAGGGATGAATCGGGAACTTGCGGGTCGAGGCGGATGCCGGATCACTTGATTGGAGCAATGGGGGGAGGTACCTGCAAAGACACTCCGACGCTCAAGTCAGAATGGATCTGAGAGGTATGAGGTGTGAGGAATGAATGAATACCTGGAGGGACCGGGGTCCTCTATTTATAGGTGATGGTGAACATCTTATCTTATCTTATCTGGCTAAGATAAGGGAGACGTTTGAATTCGAAAGTTGGTTAGGAGCTTCAGCGGGCCGGTTCCGGGCCTTCTAGAAGGGCGAAGCGGGTCGAACTCGGGTAACCGGGTTCGGAGACCGTTCCGGGTATAAGATCCGTAACACTATGATACTTGAATTGGTTAGAAAAGGGAATTGTTGCCTTCGAGTCTTGGATTGAGCTTCCTGGTTCTGACAAATTGAAACAGACTGGCTGCTAATTTGAAGGTGGAGCTCCCTGGGTGTCGACAAAACAGGCTGAGAGAATGACTAGAGTTTAGTGAGTCTTGGTTCAGGAGCGAGCTCCCTTTGACTGACGGATTCTGATTCTCTTCACTTAGAATTATTGAAATCGGTGGCAGAGGAGAAGTGGTCCAATTGAGAGGCAATTGGTCTTGATTCATGTGGTTGGCAATGGAGTGGGCTATATTGTTTCCTCCCCTTAGTGTCCAACCAAAACCACACAGGGGAAGGCTTTCCTTGATAGCCTTTATGTCATTAAGAATTGGGTTGATTTCCTATAGGCCCTCCCTAGACTTCAAGGCTCGAATAAGAGGTAAACAATTCATTTCTAACTTCTCCCATATTTAGATTATTCACTAGGATTATGGCTTCTTTAAGATCCCGAGCTTCTTCTATTAGACTGGAATCTACTCTAATCTTTGTTCTTGATTCTCCTCTTAGGGCTCCTGGTACACAAATTGTGAATCACACTTTTCACAACTCGTACCACTGACCAGCAAGTGCACTGGATCGTCCAAGTAATATCTCACGTGAGTAAGTGTCGAATCCTACGGAGATTGTTGGTTTGAAGCAATCTATGGTTATCTTGTAAATCTTAGTCAGGAAGTCAATTATGTTTATCAGTTGAATTGCAAATAAACAATAGAGCATGGATTAAAGGTTACTTGTTATGCAGTAATGGAGAATATGTCGGAGTTTTGGAGATGCTTTGTCTTCTGAATCTCTGCTTTCCTCTGTCTTCTTGTTCACCCACGCACGTCCTCCTATGGCAAGCTGTGTGTTGGTGGATCACCGTTGACAATGGCTACCTTCCATCCTTCTAGTGAAAACTACGCTCACGCGCTCTGTCACAGCACAGCTAATCACCGGTTGGTTCTCGATCCGGTTGGAATAGGATTTACTATCCTTTTGCGTCTGTCACTAACGCCCAGCCTTCAGGAGTTTGAAGCTCGTCACAATCATTCAATCCTTGAATCCTACTCGGAATACCACAGACAAGGTTTAGACTTTCCGGATTCTCATGAATGCCGCCATCAGTTCTAGCTTGTACCACGGAGATTCTGATTAAGGAATCTAAGAGATACTCATTCAATCGTATATAGAACGGAGGTGGTTGTCAGGCCCACGTTCATGATTTGAGGAAGGTGATGAATGTCACAGGTCATCACCTTCCTCACAGTTAAGCGCGAATGAACATCTTAGATAGGAACAAGCGTGTTTGAATGGAAAACAGAAATACTTGCATTAATTCATCGGGACACAGCAGAGCTCCTCAACCCCAACAATGGGGTTTAGAGACTCATGCCGTCAGAGAATACAAAGTTTAGATCTAAAAAATGTCATGAGATACAAAATAAGTCTCTAAAAGTTGTTTAAATACTAAACTAGTAGCCTAGGTTTACAAAAATGAGTAGACTATGATGGATGATACAGAGATCCACTTCTGGGGCCCACTTGGTGTGTGCTGGGGCTGAGATTTAAGTGAGTCACGTGCAGAGGCCATTTGTGGAGTTGAACGCCAGTTTTTGTGCCAGTTTGGGCGTTCAACTCCAGCTTTTGATCCTTTTCTGGCGCTGGACGCCAGAATTGGGCAGAGAACTGGCGTTGAACGCCAGTTTACGTCGTCTATCCTTGTGCAAAGTATGGACTATTATATATTTCTGGAAATATCTGGATGTCTACTTTCCAACGCAATTGGAAGCATGCCATTTCGAGTTCTGTAGCTCCAGAAAATCCACTTTGAGTGCAGGGAGGTCAGAATCCAACAGCATCAGCAGTCCTTTTTCAGCCTGAATCAGATTTTAGCTCAGCTCCCTCAATTTTGGCCAAAAAAATACCTGAAATTACAGAAAAGCAGACAACTCATAGTAAAGTCCAGAAATATGAATTTTTCCTAAAAATTAATGAAAATAGACTAAAAACTAACTAAAACATACTCAAAACTATATGAAATTAACCCCAAAAAGCGTATAAAATATCTGCTCATCACAACACCAAACTTAAACTGTTGCTTGTCCTCAAGCAACTAGACAAATAAAATAGAAGACTAATAGGTTGAGAAGCAATAATATCTCAGAGTTTTTGATTGAAGCTCAGATTCTAATTAGATGAGCGGGACTAGTAGCTTTTTGCTTCTGAATAGTTTTGGCATCTCACTTTATCCATTGAAGCTCAGAGTGATTGGCATCTATAGGAACTTCAAATTTAGATAGTGTTATTGATTTTCTTAGTTCAGTGTGATGATTCTTGAACACAGCTTCTTTATGAGTCTTGGCCGTGGCCCTAAGCACTTTGTTTTCCAGTGTTACTACCGGATACATAAATGCCACAGACACATAATTGGGTGAACCTTTTTCAGATTGTGACTCAGCTTTGCTAAAGTCCCCAATTAGAGGTGTCCAGAGTTCTTAAGCACACTCTTCTTTTAGCTTTTGGATCTTGATTTTATCCGCTCAGTCTCAAGTTTTCACTTGACACCTTCACGCCACAAGCACATGGTTAGGGACAGCTTGGTTTAGCCACTTAGACCAGGATTTTATTCCTTTAGGCCCTCCTATCCACTGATGCTCAAAGCCTTGGGATCCCTTTTATTTGCCCTTGCCTTTTGGTTTTAAGGGTTATTGGCTTTTTCTGCTTGCTTTTTGTTTTT
>NC_029794.2:61148617-61197970 GCF_000816755.2 Arachis ipaensis
ATCTTATCCAGGTCAATGTCTGCTCTCATCATCCTCCTGTTGAAGGAATCTGGATCATCCTTTAGCTGAGGTAGCTTTAAGATCTCTCTGATCTTGTCAGGGGTGGTATGAATAATCTTCCCTCTGACCATGGTCCAAAATTCATAGAAGGCAGTTCCAGATAGTTTTTGCTTGTCAGTCTGCCACATGTTAGCACAGAACTCCTGGACCATGTTCCTTCCTACTTTCGTTTCAGGATTAGCTAGGACTTCCCAGTTCCTGATTCGAATTTGCTTCTGGATCTCCGGATATTCATCTTCTTTCAGATCGAATCTAACTTCTGGGATCACTGATCTCAGACCCATTACTTTAAGATAATGGTCTGAATGTTCTTTAGATAAGAACTTCCCTTGATTCCAAAGTGGTTTTGGAACGCTCTCTTTCTTGCCTCTTAGAGTGGGTTGTTTTCCTTTAGGAGCCATAATCTTAGTGATCTCGGATAAACACACCAAACTTAGAGGTTTGCTTGTCCTCAAGCAAAAGAAAAGAAAGGAAAGGGATAGAAGGAGAGCTAGGTGCAATTGTTGATGGAGGAGGAGGGAGGCCGAACCCAAATTTAAAAGGATGGGGGGTGGGTTTTCGAAAAATTGGAAAAGATAAGATAAAAAGATTGAGTTGAAAAAGATAAGATAGAAGATATAGTTTAATTTTGAAAAGATATGATAGATTTTTGGAAAAGATAAATCTGAATTTTGAAAAAGATATGGATTAGTTGAAAAGATTTTTGAGTGAAAAAGATAGATTTGTTTTCAGAAAAGATTTGAAAAGAGTTGGATTGAATTTGGAAAGATGGAGTTTTAGAAATTAAGGATTTTAGAAATCAGGGTTCTTGACATGTTTATGTAAAAATCATGCATTGAAGCATAAAATTTTAAATTAAAATGGAAATACATGTGGAAAAAATGAATTTGGCTCCTCCCTGCCTTCCTGGCGTTTGAACGCCCAAACACTGCCTGTTTTGGTCGTTCAGCGCCCAAATGCTGCTCTCCTGGGTGTTCAACGCCCAGCTGCTGCCATTACTGGCGTTCAACGCCCAGTGGGTGCCCCTTTCTGGAATTGAACGCCCAGCTGCTACCATCACTGGCGTTCAGCGCCCAGTGGATGCCCATTTTGGGCGTTGAACGCCCAAAATGCACTGTTACTGGCATTTTCGTGCCAATGGGATCTTTTTCTCTGTTTTGTGTGCCGAGGTCTTCTGTAAATGATTATTTACCTTGTTATCAATGAACTCTATATAAACAAATAAAAATAAAAATAGAAATAGGGCAAAATGCTTAGAGGATTATTGCCGCGGAGTTTTTGAGGATAAGGTATCTTGGCTTTATATTCTTCAACCTTAGTTGCTGCAGGTTTATTGCCTACAGAAGTGGTTGAAGAAGTCTTTTTAGAGGGGTTGTTATCAGCATCTGTGTGTGTCTGATCCCTCACTGGCACTTGAGTGCCAGAGTTAGAAGCTGGAGTGAAATTGGACGCCAGCTCCTTGTCTGCTCCTGGCGTCTGAACGCCAGAACTGTGCCCATTTTGGGCGTTCAGCGCCAGATCTTTCCCCTTTTGGGCGTTCAACGCCAGATCCTTGCCCATTTCTGGCGTTGAACGCCAGTCCTGCCTTGTTTCTGGCGTTGAACGCCAGTTCTGAGCATGGTCTGGGCGTTCAGCGCCAGCCTTCCACCAATTTTCTGGCGTCTTAGCGCCAGAATTATTTTTCCCTGGGCTCTTACTGTCCTCAGGTGAATCTTTGGTGGGTTGCTCATTTCTTAGCTTTTTGCTGCCTTGAGGTGGGGTATTTAATGTTTTCCCACTTCTTAGTTGAACTGCTTGGCATTCTTCTGCTATTTGCCTTGACAGCTGCTGCTTTGTTTGCTTAAATTATTCGTCCATATATATATTAGCCATCCTTGTTTCTTGTAACCTGTCTTTAAATTCGGCTAACTGCTTTGTTAGAAAGTCCAATTGCTGATTGAATTCAGCAGCTTGTTTTATAGGACTGAGTTCAGCAGTTACTGTTTTAACCTCTTCATTCATGGAAGGGTTGCTGCTTAGGTACAGATGCTGATTCCTGGCAACTGTATCAATGAGCTCTTGAGCTTCTTCAATTGTCTTTCTCATGTGGATAGATCCACCAGCTGAGTAATCTAGAGATATCTGAGCTCCTTCTGCAAGCCCATAGTAGAAGATGTCTAACTGAACCCACTCTGAAAATGCAGTAATGGAGAATGTGTCGGAGTTTTGGAGATGCTTTGTCTTCTGAATCTCTGCTTTCCTCTGTCTTCTTGTTCACCCACGCACGTCCTCCTATGGCAAGCTGTGTGTTGGTGGATCACCTTTGTCAATGGCTACCTTCCATCCTTCCAGTGAAAACTACGCTCACGCGCTCTGTCACAACACGGCTAATCACCGGTTGGTTCTCGATCTGGTTGGAATAGGATTTACTATCCTTTTGCGTCTGTCACTAACGCCCAGCCTTCAGGAGTTTGAAGCTCGTCACAGTCATTCAATCCTTGAATCCTACTCGAAATACCACAGACAAGGTTTAGACTTTCCGGATTCTCATGAATGCCGCCATCAGTTCTAGCTTGTACCACGAAGATTCTGATTAAGGAATCTAAGAGATACTCATTCAATCGTATATAGAACGGAGGTGGTTGTCAGGCACACGTTCATGATTTGAGGAAGGTGATGAATGTCACAGGTCATCACCTTCATCACAGTTAAGCGCGAATGAACATCTTAGATAGGAACAAGCGTGTTTGAATGGAAAACAGAAATACTTGCATTAATTCATCGGGACACAGCAGAGCTCTTCACCCCCAACAATGGGGTTTAGAGACTCATGCCATCAGAGAATACAAAGTTTAGATCTAAAAAATGTCATGAGATACAAAATAAGTCTCTAAAAGTTGTTTAAATACTAAACTAGTAGCCTAGGTTTACAAAAATGAGTAGACTATGATGGATGATGCAGAGATCCACTTCTGGGGCCCACTTGGTGTGTGCTGGGGCTGAGATTTAAGTGAGTCACGTGCAGAGGCCATTTGTGGAGTTGAACGCCAGTTTTTGTGCCAGTTTGGGCGTTCAACTCCAGCTTTTGATCCTTTTCTGGCGCTGGACGCCAGAATTGGGCAGAGAACTGGCGTTGAACGCCAGTTTACGTCGTCTATCCTTGTGCAAAGTATGGACTATTATATATTTCTGGAAAGCTCTGGATGTCTACTTTTCAACGCAATTGGAAGCATGCCATTTCAAGTTCTGTAGCTCCCGAAAATCCACTTTGAGTGCAGGGAGGTCAGAATCCAACAGCATCAGCAGTCCTTTTTCAGCCTGAATCAGATTTTAGCTCAGCTCCCTCAATTTCAGCCAGAAAAATACTTGAAATTACAGAAAAGCACACAACTCATAGTAAAGTCTAGAAATATGAATTTTTCCTAAAAACTAATGAAAATAGACTAAAAACTAACTAAAACATACTCAAAACTATATGAAATTAACCCCAAAGAGCGTATAAAATATCTGCTCATCAGCTCCCCTGCTGTATCTGATAACCACTGTTACCACTCTTGTTTTTTATGATTCTAAGAAGACTGTGTCAATGTTGATTTTTAACGAATTTTTGGATGGGGGCCTTGATAAACCTATATTTTATGATATATATTGTGCTCAAATTGAGTGATTTATTCAATCCTTCACCCACTTATTCATATTAATTGCATGGTTTTACTTTTCCTTCCTTATTATGTGATGTATGTGAAAAACATGTTTCCTATGCTTAAAAATAATTATTTTGATTACCCTTTATTTCCATTCGATGCCGTGATTCGTGTGTTGAGTAGTTTCAGATCTTCTAAGGCAAGAATGACTTAAAGGATGGAAAGGAAACATACAAAAATGGAAGGAAAGCATAAAACAGAGTTTTTGAAGAAACTGGCAGTGACGCGATCGCATGGATGACGCGGCCGCATGCCAGCGCGAATTCACAGTGACGCAGACGCATGACTGACGCGACCGTGCACCTTGAGCGAAACGCATATGACGCGGACGCATGACTGATGCGACCGCGTGACAAGGAAAACTCCAAATGACGCGAACGCGTGACAGAGGCCACGCACCAGAAATCGCAGAAAATGCTCCCAGCGATTTCTGAAGCCCTTTTTGGCCCAAATCCAAGTCCAGAAGGCATAGATCAGAGGTTATGAAGTGGGAAAATGCATCCGTTCAAGGAGAGTCTCCAATTAGTTACTTTTCATGATTTAGATTTAGTTTTGAGAGGGAGATTCTCTCCTCTCTCTTTAAGATTAGGATTTAGATTAGGATTTTATTCGCTTTCAAGATTATCTCTTTTTACTAGGTTCAATATTCCTTTTTATTATTTTCTCAATTTTATTTATGAATTCTTCTATGTTACATATTACTCTTTTGAATTAATGTTATTTAAGGTATTTCAGTTTATTATTGCTTTCTTTTATTTATGTTATTATTATTCCCAACCTGAAGACATTTTTATTCCAGTAGATTTATTTTTCTCCTTTTGGTCTTGGTTAAGAAATCAGTAACTCAGGAGTTATCAAACTCAACATGATTGATAATCGTTATCTTTGCTAATTGAATTGAACTTCAATAATCCCAATCTTTCCTTAGGGATTAACTAGGATTTGAGGATCTAACTAATTAGTCACTTGACCTTCCCTTGCTCTAGCAAAGGTTAACTAAGTGGAATTAAGATTCAATTTTCATCATCATTGATAAGGATAACTAGGATAGGACTTCCAATTTCTCATACCTTGCCAAAAGTGCATTTTACAATCATTTATTTATTTTATAGTCTTTTACTTATTTTAATTGCAATTTAAATTACTTGCTCTCTACCTTCAAAACCCCAATTTACAATATTCATAACCAATAATAAGAACATACTTCCCTGCAGTTCCTTGAGAAGACGACCCGAGGTTTAAATACTTCGGTTATCAATTTTTAAGGGGTTTGTTACTTGTGACAACCAAAACGTTTGTACGAAGGGATTTCTGTTGGTTTAGAAACTATACCTACAACGCGACTGTTTTTATAAAATTCTTTACTGGCAAAAATCCTAACGTCAAAATGGCGCCGTTGCCGGGGAACTGCAATTGTGTGCCTTGTTATTGGTTATTGTAAATATTTTTCTTTTACTTGTTTAGTTGTCTTTATTTTCCCCTTTTATTTTTATTAGTCAATATGAATTCTCACCCCTCTCGCTTTGAGTTTGATTCTAATATTGTTGAAATGAATGAAAGTTATAACAGGAACATGCATCAAGGTCAGAGCAATCAAAGATGGATGGAGCCAAGAGGATCTGATCAACCCTTTAGGCAACAATACCTTCCAAGATATCATGGACAAAGACCATTCTACAGTGCATACCAAGGTAATAGACATGGTGGACAACCTTGTAGTTACCAATAAGCCCTACCCTGTGCTTATAGGCCATCCTCTCAACATAACTTCGAACCACCATACTCACAAGTTTCTTTTCACCATTTGCCACCATACGATCCTCATTTACCCCGATTCCAATCCAATTACTCCCAAACACCACCACTTCCTCATGTACCACGTCCAAATCTATCACCCCGAGAATCAGAGGTTCGCCTCAAAGAAACAGTAGATCAACTCCAAACAACCCTTCATCAACTGGAGCAAGCTGTAAGTCAATTATCTTCTAGACATTCGAACATTCAAGGACCTCCCACAGCCCCATGTGGACAATCTAAAGAAGAGCGTAGCATGAAGGAGATATTAGAAACTCCAGTGGACAGAACAGGGCATGACTTCGTACTGGAACAAGTAGAGGAAGCTGTCATTATAAACGAAGAAGAGTTGGTTGAAGACTTAGGAGACGCTAAACTTCCATGGGAATCCAAAGTTATGGAGAATTCTGTCAAAAACATTCCAATTAATGCTAAGGAGGATAATGCACAACTCCCAAAGCAAGTCTTTTATGAAGAACTAGACGGAATAATCCAAGAAGCAAGTTTCCTTGATGATGATAATCTTAAGTCAAGTTCTCCCAGTAGTGAACTTGCATCAGCAAGTGAATTCTCTGAGATCGAAGACTCTTCCCCAAGTGATTACGAAGATTATGCGGAGGTAGATTTCTCTCAACCTCCCATTTATGACTTAAGCGACGAGGAAGACATAGAAGGCTTTGATCAGGACATGGATGCAATTGAAGAAGTCTGCAAGGAAGTGAAGAAATTCACAGAAGAGCACAAAGGAGTAGAACTCACAGAACCACTGGAAACACCTATCCCAAGGCCACTACCACCGAATACAAGCTTCAAATGGGTACAATCCTTAACCTTTAACTTTATTTTCCCACTTAAATATGGTTTGTTTGAAACAGATGGCCAGCTTAGAGCTCTTTGCGGCTTTAAGAGTAAGAGGGAAATGGCTCGCACTCAGAGCTGGTGCACAAGGTTCAATAAGGTTCCACACCTCAACTCGAAGTGCACGGATTAGCATCATGATCAATCGAATGGATCTAGGAAAACGTTTGGTCACCTTGGTGAAAATCTAATTTCTAAACCGCCCGGATGGAAAAATATAGATCAAGACGGAGGCGGATTTAAAAGCAAAGTTGGGGATCCTGGAATCTATTATGACATTCGTCACCTCGGGAGCCTGAGAATCTGTTTGAAGCTGCTCAGAAGCTTTACATGCCTAGTTTGGGACCCCGGAGGCTGTTGGCATTCCAAGCATTGGTGGAGATTTCTGGATGAATTTAAGTGCAAGCCGCCATAACAGGAAGCTCATCCAATGTCCAACTTAAGGACTTTAACTAAAAGTTCTAGGTGGGAGACAACCCACCATGGTATGGTCGTTTCTTTTTCAGTTTTATTTCGTGCTATTTATTTTTGTTTTCCTTTTCAATTGAACCTGAATGTTATTCATTCACATTGCATACTGCATAACTGCATACCTGCATAAAAAAAAAGTGCACGACGCGACCGCATTACCCATGCGATCGCGTCAGTTGCGAAAAACACTTCCCGTGCATCCGCGTCATTCACGCGGCCACGTGATCTGGAGATCGGCGTAAATATCCAACGTCCAGAAAGTTAGGCTGGAATCGTGCGGCCATTGTACGTTTCGCACAAAATGGCCCACGTGATCGCGTCAGGGACGCGATCGCGTCACTTGCACAACACCAATCCCACGTGACAGCGTGAGCGACGCGATCGCGTCGCATGGATTGCACACCACCCCAAAAGAGACAGAGAGTTGCGCTGAAACGACGCTGGAATTGTGCGTTTCGCAAGATTTCTAGCGACGCGATTGCATGCCTCACGCGATTGCGTCATTCATTATCTACCCATTCCAAGTGATCGCGCCACCCACGCGATCGCGTCGACCCTCATTTCACCCCAGCTACGCGACCGCATGCCCCACGCGATCGTGTGGATTCAAATTTAATAACCCCTAGCCACGCGAAACCCTACCCATTCGCGCCATGCATGTTGTAGTGGATTCTAGGTTGTTAGGTAGCCTAGGATGTGGTTAGTGGATTTAGGCCTGTTTAATTGCACTGTTCATGTTTCTTGTTTTCTAATTTTCGCAATTCTGCTGTTGCTGTGATGTTAGTATTGTTCATATGCTGTAATTTCTTGTTTCATGCTGCTTTTTACATTGCTTTTCCATGATTCATATCCCCTTTATGTAATTGCAGCTATATTTTAATTCATATGAGCTATTCTGATTGCTATTTATTTTTCGGGAACATCCAATTTTAGCCGGGATGCTGCCCAAATTTCTGTAAACTGTTTTGACTTTCATTCATATTTTGGTTTTGGGCACTTTGAACTCTGCTTTACTCAGCTTTTACCAAACCAATTCATGAATGCCAGGGCAAACTTTCTTATTCTTTTCAATTTCCTGGTTTATAAATTGTAACTTGGATGATTCCATTCCACTTTTTGTCATTCCCATATGAATCATCATTAACTTCCTTGCTTGATTATGAGTTATTTGTTGCTTATATTTGTGAATTTTCGTTACTTAGGAAATGATCATCATGCCACTTACTCTAATCCACTTTTTACTAACTCACTAATTTTAACTCCCTAAACTCTTTTTCATTCCTAACCAACCTAACTTTCAAAATTTACCTTCTTGGTTTTTCACTATTCTCTCTAACCTTCTAACCAAGGCATGACGATAATTTTTCCTAATTAACATGAATTCTATTACATTTTGGATTGTGGATTTCTCTTCTCAGTTTTCTAACTCCTATACAATCCTTAATGCACATTTACTTAACTCCTTTTCATTATTCTACTGCTCCTTTGCCATTATGTGCTTCTTTTGATTAATTGCATATTTGTTTCTCCTGTTTTTATTATATCCTAGTTTTCTATTTTTCAGGATGTCTGACACCTAGAGAAAGGGAAAAGGAAAGGCAACAACTGGCAAATGGAAAAGAGGAGAATCCTCTATGTCCATACTGGACATCATGCACGATGACTCCTGGCGGGAGAAACACTTTACCCTGCAGGAGAAGGCTGACCAGCTACTCCCTGCTACTGATCCCATTAGATTTGCAAATCAATACTGCGAGCTGAAGTATCCGGTGTTTGCAACCTCCAGGAACCTGTACCTGGAGAGGACTTTGAAAATCCCAGAAGAACTCCAGCAATACACCTCTAATCAGATCAAACAAAGAGGCTGGTTCTTCCTGGAGAGAAACCTGACTGAGGTCAATGCATCTTGGGTAAGGGAATTTTACTGCAATTACTTTAAAACTTCCCTAGATGCAGTGAACCTAAGAGGGAAGCAGATACTGGTCACTGAAGAGGCCATAGAGGATGTTCTGAAGCTTCTGCCTAAATCCGATCAGCGGGATGGTTATCAAAAAACTGAGGAGGATATGCGCTTCATGAAGTTTGATTGGGATGCAATCAAGGCCAGGATAGCCCTTAACCCGACCGTTCCATGGATCATGGGTCAGAACACCACCATGCCAAAGGGAATCAAGCGGATCTACTTAAATGATGAGGCTCGGCTATGGCATCAGATACTTAGCAACTTTGTTATGCCGAGTACCCATGAGACTGAGATACCTGCCGCTATAATCACCTTCCTATGGTGTGTGCTGGAGGGTAAGGACCTGTACCTGCCACGCTTCATTCGGTACTATATGGCCAGGGTCCACGTCCGAGGCACTCTCCCCTTTCCTTATCTGATTACACAGCTAGGCCGTCGAGCTGACGTGCCTTGGGAGGATGCTGATGAGAAGTCACTTGTTGCAGAATGCAAGAAGATTATCCCTCACAACAGGAACTTTCTGGCTTTGGGCTACAGACCTCCATTCCTCACTGCTACTGCTGAGACAGCCACACAATCTGTCGGCCCCTCTTCCTCTACAGCTACCCCAGCTACCTCTATTACCACCACTGCACCTCCACCTGCCTCAGAGCCAGTTTATCACCTAGTGCACCGCCTTTTTCGACAGCTAGACCAGATGGAGCGCCGCAACCGGCGCCGATATGAGCGAGCTGAGCGTCGCAGCAAGCGACGCTATGAGCACCTGAAGCTGATGATACGATCTGGCGATATCCCCTCCGAGCCTGACACACCATCAGAGCCATCTGAGGAGGAGGCGGATGATAACGAGGCAGAGACCCATCCACAGAGTGAGGCTGCACAGGCAAGCCCGGAGCAGGCTGCTTCACAGCAGGAGACACCGCATCAGATCCAGGCTGCAGACCCAGAGGTTCCTATTCAGTCAGCACCTCCTCTGCAGCAGGCAGATCCTCAGACCACCACCACAGAGACTCCAGCTACCCACCCTTCCAGTGATGACACCCCTTCACACCCTGCTTGAGTGAGCGTCAGGGACAATGCTTCATTTTAAGTGTGGGGAGGTCGCCATCTCTGGCGTATTTTTTGGTGAACCACTACAGACTCTTTTTATTTTATTTTGCTATTTTTCTGTATTTTTTCTCTATATTTTTATTTTTATTTTCTCAGTACTTATACATTGCTATTTTCATGTATTTTTACTCTATTTCTGCATGTTGTACTCTTAGTTCATATTTTAGCCATTTAGTTTAGTTGCAATTCTAACTTATTAGTTATAGAAATTGTGGATTAATTAATATAGTTTACCCTTTTTAGCATAAGATAGCTTAGTTTAAATTGAAAATATAAAAAGGAAGTAAACTAGAGACTTGAACATAAGCAATCCACACACCTTGTATATATAGCATTACATGTTAGTTAGTTAACAACATTTCATCAAGGAGAAACACTAGAACTTTAAAGCCACCTTAAGAATTACATTGAGAATAATGGAAACTCTTAATTTTTACTTGCATGACATATATAACTGATATATGATGTTTGAGTTAGAGAACACACAGCCTGTGAGTTTTGAGCTTAATTGTATGGTTACATTTAAACCATAATATTTTATTCCTGTGTGTTCCGCCCTTCTTTTTATTCTGGTGTTCTTTACTTTGTTTTAATCTATATGTCCGATTATAGAATAGAAATACATACCAAGAGAGTGATTGAGGCCATTGTTTGATTTTAGCTCACTTATCCCAAATTAGCCTACCTTTTATATCACCCTTATTAGCCCCCTTGAGCCTTTAAATCCCCTCATATTCTACAAACCACATTACTAGCCTTAAGCAGAAAAACAAAATAAAAATCCCAAGTTGAATCCTTGGTTAGCTTAAGATAGAAATTGTGTAATTGTTTATGTGTGGGAAACCTATTGGGAACATGGATGATAAATACAAAGGGTAGAAAGTTGAAAAGAATAAAATAATTCAAAATAAAAATTTTTGGGAAGCATGCTCATGTGAAATCAAAATAATTGAATTACCATGTGCATTTAAAAAAAAATATTTATTTTTCAGTATTTGAATAAAGGGGATACAAAAGAATTCCCCAAATGCAAAATAAAGCAATGCACATGGGACAAAATTAAAACTAATGCATGAGCATGTAAGATCAAAAGTGGGAAAATATGGGTAAAATAGGTAAAGAAGCTTTGCTTTACAAAGTATGTATGTTAGGTGAAATCTTAGACTAATCAAGGATTCGCTTAATTAGCTCACTTAGCCTTATACATATACCCTTACATTTACCTTGGCCCCATTACAACCTTAATTAAAGACCTCATTACTTTTGTATGCCTATATTCTATAATTGTTGATTGGTTAGATGAAGGACAAAGTTATAGAAAGTAAGAATAAAAAGAAGAATAGAGTGATTAACCCAATAAACACTGAGTGACTAGAGAGTAAACACAAAATCCAGTGAGGGTTCAATAGCTCATTAACATATATCTCTGCTTGAATTATTAATTGTCTTGCAAGTCTATAAAATATTTTTCTTTCCCATCTCAATTGTAAAAGTTCTTTAGCATCATCTAAGGTTTGGCTATATATATGATTCCTTGAGAATGTGAATTATTTCAACTAAATGTAAGCTTTATATACAAGTGAATAAAAAAACAATTATAATTGCATGATGCATCTAGGTAGTTTCATTTAGAATAGATTGCATTGCATGAGATTCCACCACTTCAACCTTACCTTACTCTTTATCTTGGATTTAGCATGAGGACATGCTATTGTTTAAGTGTGGGGAGGTTGATAAACCCATATTTTATGATATATATTGTGCTCAAATTGAGTGATTTATTCAATCCTTCACCCACTTATTCATATTAATTGCATGGTTTTACTTTCCCTTCTTTATTATGTGATGTATGTGAAAAACATGTTTCCTATGCTTAAAAATAATTATTTTGATTACCCTTTATTTCCATTCGACGGTGTGATTCGTGTGTTGAGTAGTTTCAGATCTTCTAAGGCAGGAATGACTTAAAGGATGGAAAGGAAACATACAAAAATGGAAGGAAAGCATAAAACGGAGTTTTTGAAGAAACTGGCAGTGACGCGATCGCATGGATGACGCGGCCGCATGCCAGCACGAATTAACAGCGACGCGACCGCGTGATTGACGCGATCGCACACCTTGAGCAAAATGCATATGATGCGGACGTATGACTGACGCGACCGCGTGACAAGGAAAACTCCAAATGACGTGACCACGTGACCCACGCGGACGTGTGACAGAGGCCACGCACCAGAAATTGCAGAAAATGCTCCCAGCGATTTCTGAAGCCCTTTTTGGCCCAAATTCAAGTCCAGAAGGCATAGATCAGAGGTTATGAAGTGGGGGAATGCATCCGTTCAAGGAGAGTCTCCAATTAGTTACTTTTCATGATTTAGATTTAGTTTTGAGAGGGAGATTCTCTCCTCTCTCTTTAGGATTAGGATTTTATTCACTTTCAGGATTTTCTCTTTTTACCAGGTTCAATATTCCTTTTTATTATTTTCTCAATTTTATTTATAAATTCTTCTATGTTACATATTACTCTACCTTGCCAAAAGTGCGTTTTACAGTCATTTATTTATTTTACAGTCTTTTACTTATTTTAATTGCAATTTAAATTACTTGCTCCCTACCTTCAAAACCCCAATTTACAATCTTCATAACCAATAATAAGAACATACTTCCCTGCAGTTCCTTGAGAAGACGACCCGAGGTTTAAATACTTCGGTTATCAATTTTTAAGGGGTTTGTTACTTGTGACAACCAAAACGTTTGTACGAAGGGATTTCTGTTGGTTTTGAAACTATACCTGTAACGACCCAATTTTCAGTACGCCTAGGACATACCAGAAACCGAGTGCTACCAATTTGTCATCCTAATTATTATCTATTATTTATTATATGAGCCTGATTCGTTGTTAAAAGCGTAGTTAGTTAGTGACGTACTTTTTTTTTCCTGAAAACATTTGAATTAATAAACAGAATCATTCATAATCAATTCATAACTGATAACAGATAAAACAGTTATAAACAACCACACATAAATATATCACAGGTAGTCAACAACATTCAGTGATTCAGGCTTTCTTAGAGTATAGACTTTTAGTTAGAACACCCCTAGATATAGCTAGATAATAACTATATACATATATATACATACAACATCC
Organism: Arachis ipaensis; assembly: GCF_000816755.2. NCBI lineage: Eukaryota > Viridiplantae > Streptophyta > Magnoliopsida > Fabales > Fabaceae > Arachis > Arachis ipaensis. The sequence goes on from NC_029794.2 coordinate 61,161,702, forward strand.
TAGGCCCTGACCTATTCAAGAAGTCCCTAAGCTGGCGCCCAGGCTAGCCTAGACTCTATACTCACCTAGTCCCTCTAAACTACTAAACTGAGGGAAAGTATGTTCTAAGTCTTCACAACTCAAGTCAGGTAGAACGTCATCAAAAGATAGAACATCATCTACTATTCCTCTGCACGATCAAACGTTGCCATATGACGTCTCTCTGGTACCTCATCAGGTAGCCACACAACAGGAGTCTCGTACACAGGATTTAGGCTAAAGTGCGCATACGAATGGGGTGTAGACATTGGCTGGTCTCATAGTATATACATATAAACAGATAAAGAGATTCACCCTAGACTCAAAAGACTACCTAGAGCAGAATTTTCTTTGCGAAACCGTCATCAGTAGATTACGGAAGGGTACTCCTGCTTCCATCTGAAGGGGGAAGGGAGAGAGAAGGGGTAAGAACTGGGGAGTTCTTAGTAGGGCCGGGGTTATTAGTTAAGTTCATTAATTTGTGTCACTTAGCAGATATATAGCAGAATACAGAGAAACAATAAACAGAAGATACAGATAAATAAAGAAACTAAGAAAGCAAAACACAAACAAAAGAATACAAGGAAACAAAAAACATACACAGAGAATAGAATGAAAACAAAGAAAGCATACATTCAAACAACAATCATAACAGAGGAAATGCGCAACCAAGTATGATGCATGTCTGTCCTATGCAGGCCGTGAGCTCACGTGTCGGTTTACACCCTGCATCCCGACATTACCCAGGAACTAGTCCTAGATATGGCTTTATCTCTGTTGGTGAACTTCGGCCTACAGAAACAGCACTCCCATAAGTGAACTTCGGCTTACAGGAATAGTCTAAACACAACAGAACAACTTTCTGTAGGTGAACTTCGGCCTACAGAAATGGCACCTCTGTAAGTGAACTTCGGCTTACAGAAATAGTCTAATCACAGCACAACAACTTTCTGTAGGTGAACTTTGGCCTACAGAAATAACACCTCTGTAAGTGAACTTCAGCTTACAGAAATAGCGCCCCCTGTAAGTGAACTTCGGCTTACAGGTATCACAACTCTCTGTAGGTGAACTTCGGCCTACAGAAACAGCACTCCCATAAGTGAACTTCGGCTTACAGGAATAGTCTAAACACAACAGAACAACTTTCTGTAGGTGAACTTCGGCCTACAGGAATAACAACTTACTGTAGGTGAACTTGGGCCTACAGGACCTCTAGGGCCAATAGAAAAGCATCAGATGAACATATAATAGAATATCATGCCACAAGGCTTAACTCTTTATTTTTATACTCTTCTCCTCTATTCTCTTTGTTATATTACTCTTTTCTCATTATCATCATTCATTATCATTCTCATTACTCATCATCACTTTCACATTCTTATGCAGTACTTCTTTCTTTCTCTATTCAATCATACTATACAAACTTTACATCTTTCAATTTCACAATATCTTGGCTCAAACTATTTCTCTTTATCATATTACTCTTTTCACTTTGTCTTTTTACTCTGCTTTGATTACTCTTTTCTCTGTATCTCTTTACTTTTCTCTGGTTACTCTGTTCTCTGTGTTTTCTTTACTCTGCTCTTATTTCTCTGCTTAACGTATGTATTTAAAGCTTATGTAAATTTCGGTATGAATAGTTAGCCTGTCCCAAGTATAGGTTCATTAAGTCTATACTGAAACAGTTTAACTTTTCATATAATACCTAACCCTAGTCGTAACTCAAGGACTTACTATGTTGCCCTAGTTTGTTCACTAGTCTCTGTCTACAAAGTGTTCTTCATGTTCTTCATAAATTCTTCGGATTCTTTCTCTGTTTTTACCCGTTTTTCAGTCTTTTCAGCAACCGATTTTTACTATAATTCATAATAAATTAGCAGCCACTAAAACCCCATCTTTTCTACATGATTTCAACACAAATTGAACCTCAATTTAAGCTTAGAGTTTCGTCTTTCCAGCTGCCCCAAGAACATGAACTTTAAAGCTTGAATTTCATCAAAATTTCACCAAAATTTCACCAAGAATCAATCATATAAGCAACCGATTTTTAGCACAGCCAATTTATACAACATTCACACAACTCAAACACAAATAATCAAGATTAATTTCGTGACACCCTACCTGGTTTTGCTGCTCCTAATTCGGTTAAACTTTCAGGTGGTCCTTAAGCACTTTTTCCTCCTAAATCACATAAAGAACAACTTTCAATCCAAAAACTCTCAACTGACCAAATCTCACTCAGTATGTTAGGAAGAGATATCTCACCTTAGACTTTCTGTAAATTCATGTTTCTTGGCCCTCAAGTCAAGTTAAGCATGATTCCTAAGGAAGAACATCAAGAAAACACATGTTTTGGATGGTTTTCCTTGAAAATCGAATTGAAGAGGGAGGGAGACAGCCATCTCACCTTATTTCCAGCCTTGATAAGTCACATGGTTATGTAGAGGAAGAAGAGAGGATCATTTTGGTGAAATCGGAGTTTTGATTTGAGTTTTAGTTCAGAAGAAATCAAGCTTTGAAGATTAAGTGTTCATGAAAGTTTCTCTCTTTTCTCTCTTGTTATTTTTGGCCAAAATGATGAAATGAGACAGCCTTGGAGGTCTTGGGGGTGTAAGGTGAGTTGTGATTCGTTGGCTTGGAGGTTGATTAAAATAATATTAAAATATCTCTGGTGTACAACTACTAAAACTAGGTATATCGGAACACTTGTAAAAACATCTCTAAAAATTATTTTCTGAGCTACTAGCATAAATGACACTAGTAACATATTTATTATAAGAATAAAACATGTATAATGAGGCCTTAGCATTGCTAAAGTCATCAGAGAGTGCCGGTGCTAAGCTGCACCAGTAAACTGTGAACCCGGTTAAACCGATTTCCTGTTTTTAACTAAAACAGACCAGGTAACCTTATAATATCATTCAAGCATTTTATAATACTAATATAATGATAATATTGTACTATTATCTCTCTCCTCTCATGAATCGAGTCCGGTTCGTCAAATAGAGACTATTTACGAAAGTTAGAATCAAAACTGCCAACCGATAGGGTTCAAAAACTAGGTTCTTCGTGACCGCGTTATCGAGCTTGCCTCCGAAAAAGTTCTAGCTTAAGGATGACATAATGACAATGAGGATTGAGATACTTGTTGATATAGCATAGGTTCTCCCCTTAATGATCTTTCGGAGAAATCCGTACTTTCAGAAAAGATCTCATGTACTTGAAAATCGGGGTTGTTACAATACCTACAATGCGACTGTTTTTATAAAATTCTTTACTAGCAAAAATTCTAACGTCAGGCCTCCTTTTTACAGGTGCTCTGGTTCTTGCTCAAACCCAACTTTGGAATATTTAGAACTTGTGTGTCCTCTGATTGTTTGAATGCAATTTCTTGTATTTTTTCCATGACAATTGTTGGAACTGTTTATTGGAAAATTATTGTTAGCAATTTATGATCGCACTAAAAGTTCAGATGTTACGTACCTCTACTCCTTTACTCTAGTAATATATATATATATAGAGCCTTTGCGAATACAACCAAATTATAAAAACGAAATGCCTTTACTTTGAACCACTTAATCACATAAGTATATTCACATAGTATTAAATACATAAAAATTATCCGACAATTCCCAAATATAAGTCCTGCTCTTCTAACACTCAACACGACAATAACGAGGGAAAAAAATCTAAGAATCCAATTAAACCAAATATAAAAAGTACAAATATATAAAGCGTTGTAGTTCGGTCACAGTTTCGCGCCAAAGTCTTCTGAACCTGTCACTGAAATGATGGATATAAAAAAAGTGTGAGAACAAACCACAAGTTCTCAGTAGGGAAGGGAATACCATCAAAGCAAAGAGATACTCGCAAATAGAAAGAATCCCATTATAAAATTAGTTTATCTTTAAAATAACCCTTTGGAAAAAAACTATGTGAAAAATCTTACTTTAAAAAGGTCATAGTGAATCTCCTTTAGTTTACAAAACCGTAAGGTAAATCGTTTAAAAAGGAAAAGGACCAAAGACGTGCCTAATGGCTTCTACTCAACAAACTTACATCGCTCATTTCTATCCATCCAATACATAAACTGGAATATCAGGGCAGTGCCAGTTCAAAAGTAGGGTAATTAAGCTAAGCATTCCACAAACCTTCAATCATCACATTCATCTCATGAACAACCCTCAGCGTCACCATCGCCAGCATGAGAGATCTCTCAGTTATGCAAGCACAAACAAAACAGTATAGGGAATACACAAATAGAGAGAACAGATAAAGCATTTAGATCAAGTAGCATATATATATATTTAATCAAGAAGGCAAACCAAATACATGATGCACACCAAAACAATATACAAAAATGCAAATGATGCATGTCTGCCCTATGACCAATGAGCTCATCTGTCGGTTATACATCAAAACCCGACATGTCCGGTAGCTATCCATGGACAGTCCCTCAGTGTGTGTATCCCCGAGAGGAATTCACATCTCAAGGAGGAACTATTCGGAAAGGTATAAGTGTGCGGCCACATCTTGTGACGGAAGGTCAACCCAAGTCTCAAGTCTCAACCCGGAGCAAGTGAGGCAAACCACTGCATCTATCTGGAGAGTCTCAATCCTTATATTCAATTCATCACGCAAGCGGGATAATACCCAAACCTCGCCATAAACAGAAATTCAATCAATATACAAGCGGGATATTACCTAGACCTTGCCAACTCAGCCAATCAGACCATACTCAATCATCATCAATCTCATCATCCATGGCATATATCAATTTAGTATTTAGAGTTCATTACTTACAAGCTTTCATCAACATTCATTAACATAATCATAATCATTATCCTCAATCATAATCTCTCGCACATAACTTAATCAAGTTCTCCTCATAAGCTTCAAATTAATCTCATTTCTCACCAGTGATCTTCATACTAGGTAGAATTCTCATCATGATTATACACTCCACTCTGCTTCCTACTCTGCATACTCCAATGCTCAACAGGTTAGGCTTAGGCCATTACATATGGCTTGCGGGTATGAGATTTCTAATAAAACACCCTAGACTCGAGGTCAAGGTTGCATACTAACTCAAATAGAACATAATCATTCGTAACCAACATCAATCTAACTCAAACACGGCATATTCCATTCAATCTCATTTAAATCATTTCTATAATTAGTCACTTTATAGACCGAGAAGCCCAACTTCCATAATCCTCAATTTTAATTTAATACTTCCAAGGTCCTCAACCGTTATCTCATAATTCTTATAATTCAAAGCTTAACTACATATTCTCCCAAGTATCTCTTTTTCCTTCCACTTTGTTGCTTAACTCTATTAACATTACATTATTTCACACTTCCTAGACTCGAACCCATTAATTGATAAGATGATTTACCGTTTTGAATCTTTAACTAAAACAATTATATCTCTTTTTGTTGTTATTCAAAATTAGCTAAGTTAAATTATAAACCAATTTCACAAAATTATAGAACTCATTTCTTTTCATTTAAACCAAATCATTTAAACCAAAAGTTTTGAACTAGTTTTAAAACCATTCCAAGCTTTAAAAACTTTTTCAACAAGGTTCAAAGTCATACCAGTTAGAAATTGAAAATCCTAATTGAAAACCCCAAAAGCCTTTGTCCTCAAATCCATTTTAATTACTCTAAAATCTTTAAAAGTACTCAAGAGATATATCTTTTGATAAAATTAATCAAACCAAACTCATTTTTTTTAACCAAAACGTCCAACCCATTTTCAAAACCATAACTAAAAGTCTCAAAACTCTTCAAATTCTTACAAAAATTTCGGCAGAACTTCCCTTAAAAATTAGAGTTTACCACCCTTCACGGGTTCCCTCAATTCAATCTTAACTGACTTCCATCGCCAACATCAATATTTAAACACATTCCAAGTCATCATTGGCCATTCAACAATAAATCAATTCGAACTAAAATATTGCCGAAGAATTAAAGAATTGATTCCAAAGTATCAAAATAATTCTTCGATCGTTAAATGAAATTATTTTTTTTCATTTTCAAAAAGAATAAATAAATAAACAAACACAACTTATCTAATCAATCTCACCAAAATTTTGAAAATCAACCAATCAATAACACGAATAGTCATACATTAAACCACAGCAAAAAATCATTTATATCACAGGCATTCATTCATTTGCACTAATCCACTAACCTTGTCAGATATTCAAAGTCTAAAGCATTTTTAATTATTCCCTACCTCGTCTGATCAAACTTGTAGCAATTTAAAAGCAATAAACCCTTTCCTATCAATCCACGGCAGCAGCAACAATATTCACCATTTACGGTTACAGCAATTTGACCCTGAGACATCAGGATCTCAAAATCCACAGCAACAAATAACCAGAATGGTAAAAGTGATGTTTTCGGAACTGGGTTAACTTACTGCAATAAAAGAATGAAGCAACTGCCTCCGAACTGACCCAGCAGCAACTCCGACAGCTACAAAAGCACCATGCGACAACAGTAAGTCAATCCTGAGATATTAATGTTGCGTAAAACTCAATAATAAATAACAGAACAATGACTAGAGAGATTCGAAACAAGGAATGGCTTACCATAATTATGAATAAACGAGAGAATAGAGCATCCGCAGCTCCGGTGACAACGTAGCAACTTGATGTTGCATGCAACAGCCATAGAACTCAGCATGCAAGAACCGGAACTCGATCCTACAGTATTAACGTCTCACAAACCTCAGCAATATATAATGGAATAACAATGGTAAGGGTTTTGGAACAAGAAAACTCATGGTACTTAGAGAAGAACCCAAGAATAGAGTAACAGCGGCTCCCGTAGCGATTTTCGGCGACGCCAGCTGTGGCGAAGGAAACCACCAACAACAACATGATGCCAGGGCATCCTGGCTAGTTTTACATGCCATTTTTAGCATTTTTTTTGGCTAGTTTCATGCATTATCTTCATTAATAAGCAAGCATTTGGATGAGTTACTTATGCATGTCTTGATTCATCAAACATTAGTAAATTATAATAATTTTCATGATATTTATGCAAGAACTACTTGATGCATTGAATGATGCAATATCTTGGGATTATGGTAAAGCTTTGATGCACTTGTTTGATTGATGACAGGCAAAGAAGAAGCAGAGGAAGGCAAGAAGGTGCTGGATTTAGTGGCAAAGTTAGCCCACTAAGGCCAGTGCTAACGTTCCCTACAAAGAAGAAGTTTGCATTAGTGGCAAAGTTAGCCCACTAACGCCAGCGTTAACGTGGCCAAGGAAGAAGAAGAAGCTAGCATTGGTGGCAAAGTTAGCCCACTAGTGCTAGTGCCAACATCGCCAAGTAAGAAGAAGCTGGCGTTAGTGGCGAAGTTAGCCCACTAATACCAACGTTAACGTCGCCAAGGGAAAAGAAGAAGCTGGCATTAGTGGCAAAGTTAGCCCACTAACGCCAGTGCCAACGTTGGGCAAGAAGGAAGGGAGCGTTAATGGGCAATGTTAGCACACCAACGGCAGTGATAACATTGTTCCCTACGTTAGTGTGCTAACGCCACCAAGGTTAACTGATTAATCCATATTTGATGTTGATTTTTGGTTGAAATTGAATGGATTCCATCATATAAACTTGCACTTATTCCACTAAATAGCATGCATTTGAACTTTCCTCCTAAATTGTTCTTGATTATGAAAACATGCTCTTTTATGCCTAATTTGATTAATTTTATTCCATTTACCTTCCATTCGATGCGTTGATGTTATTTGTTAGTGATTTCAGAGGTACAAGGCAGGAATGACTTGAAGAAAATGAAAGAAGAGCATTCAAAATGGAGGAAGCATGAAGAATCAAAGGAGAAGAGCTCAGCCTAGTGTGTGTGCGCACAGACCTGCGTGCGTATGCACAACCATTGAATCAGAGCCATGCGTGCGCGTGAGCCATGTCACGCGTCCAATCAAGCATCGCCTAGTGTGCGTGCGCACCACCTCCTGTGCGTACGCACGGGTCAAGATTTTTCGCAGAGTGTGTGGGCGCACACGTCTGTGCATCAGCACAGGTGGACGCACATGCCTTCATTAAAATAGCACGTGACTCGCAATTTTGATGGATTTGAGGCCCATTTCTAAAGCCATTTAGCTCATAAGGAAGGGAGAATAAAGACCATAGTATAGCATAACATTAGAATAGCTTAGGAGTAGTGGTAGATAGTTTTTAGTGTAGTTTTTCTTTAAGTTTTTCATCATCTTCTCTACTAGGGTTTATACTAGAGTTTTTACATTCAAGTGCCATTTCAATTTTGATCTTGAATTTTTCTAATTCCCATTGTAAGTATCTCTTGCTATTACTCTTTATAGTTACATTTTTCTTACACTTTCTTATAATTCAAGTTATAGTTCAATTTCACTTCTCCTTTGCAATTTCTATTTCTTGTTGATGAAATTGATGTTTGATGTGTGTTACATGCTTTCTTGAGTCTTTATTGTTGATTGAGATCATTTGTTGTTTTTGGTTTCAAACTTTTTCTCATTTTTCCCATGTTTAAGCTTTTTGCCTACCAAGTGTTTGACAAAATGTCAAGCATGATTTTGGTCTAGTTTTCTATCTCTTGGCTTGGGGAAAGTGAGCAATTGGGTTTCTAGAGTTGGAATGTCCGACATTTAGTGTCAATTTTGGATTGTTAATTGTTCTTGTTCCCATTAACGCTATGTTATTGTTAAGTTAATTAGCAAGCAATTTAGGATTTGTGGGTTAAGAACACTTATGCTCATTTAACTTACTTTCCGATGTGAGAATTGATCAAATGAGATTGATCCATTCTAGTTGGCATGGTTGTGGTTCCAACAAGGAAAGGACCCTTAGCTCACTCCAAGCCAAGATGCCTTTTATGCTTCAATTCTTTTATACACATTTACATTAGTTCCTTTTATACTTTACTTGTCTATGTTGCATAGTCACTTACACTTTCTTAATTCCTTTATTAGTTCATTTATTATAATTTTGAATGTTCTTTCATGGCTTTATATGTTTATCTTTTTATTACAAACCCCATGATCCTCACAACTAAGATTGCACACTCATTGGTCTCAAGTGTCCTTGGGAGATGACTCGGGAATTGAAACTCCCGGAATTGAATTGGTTTTGAATTATGATATATTTTTAGATTAAACATTTGATGTGGTGGATTGATCGTTGGTCTAGTCTATACCTTCAATGATAAGATTCTAATTTGTGAAAACCTAGATTGACGGTGAATCCGGCCGGCATCAAATTTTGCGCCGTTGCTGGGGACTCACTTCAAGTGCAATGAGTGCTAAAATTTAGGTTGCTGTGAATATGTAAATAGTGTGAATATTTGGTTCTTGTTTGCTACTTGGTATTAATTTGTAGATATTGTTCCCATCTAGCTAGTCTTGGTAGTTGTTAATTGTTAGGTTAGTTTATGTTTATTTGTCTATTCTTGTTTTGCTTTTCATAATTGCATGCTTCTATTGCTTCCACAGTTGAATGACACGGTCCCTTCCAGACCCGAGCTTGGCCCCTTTTGATCTGGAAATAGAAAGAACTTTAACTCATATTAGGCAAGCTCGGCACCGGCTAGCGTTCGTGAATAGTGAATCGGGCTTTCTTGAAGAGCACTCCAATTCACTATCACCATCAATCCGTGACCATCATTCATCAATCAATGAGGAAACCTTATATTCATCTATGGGAAGTGTTGAAATCTCTGTGAGTGACTCAGGTGACGACACCATGGCAGATCCTCTTCGTAAAATCACCTTAAGGGAAGCCGGAGCTCCTGATATTAACTTGCAACCAATACAAATCCGGTATCCGGCTTTGGATCCAAATTTTGAGCTTAAGACCGGCACAATTAACTTTCTCCCTAAGTACAATGGACTACCCAGAGAGGATCCCCTTAAGCATCTTAAGGATTTTCAAGTTGCATGCTCCACTGCGAGAAGGCATGGTGCAGATGAAGTAGCAGTTTTGGTGTTTGCTTTCCCTTTCTCTTTGGAGGGAAAAGCAAAGGAATGGTTTTATAATCAACCGGGAGATGTGATTTCCAATTGGGACTTGTTGCGTAAGGAATTTATAGGAAAGTTCTACCCACCACAAAAGACTGATAAACTGCGAAAGGAAATCTCTTGCATTATGCAACGAGATGGGGAGACTCTTTATGAGTACTGGGAGAGATTTAAGAAGTTGTTGGAAGCTTGCCCCCACCACCGTATTGATGAGTTGGTTCTTATTAGCTATTTTTGTCAAGGGATGAACCCCCAAGATAAGCTTCTCCTAGATGCCTGTAGTGGCGGATCCCTTACCAAAAACCAGACCACCAGGAAGCTTGGGAGATTATAGCGGATTTGGCGGACTCCACTCAACACTCAAGAGTAAGGAATCCACAACCAAAAGCTTTAAGTGAAGTTTCTCTTTCCGGAGATGCCGTTTTAACAAAGACCCTCGGTGAGATGACAATTTTGTTGAGAAAAATTACCCAAAGGCAACCAATTCCCCAAGCCTTGATAGCTCCTCCACCTCAACCTCCAAGAATTGAAGGACCACCAAGATCATGTGATTTTTGTGCTTGTAACAATCATTACACTGATGAGTGCCCTCAACTCCAAGAGAACACTACATTAGCGGTAGCCAATTCATACCCACAAAGACCCAACTACAATCAACATGAAGGAAATCAAAATCAAGGGTGGAGGGATAATTCTAATCAAAGGTGGAACCAAGCCCCACAAGATCAACCTTACCCAAGCCAACAAGCCTACTACCACCAAGCTCCTCAAGGTCAAACACAATACCAACAATCCTACCAACAACCTTCACAATCTCAACCTCAAGGGAGGTATTAACATCCCCATAGTAGACCTAACCCTTCTCAAGGTAATCAAGGCCCTCCTCCTAATCAAACCTACATGAATGACACACTCCAAACCTTTATGCAAGAACTTCTAGTGGTTTTCCCTCACAACCCAACCGAATCCTAAGGGAAGCATCAATGCTCTTACCCTTAGGAGCGACACCAAGTTAGATGAAATTGGTGTTGTGCCTACAAGCTTGAGTGAGGAAACCCACAAGAAAGAGGTGGGAGAGGATATGGGAGTGATGAAGGATGATGAGGAAGATGTTGAGAAGGATGAGGAGGAACCACTCAAGTCCAAGGAGCCGAAGAGGAAGAATCCGATTGAAGAGCCTATGCCCATTCCATTCCCAACCTTGGCGAAGAAAGCGAAGAAGCAAGAACAACTTGACCCCAACAGGGTGAAAATTTTTAAGAATGTTGAAGTCACTGTCCCTCTGTTTTAGGCCATTCAACAAGTGCCCAAATATGCCAAATTCCTCAAAGATGTTTGTACCTACAAGGAGAAAATTAGTGAACTCAACAAAAGGCCAGTAGATGATTCTATCTCTTCTTTAATTCCTGAAAAATGCAACGATCCTGGACCATGTTTGGTTACTTGCTTGACTGGTGGGGTAAAGTTCACAGACTGTATGTGCGATTTGGGAGCATGCGTAAGCATTATGCCACTCCCCATTTATGAGAGATTGTACTTGTCACCCTTAAAGAGGTCCGGAGCGAGATTCGTGTTGGCCGATAAGAGCATTGTATCAGTTGTGGGGATTGCAGAAAATGTTTTGGTTGACATCCAAGGTTTACTCATTCCGGTGGATTTCCACATTTTGGAGACTCCTCCCATAGACTCGGACAAGCCATCATCCATTCTACTTGGAAGGCCATTCCTAAAGACATCCCGATTCAAGCTTGATGCACATTCCGGAATCTATTCTTTTGAGGCCGATGGCAAGGTAGCAAGATTCACATTGGAAGAGTTAAGGAAACCCATCCTCGAAGCTTATTCTATCTTTGGGTGCAATATAGTTGAAGATGAAGTGATTGAGGTTGGCAAGGAACAACAAGAAGAGAAGGTTGCCAAGAAGTTTGATTCAAGAGATGGCACTCAACCCAAGAATACCAAGGAGTTGGAGATATTCCTCCTTGGAGAAGTTTCAAGTGACCAATGAAGCCATGCACAGTCCAACTTAGGACTCTAAACCAAAGTGCTTGGTAGGAGACACTCCACCATGGTAACATTGTTCCAACTTTATCTTTTGTATATAGCCCTTTGAATTAGTTGCTTTCTTGTGATATCATGATTGGCTTAGTTTTGATTTGGTATTTTTGGATTGAACAAGTTGAATTGCTTGTGGATCATGAATTTATACTTGTTTGAATGATTTGGGGTTGGTATGTTGCTTTGGTATAGGAGGGAACCTTAGTTTTGAATAAGAAAAATTTTTATGAAACAGGGCACCTGTGCGTGCGCACGCAACTGCAACTTTTGCCACCTGTGTGAGCGCACGCCTCTGTGTGCCCGCACACCCTTTGCAGCACCCTCTGGTGGCAGCGCCAGCACTGCCTGTGCGTGGGCGCTGCCTTGTTTTTGACACCTTTTGTATGCGCACTGATTTGTGCGTGCGCATGCAATCCCTTTATCGCACTTCTCGTGCGGCCGCACAGACGTCTGCGTCCGCACGCCAATTGACAGCCCCTCTGGTGGGAGCGTCGTCACAAGGTGTGGTGTGAACAACCTCCCCCATCTTTGTCCCTGTGCATATGGACAGACCTGTGTGCGCACGCACACATGACTCTTCAGCTCAAGCTTTCACAAAAAAAAGGGAAGCTTTCTATGCGAGCGCACGCCCTTGTGCGCCCGCACGGGCTATTGCAACCCCTCTTGTGGGAGCAACCGCACGCTCTGTGCGCCTGCATCCCTCCAAGCTTTTCGTCTGTTGTGCGTACGCACTAGCTTATGCGTACACACACATCCCTTATCTTGCGACCCCTGTGCGCGCGCTCCCCGCTGTGCGTCCGCACACACTCATACACCTCCTCTGGTCGCAGCGATCGCATGCTGTGTGCGTTTGCACCCCTTCAAATTTTTACTTTCTGTACGTCCGCACAGGCCTCTGTGCGCCTGCACACGACTCGTTTTGGGCATTATCAGGGCAACACTGCCGTCAAGCCGCCACCATGTCTCTCTCTCATAGCTTCTCTCTTACTTTTCTTTTCTCTTCCATTTTCTTTTCTTTCTTTCTTTCCTTTCTCTTTTCTTTTCTTTACTACCGGTGAGTTTTTTTTCTCCGGCATTTTTCCGGCGATCCCAACCGCCTCAATTTTGCAGTGGCTATAAAGAGTGCCATTGTTCCCTTCCCCATTCTTGCTTGTTTGCATCTTCAATTTTCAGGTTCATGTTTTCCCCTTTTCCTTTTTATTGTTGATTTTTGCAATTGCTTTGATTTTCTTTTCATGTTGTTTAGATTAATTTTATTCCTTTTCTTTATCTCTTTGTATTGCAAGTATTGATATTTAATTATGGGTTGATTATGGTTGAATTTGAGCATCAATTTTGATAAGTTTGCACATTGCATATCACATGTTTAATGAAATGCCTCAATGAACATTTTGTTTGATTCATATAACTTGGCCATCATATGTGTTCCAGTTATCTCTTGTTAGGCATAGTGTATGAATTGTGCAACTTTAATTATGACTCTTGATGGTAATTAAGCGAAGTCACTAATGCATTTCCTTGTTTGTTGATGTGAAATTTTAATTACAAATGCATTGTGTTGTATGAGATCAATTGTCATTGTTCATCTCGAAATTTTTGATTCGGTAATCACTTTACAATTGTTCCACTTTAGATGATGTCTTGATCAAACATCTTTTGGCCTAACTTAGAACATTGCACATGTGATTACTACTTCTTAAGGATGAGCAATTGACGCTTCACTTTGAGTGAATGGTTGTTGTTGTACACTCTTTTGCTAATGAAATTTCTTGCCAACAACCTCAATGACCATTACATTCAAAACATGTTAATAAATCAATTAGTGCGATCTTGAAGTTGCTTTTATGTCCATGCTTTAGCATTGCAACTTAAGCACTTGTTTGAGAAGCGGTGAGCCTTGACTGATAAACAATGTGATTGCCGTGATATCCGGCCGGTGTGTGTGTTCCAACCGCGTGCATCATTGGAATATACACACCGTGTTTTTGTAAACCACACTATTTTAAGAGCTTCTTTTAACCTTGTTAGTGCTTTCTCAATGATTTTTATATCGTTGTTGCCCTTGATCTCGAAATACTTTTATTTTTATTTTCAGGATGAGAAAGAAGGGTAAGGCACCGGTTACCTCACCGGTTGTGCAAACTACCACTTGCTTTCCTGATGTTTGGTGGGATCGCCAAGGTGATAAACCAAATACCTTGGTTAACCAAAGAGCCGACTCTCAATACGAGGCTATTGAGAAGCGCACAATCCATTGGGAGCGGCTATTGAAGGTTCCAAGCCAATACAAGGCGACTATTCACCAAAGGATTGCCTCGTTTCAGTGGGGATTTCTCGAGCGAGAACTGATGTGTGGAAAACGATCCAACACAAAACTCACCGGCAAGTGTACCGGGTCGCATCAAGTAATAATAACTCACGTGAGTGAGGTCGATCCCACAGTGATTGAAGGATTAAGCAATTTTAGTTTAGTGGTTGATTTAGTCAAGCGAACAAGAGTTGATTTGAGTGATTTGTATCCAACAGAAGCTAAATTATTTGAAATTTAAAGGGAGAGGGATAATTGACAAGAATTTAAAGTGCAGAAGAATTAAAAGAGCTGAATCTTAAAGTGCAAGTAATGTAAATTGCAGAAACTTAGATTGCAAGAAATGTAAATGACTGAAGCTTAAAGTGCAAGAAATGTAAATTACTTGAATTATAAAAGGAATTGGGAATTGGGATTGCAAAAATTAAACAAGAGAAAGTAAAATTGCGATGGACAGAAGAGTAAAGGATGAATTAAACTAAAGCAAATCTCAAATAGAAAAGTAATTTGGCTTGAAGAAGCCTCAGCAGATGAACAGAAAGGAAAATGCAAGATCTCAGGGATCAAGAGACTAGAAAACTAAGTCTAGATCTCACTACCTTCCTTGATCCAATTCAGAAAACAATTGCAGACAAAATGAAAGATGAAAATTAGTAAAGAAACTTGAATTATGCAAAAAGGAACAAAGAGATCTCAAGGTGAGGTTGAGACAGAATTTCCTCAACTCTTCACTTTCAAGACTCAAGCAAGCTTTGCAGAAAAGAAAACAAGAAAACCCAGAGAGGAATAGAACTCAATTCTCCTCCCAATTCTCCAAGATCCAAAATCAAAGTTACAGAATGAAAATTCTAAAAGAAGAAAAGGTGAAAGTAAAAAAGTTCCTTCTAAATCAAACTAGCTTCTATTTATACATTTCCTTCTAATGATCATTAAGCCTTGAATTTGGGCCCTTGGCCTTGATGGAATTGGATTGAAGATAGCCTCTGTTGATTGCCCTTGGTCTTGAGAAGAAACCTGTTTGCATTTTGGACTTTGGGATCATTCACGTTTGAGTCAACGTTTGAGGCAAACGTTGACTCAAACGTCTTGTATTAGCATTATGCAGAATGGAGTTTTGCTGTCACTCACGTTTGAGTTCACATTTGAGGTCAAATGTGAGCTCAAATGTGATTCTCTCCAGGGTAATTTTCAGCCAACGTTTGACCTCACGTTTGAGGCAAACATTGACGCAAACGTTAAGTCCTCCTGGGTGTATTATTGAGCCAACGTTTGACCTCACATTTGAGGCAAACGTTGGCGCAAACGTTAGCTTCTCCTGGGTGTATTATTGAGCCAACGTTGACTTCACGTTTGAGGCAAACGTTGGCGCAAACGTTAGCTCATCCTGGGTGAATTATTGAGCCAACGTTTGACCTCACGTTTGAGGCAAACGTTGGCGCAAACATTAACTTCCTTCAGGGTGGCTTTGCTATATTCCACATTTGAGTTTACGTTTGAGGCAAACGTTAACTCAAACGTGATCTTCTCAATGCTGCCTTCATTTCCATTCCTGCCATCCCCTTTCTTCAACCTTCTTCCAAGCCTTTTGGTCACTTATCATCAATCAACAAATGCATCAAAGCTATGCTAAAATCATGAGACTTCTTCTCATCCTTGACATATAAGAAATTATAGCACAAAACTCATGAAAATGCATCAATTTACTCATGGTTGATTGAATCCAAGTACACATGAATTTCTACCAAAATGGCTTACTTGTAACTCAAGAAAGTGTATAAAACCTATTAAAAACAATGGAAAAAGACTAGTAAAACTAGGCTAAGATGCCTTGACATCACAACACCAAACTTAAATCTTGCTTGTCCCCAAGCAAGCATCAAACATAAGAGAGAATGACATGAAACAGAGAAGTGTGCATATCCTTATTGAGCATATAGTTGAATTTAGTCCATGGAATTTTTATGCAGACAATGGCGGTTCATTTATTGTTTGCTGTTACATAAGAGATATTTGCTTAAAGGTTTACTAAGTTTGCTGCTATAAGGCTTTACTTTTGCTTGTTCCCTTGATAACTTTTCCTTCTTTATTTTGCTCAGAGAGCTTATTATTCTTTGAAGGCTTGGTGGCAAATGTTGCAGCAGCCTTTGGCTTAATTTTGCTCAACATTCCTTCACCACAGACACATGGCTCACCCTTTTCTTCCTAGGATCATTGATGCCCAGCATCTCTTTGGATAACTAAATGTTTTGTGGCTAGGTTGCTCTTTATTGTGGACTTTCAGTTGGCAATCCCAAATCAGTTGATCTAAGTGGCCAAGTTTTGAAATACTCCTCAGAACTTACTTGTCCAAGCATATCCTAGTACAAAAACACCACAGGCATGTATCCTAGGGTCCAAGCTATTGGTGCCTAGCCTTATCATTTATTTTCTTTGCTACTTTTGGCTTTTTCTCTTTCTTTTTCTTTCTGTTTTATTTCACTTTCAAGGGATTTTTAATGATACAAGCCTTTACAACAGCAAACTAGTTCATTTCTTCAAAGAACATATCATTATGCAGCATTTATTTTATGAGCCATGCATTAAATCAACAAATACCACCACTAACTTTCATTCTAACTTATGCAACATTGGATATTTACTTCCTAATTCAAATATTTCTCTTTTATTGAATTAAAAAGGCACAAGGGACAAAGCATGCATTTAGTCAAGTGAAAGTGAATAAACACAAGAACACACTTAGGCTAGCCTACTTATTGCAAAGTTAAACAGACATGATGCAAAAACTATTAAAGTAAAATGACTATCAACTAAACAAGCATGCTCTTTCTTTATTGAATGTGATAAGCAAAGGGCAATTCCACCTTTCATTTGTCTTTCTTTTTCTTCTCACTTGCTTGTTTACTGGTTTCTCCCTTTCTTTTGCCTGTTAGCTTTTGCCAGAATCCAGCTTTCTTCATTGTCTCTTTTACTCTGTCTTCAAGGAGTAATGCTTTGTCTACTTCTCTTTCACTCCTCCCCTTGAAGTATTCATCATAAGTTGGAAATGCTGGTTCCATATTGTGTAGATGATCCGCAATGTAGCTCAACTTTATTTGGCCATTTATGTTATAGTCAGCTTGAACTCCATACCTTGCATCCTGAAGGGTTGTGAATTCCTTGAAAGCTCTCATATTCTCAGCTTGTAGTTGGGTCAATTGGTTAAATGATTCATGAAATTGGAAAGCTTGTTCATGTTGCATCACTAAGGATCTTGACTCATAATCCCTTTGTTGACTTATCATCCTCAACTGAAGCTCCTCTTGTCTTTGTTGAGACCTCGTGTACTGTGAATGGAATTCTTCCTGCTTCTCTTGAATCCCCATGTATTATTGTGACAACCTCTCAATTGCCTCTTGCATCTGAACCATGTCCATATTGTTCTGTGGTTGGAATTGTTGCTGTTCCTCCTGTTCTCCTTGTGGTTCTTCTTGTGGTTCTCATCTTCTTCTCCCTTTTTTGTGGCCTTCGACTCTATTGTGCCTCTATGACAATCATCATCCTCTCGAAGGTTACAAGTAGGCCTGGATTCAACCATGTTGGGTTTGCATCCTCCATTGGATAGTTCTCTGACTACCTAACAATCACAACAAGACAAGCATTATCAAACCGTAACAAGAGAACCTTTCATATCTAGAACTATAGATTGACTATCATTCCCTATGCTTATTTAACCGTGACTTCATTTTGTATATTTTTGGAGGACACCAAACTTAATGTTTGGTTGTATAGTCCATAATGATGCTTCCTCCAACTATTGCCTTTTAAAATTTCAATGTCACTTTTGGTTAAATCTTCATAAGAGGTACTTTTTTTTTCTTCTTTTTTCTTTAAATATATATATTATTGTACTTTCATGAGATTCAAAACTCAAAAGATTCTTGCCTTTCATGGCTTGTTCTTGCAATATGTAGCACACCAGGCTGAATGATTGATTACACATCCCAAGGAACATATGTCATTGTGTGCTTGTGGGCACACCAAACTTAGAACTCGATCATATGCCCTCCAATGCCATGAACAGTTGCCAATTTTGTCTAGAAAGAATTGAATTTAAGTTAGTGCAACAATTATTATTCATATTGAATCATTAAAGACAAGAAAACTAAATCATGGGTTGCCTCCCATGGAGCGCTCGTTTATTGTCACTAGCTTGACATTGGCCCCTTTTAGGGTGGTTGACGACTGTAGTGTCTCAGCTTGTCCCCCCTCATTGTGAGCTTCCTTTTTGTTCCTTGATGTTCAATTTCAGCATGCTCAAGTGAGAGTATTTTGCAAACTGTGTAGTAGTCATTGGCTTGTTGGCTTGTTCCTAACTGTTGATAGATCAACTGTACTTCATCACCCTTGGAGAACCCCTCAATTGGAATCTTCTTGTTCTTCCACCCCTTTTGAGTCCTTTTCTTGCTTTTCTTTATTCTTTTTGTTGATCCTTCTTCTTTGACAGTGGACTTTGTTTTGGGATTCTCCTTCTTAGTGGTCAACACTTCAATTTCTTCTTGAGTTCCTTCATCACTCTGCGTCGTCTCATTCTCTTTTCTTTTTGCTGTGTTGTCTGTTTCTTGCTTTGGAAGGTGATTACTGGTTATCTTGTTGATTCCTTCCTTCCATTGCAAGTCTTCCTTGTCAGTTTCCATGCAATTCTTTTTTTCATCAATGAGCTGTGTTTCTGGAAATACATTCAGAGTGATGCTTTTATCATGCATTCTGAGGGTCAGCTCTCCTTGCTCCACATCTATAATGGCCCTAGCTGTGGCCAAGAATGGTCTCCCCAGTATGATGGAATCACCTTCATCCTCATCTGAGTTTAAGACCACAAAGTCTGCAGGGAATATAAATTTGTCCACCTTAACTAGAAGGTTTTCAATCACACTCTTGGGACATATCACTGACTTATCCACCAGTTCCAGAGACATTTGTATTGGCTTCACTTCCTCTATACAAAGCTTTTTCACCAAAGAAGAGGGTATTAGGTTGATACTTGCCTTTAAATCACACATTGCCTTGTTGATGATCAATCTTCCAATGGTACAAGGCAGAAAGAAACTTCCAGGGTCTTCAAGTTTGGGTGGAAGCCCTTTTGAATTAATGCCCTGCATTCTTCAGTGAGCAATATAGTTTCTTTCTCGTGCCAACTTCTCTTCTTATTGATGAGATCTTTCAGGAATTTTGCATATAGAGGCATCTGCTCCAATACCTCAGCCAAGGGAATGTTTATCTCCAACTTCTTGAAAGTCTCAAGGAACTTATGAAAGTGTTGATCATTTGCTTCTTTGTTGAATCTTTGGGGATATGGCAGTGGCGGTGTAAAGCTCTTCTCTGCTTGCTGCTGTCCTTGTGTTTGTTCCTCCTTTTCTCCCCTTGAATTGTGTGGCTGGTTGTCCTTCTCTTTGAGCTTCTCTGGGACATTTTTGCTTGTTGTCATGTCCCTGTTGCTAGCTTTCTCTTTTTCTGTTGGTTCTTTGTCGCTTTCCTTAGGCTTCTTGGTTGCTTCTTTGTTGTCCACCAATGTCTTTCCACTCCTTAGCCGTATAGCTTTGCATTCCTCTTTTGGATTAGGAATGGTGTCGCTTGGTAATGAGCTTGATGGCCTTTCAACTGCAATTTGCTTGGAAAGTTGTCCAATCTTCTTCTCTATATTCTTCATGGAAGCTTCCTGGTTCTTTGTTGTCATCTCTTGGTGCTTCATCATTTTCTCTATTAAGAGCTCCAAATTGGTGATCTTCTGAGAGTTTTGTGAGATTGGTTGGTTGTGAGGTGTTGAGGGTTGATGGCAAGTGTTTTGGTTGGTGGTTTGATTATTGGATGGATGGTGGTTAAAGTTGGGGTAAGTGTTTTGGGGTTTTCTGTATGTATTTTGGTTGTTATTTTGCTGGTTGTTGTGGTTTGTATTTTTCCAACTATTTTGGGTTGAATTCCTTTGCCATGGCTGTTGAGTCTGAGTGTGATTGTCTCCCCATTTGAGGTTGGGATGGTTTTTTCAGGATGGGTTATAAGTGTCACCATAAACCTCATTGTGTCCAGAGCCTTGATTGTTCATGTAATTCACTTGTTCTTGCTGTTGATCTTTACAAACTTCTTCACCTTGCCCCCATGTGGTTGATGGCTGGCTTGTGTTTACTGCTGCAACTTGAAGGCTATCAATCTTCTTGGCTATTTGCTCAAACTATTGCTGAATCTGCTGCTGTATCATTTTGTTTTGAGCCAGGATTGAGTCAACTCCTTCCAACTCCATCGCTCCTTTTCTTTGTGATGGTTGGCATTGCCTTTGATGAGCAAAGAAATATTGGTTGTTTGCCACCATATTAATGAGATTTTGGGCCTCCTCTGCAGTTTTCATGAGTTGTAAAGAGCCTCCAGCTGAGTGATCCAGTGCTTCTTGAGCCTTCAAAGTGAATCCTTCATAGAAGTTTTGAAGCTTGTCCCATTCAGTGAACATGTCTAGTGGACATTTCCTGAGCAAAGCCTTGTATCTTTCCCATGCCTCATATAGAGATTCAGCATCCAATTGTGTGAATGTTTGCACTTCAGTCTTCAATCTAATAATCCTTTGAGGTGGGTAAAATTTGGCAAGGAACTTGCTCACTAGATCTTCCCAAGTATTGATGCTCTCCCTTGGAAATGTCTCCAACCACTGAGTAGCTTTGTCTCTGAGGGAGAATGGGAATAGCAACAACTTGTAGATGTTAGGATGCACACCATTAGATTTGACAATATCACATATCCTCAGAAAAGTGGATAAGTGTTGGTTTGGATCTTCAAGTGGCCCTCCTCCAAAAGAGCAATTATTTTGGACCAATGTGATGAGTTGTGGCTTCAATTCAAAGTTATTTGCATTGACATTCGGGGTAAGGATGCTACTCCCACAATGTCTAGGATTTGCAAATGTATAAGAGGCCAATACTCTCCTCTGTGGTAGATTGTTGTTGACCCCTCCTTCTGGATGATTGGAATTAGAGGGATCCCCTTCCATTTCGTGATATTCCTCCTCAGAATCTTCTTCTCCAACAACAGCCTTCCCTCTAGCTTCTCTTCTTATCCTTCTGAGAGTTCTTTCTTCTTGTTCACAAAAGGTAGGAACAACTCTCCTTGTATCTGACATACAAACAAAACACAAGAAACACACAAAACCAGAAAACCAGTAACACTTCAATCCATTGCTAGAGTGAAGTTTTAGTTAGCTTAAGCAAAAATTCAAATAGTTAGTGTGTTAGTCAAAAAGTAAAGAAAAATTGCTTAATCTAGATCACCACCTCACTTAATCATTGTCAATCTAATCAATCCCCGATAACGGTGCCAAAAACTTGATGTGTGGAAAACGATCCAACACAAAACTCACCGGCAAGTGTACCAGGTCGCATCAAGTAATAATAACTCACGTGAGTGAGGTCGATCCCACAAGGATTGAAGGATTGAGCAATTTTAATTTAGTGGTTGATTTAGTTAAGCGAACAAGAGTTGATTTGACTGATTTGTATCCAACAGAAGCTAAATTGCTTAAAATTTAAAGGGAGAGGGATAATTGACAAGAATTTAAAGTGCAGAAGAATTAAAAGAGCTGAATCTTAAAGTGCAAGTAATGTAAATTACAGAAACTTAGATTGCAAGAAATGTAAATGACTGAAGCTTAAAGTGCAAGAAATGTAAATTGCTTGAATTATAAAAGGATTTGGGAATTGGGATTGCAGAAATTAAACAAGAGAAAATAAAATTGCAATGGACAGAAGATTAAAGGATGAATTAAACTGAAGTAAATCTCAAATAGAAAAGTAATTTGGCTTGAAGAAGCCTTAGCAGATGAACAGAAAGGAAAATGCAAGATCTCAGGGGTCAAGAGACTAGAAAACTAAGTCTAGATCTCACTACCTTCCTTGATCCAATTTAGAAAACAATTGCAGACAAAATGAAAGATGAAAATCAGTGCAAAAAGGAACAAAGAGATCTCAAGGTGAGGTTGAGACAGAATTTCCTCAATTCTTCACTTTCAAGACTCAAGCAAGCTTTGCAGAAAAGAAAACAAGAAAACTCAGAGAGGAAGAGAACTCAATTCTCCTCCCAATTCTCCAAGATCCAAAATCAAAGTTACAGAATGAAAATTCTAAAAGAAGAAAAGGTGAAAGTAAAAAAGTTCCTTCTAAATCAAACTAGCTTCTATTTATACACTTCCTTCTAATGATTATTAAGCCTTGAATTTGGGCCCTTGGCCTTGATGGAATTGGATTGAAGATAGCCTCTGTTGATTGCCCTTGGTCTTGAAAAGAAACCTGTTTGCATAATGGACTTTGGGATCATTCACGTTTGAGTCAACATTTGAGGCAAACGTTGACTCAAACGTCTTGTATTATCATTATGCAGAATGGAGTTTTGCTGTCACTCATGTTTGAGTTCACGTTTGAGGTCAAACGTGAGCTCAAACGGGATTCTCTCCAGGGTAATTTTCAGCCAACGTTTGACCTCATGTTTGAGGCAAACGTTGGCACAAACGTTAAGTCCTCCTGGGTGTATTATTGAGCCAATGTTTGACCTCACGTTTGAGGCAAACATTGGCGCAAACGTTAGCTTCTCCTGGGTGTATTATTGAGCCAACGTTTGACCTCACGTTTGAGGCAAACGTTGGCGCAAACGTTAGCTCCTCCTGGGTGAATTATTGAGCCAACGTTTGACCTCACATTTGAGGCAAACGTTGACGTAAATGGTAACTTCCTTCAGGGTGGCTTTGCTGTATTCCACGTTTGAGTTTACGTTTGAGGCAAACGTTAACTCAAACGTGATCTTCTCAATGCTGCCTTCATTTCCATTCCTGCCATCCCCTTTCTTCAACCTTCTTCCAAGCCTTTTGGTTACCTATCATCAATCAACAAATGCATCAAAGCTATGCTAAAATTATGAGACTTCTTCTCATCCTTGACATATAAGCAATTATAGCACAAAACTCATGAAAATGCATCAATTTACTCATGGTTGATTGAATCCAAGTACACATGAATTTCTACCAAAATGGCTTACTTGTAACTCAAGAAAGTGTATAAAACCTATTAAAGACAAGGGAAAAAGACTAGTAAAACTAGGCTAAGATGCCTTGGCATCACAATACCAAACTTAAATCTTGCTTGTCCCCAAGTAAGTATCAAACATAAGAGAGAATGACATGAAACAGAGATGTGTGCATATCCTTATTGAGCATATAGTTGAATTCAGTCCATAATGTTTATTCTGGTGTAATTTTACTCCTTTTTCAATTGTGATAATTGATTTGCATGATTCTTTATATCCTGTATTTGTTGTTTGGATGCATTTAGCATGATTGATGCCATCATTGATGTTAAACTCACTGACCTATATAGCCAACCCTTGTACTCACCATTGTGAACCCCTGTTGAGCCTGTAATTCTTTTTTGTTATGATTTTAGCACATTACTTCCCCTTAAGTGTTTACCATTGATGTCCTTGAATTACTCTTTGATTAGCTTGGGTGGATTAGTGTGTATATTCTAAGTGTGGAGGAATTGTTGGGAAGCATTCGTGATAGAGACATGGAGTTCATTGTGAAAAAATTGGCAATTAGAAAAATGCTCATGTGTTCTTTGTTTTAAGTCATACGCATCTCTTGTGCTAACAAATACAAGAGTTAAAAAAAAGAAAAAAAAATTGTGCATAATAGAAAGTGAAATAAAAAGTTGAAATAAAGGATGCATATGTTCATGTTTTGAAAAGAAAGTGCATGAGTAAGGTGAGATAGGAGGAAAATTTGGGTAGCTAGGTTGCGATGTTATGAGTATATGGGTAATATAGGATTAGGTGGATACTTAAGCTAATCAAAGAACTAATTTTTTAAGTCCACTTAACCATACTTATCCTACCAAAACCTTGGCCCCATTACAACCCTCGAAAGACCTCATGATATTTGTCTTTCATGTATCAAATACTAGTTGATTGTTAGATGAAGTGCAAATCTTTGAAAAGCATGATAAAAGGAGAATTGGGTGATTAAATCCCTAAACACTGAGCGAATTGAGTGAATACACATCCGGTGAGGGGTTCGATCGCTGAATTCTATGTTCTTGCATCTCATGTTGTATCTTCTTGCAAGTTGTTTGTTGACTAGTTTTGAA
Source organism: Arachis ipaensis (assembly GCF_000816755.2). Classification (NCBI taxonomy): domain Eukaryota; kingdom Viridiplantae; phylum Streptophyta; class Magnoliopsida; order Fabales; family Fabaceae; genus Arachis; species Arachis ipaensis. The sequence goes on from NC_029794.2 coordinate 61,186,259, forward strand.
AAGTTCAATGCAATCCCTTGGATATTAGTTTTAATGCATAAACTCTTTGCATTTGCCCCAAAGCCTTCTTGTGATGGATTGGAGTTTCATGGTTTGTTTTACCAACTCTTTGCATAGTGCATATTAATAGTAACCCTTTGGATAGTTACATGCATTTAGGTAGTACATAGAATAATTCATTTTCCTTTCATTTATCTCCTTTGAGTGTGTTTATCATGAGGACATGCTAGTGTTTAAGTGTGGGAGAATTGATGAATCCATATTTGATGATGATTTTTGGTTGAAATTGAATGGATTCCATCATATAAACTTGCATTTATTCCACAAAATAGCCTGCATTTGAACTTTCCTCCTAAATTGTGCTTGATTATGAAAACATGCTCTTTTGTGCCTAATTTGATTAATTTTATTCCATTTACCTTCCATTCGATGCCTTGATGTTATTTGTTAGTGATTTCAGAGGTACAAGGCAGGAATGGCTTGGAGAAAATGACAGAAGAGCATTCAAAGTGGAGGAAGCATGAAGAATCAAAGGAGAAGAGCTCAGCCTAGTGTGCGTGTGTACAGACCTGCGTGTGTACGTACAACTATCAAATTAGAACCACACGTGCACGTGAGCCGCGTCGCGCGTCCAATCAAGCATCGCCTAGTGTGCGTGCGCACCCCCTCCTGTGTGTACGCATGGGTCGAGATCTTTTGCACAGTGTGCGGGCGAATACGTCTGTGCGTCCGCACAGGTGGAAGCACATGCCTTCATTAAAATAGCACGTGACAAGAAATTTTGATGGATTTGAGGCCCATTTCTGAAGCCATTTAGCTCATAAAGAAGGGAGAATGAAGACCATAGTATAGCTTAGGAGTAGTGGTAGATAGTTTTTAGTGTAGTTTTTGTTTAAGTTTTTCATCATCTTCTCTACTAGGGTTTATACTATGGTTTTTACATTCAAGTGCCATTTCAATTTTCATCTTGGATTTTGATAATTCCCATTGTAAGTATCTCTTGCTATTACTCTTTATAGTTACATTGTTCTTACACTTTCTTATAATTCAAGTTATAGTTCAATTTCACTTCTCCTTTGCAATTTATATTTCTTGTTGATGAAATTGATGTTTGATGAGTGTTACATGCTTTCTTGAGTCTTTATTGTTGATTGAGATCATTTGTTGTTTTTGGTTTCAAGATTTTTCTCATTTTTCCCATGTTTAAGCTTTTTGTCCACCAAGTGTTTGACAAAATGTCAAGCATGATTTTGGGCTAGTTTTCTATCTCTTGGCTTGGGAAAAGTGAACAATTGGGTTCCTAGAGTTGGAATGTCCGACATTTAGTGTCAATTTTGGATTGTTAATTGTTCTTGTTCCAACTAACGCTATGTTGTTGCTAAGTTAATTAGCAAGCAATTTAGGATTTGTGGGTTAAGAAGACTTATGCTCATTTAACTTACTTTTTGATGTGAGAGTTGATTAAATGAGATTGATCCATTCTAGTTGGCATGGTTGTGGTTCCAACAAGGAAAGGACCCTTAGCTCACTCCAAGCCAAGATGCCTTTTATGCTTCAATTCCTTTATACACATTTACATTAGTTCCTTTTATACTTTACTTGTCTATATTGCATAGTCACTTACACTTCCTTAATTCCTTTATTAGTTCATTTATTACAATTTTGTATGTTCTTTCATGGCTTTATATGTTTATCTCTTCATTACAAACCCCGTGATCCTCACAACCAAGATTGCACACTCATTGGTCTCAAGTGTCCTTGGGAGATGACCCGGGAATTGAAACTTCAAGAATTGAATTGGTTTCGAATTGTGACATATTTTTAGATTAAACATTTGATGTGGTGGATTGATCATTGGTTTAGGCTATACCTTCAACGATAAGATTCTAATTTGTGAAAACCTAGATTGACGGTGAATCTGGCCGGCATCATTAACACACTAACATCTTCGATCAAGCCACAAGCTGAGGCTGGAAGATTTATCAACATGCGCTGGCGTTAGTGGCAGCATTAGCACACTAACGCCAGTATTAATGCTAGAATGCAACGTTGGTAACATTGTTAATGCCAGTGCCAACGCTATGAGAAGGACCTCAAATTTTCCTCACTACTTCAGTTAAGGCCAAGGGCCCACATCCAAATACTTGAAGACTGACTTGAAGATCAGAGAGTAGTATATATAGGAAGAGTTTTGAACTTAAAGATCGGGGATCTGGAAATTGGGACCGAATTGGGAAACTCTGACTATTTTTCTTTCTTCTCAATCCGCTTATTATAGCTAAGGGAAAGCTTTTGTGATTCATAGATCCATTCACTACCCGAAGGGGGTTTGGATCTACTTGAATCTCTATGTGAGCCTTGGAAAAGGGATTATAGGATTTTGTTTGAAGCTTCTCCCTCATAACTCTTTTGATCAACACGTCTTAGTTGGTACGTGACATATAAGCTCTTTGAATTGAGATCCTGAGGGTTGTGTGGCTCATGGATTAGAAATTTGAGATTAACCTCTTCTCATGAACAATTAGATCAAGGAATTGGCAATTGATTTAGTTAAAAAAAATTGGGTTGCCAAAGAATTGGAACTCAATTATTGACAATCTGCCTTAGATCTACTTCATATGATTGAGAAGGAGTGAGACCCATTGATTCAAGAGGAATCAACATCTCCAATCCCTTATGTTTTCTATCTTTAGTTTCCATCATTTACTTTCTTGCACTTTATTTCCTTGTAATTTATTTCCTTGTACTTTTATTTCTTGAACTTTACTTTTCTTTCTCTTTAATTTTCCAGCACTTTATATTCTTGCAATTTAATTTTCTTGCACTTTATTGCTTTCCTTTACTTTTATGTCATTTACTTTTCATATTCACTCACCATTCAACCATGCTTTCTAACTAGAATAATCAACTTACTATTGATTGCTTAATCCTTTAATCCTCATGGGATCGACCTCATTCTTGTGAGTTTTTATTACTTGATACGATCCGGTGCACTTGTCGGTAGTTAATACGGAGAATTAATTTTTTCCGTATCAATTTTTTGGCGCCGTTGCTAAGGATTGATTCAGATTAACAATGATTAAGTGGGTGATAGTCTAGATTAAGCACTTTTCTTTTGTTTTGTTTAAGCATACTAACTGTTTGATACTTTGTGTCAGCTAACTCTAACAATACTCTAACACTAGAGTGTTCAATTTGCATTTGGTTTGTCTTTGTGTTGTGTATGCCAGGAGGGAGAAAAGCAACATCAACTTCCTTTTATTCTGAACCAGAGAGAACTCTACTAAGGTTGAGAAGAGAAGCTAGAGGGAAAAGAGTTGTTGGTAAAGAGGATTCAGAAGAAGACTTGGATCAAGTCATGGAGGATGAGGTGCATGAGGAAAGGGTGGCCAACCACAATGGCCAACCTACCAGGAGGGTGCTAGCCTCCTATACTATTCCCGATTGTAGGAACTGTGGGAGTAGTATACTCACTCCTAATGTACATGCCAACAATTTTGGGCTTAAACCTCAACTCATCACCTTAGTTCATAACAACTACCAGTTTAGAGGAGGGGCTTTGGAGGACCCAAATCAACACTTATCTATTTTCCTAAGGATATGTGACACTGTCAAAACTAATAGAGTACACCCAGACATCTACAAGCTTATTCTATTTCCGTTCTCTCTTTGAGTCAGTTAACTATGAGCAATAAGGACCTGAGCAAGTGTAGTACATAAACAACACCTCAAGTCCATTCCAAAATGACTTCCATGGTGATACCTACAATCTATCTTGGAAGAATCATCCTAACTTGAGGTGGGGAGACCAGCAGAATCAATGGTAAAAGAACTCCAATTCCAATAACTTTCGCAACATAAACAATTACAACCAACCACCAACTAACAACAACCAATTCTGAAAACCCAAAACTCAAATCTCCAACCTCAAAACACTTCACAATGGCATCAAAACAACCACCCCATACCCTTATTTAACCACTCTTTAAATGGCTCCAATAACTTTCATCAACAACTATCATATCCCATGCAAGCACAACCACAGTTAGAGTCTCAAAAGATCTCTAATTTAGAAGCAATGATGGAGAAACTCATCCAAAGTCAAGAAATGGCAAGGAATGATCATGCCATGATACTTAAAAACCAGGAGGCATCAATAAGAAATCTTGAAAGGAAAATAGGACAGATGGCTAAACAAATCACAGAGATAGGTGACAAGCGAGCAAATGCCTTCCCTAGTGACACTGAAGACAACCCAAAGGACAAAGGAAAAACTATAAAATGGGAAGAGTGCAAGGTAATCACATTGAGAAGTGGAAAGACTATGGAAAAAGAAGCCACCATTCATGAAGAACATGACAGAGAAGTTCCAAAAGAAAAGATAAAGAAGAGAAGTGAGGAGGATCACAAGACCAAAGACTCACAAATCTCAAAGGAAGACACGAATATCCTTAAACCACAGCCACAAGAGAAGAAGGAAGAGGTGCAGCCATATGTCCCCAAACTTCCATATCCTCAAAGGTTCACGGGAGAAAACAAGGATAAGCAGTACTCCGAATTCTTAGAGATATTTAAGACACTTCGCATCAACATTCCTTTCATAGAAGCCCTTGAATAGATGCCATTATATGCTAATTTTTTGAAGGAAGTGTTGACAAAGAAAAGATCCTTGAAAGAAGGACAAACTGTTATGATAACCAGGGAGTGTAGCACCATAATCCAAAGGGATTTGCCAAGAAAGAGGAAGGATCTAGAGAGCTTTCATATCCCCTGTACCATAGGTAAAATGACAATTGAGAAAGCATTTTGTGACCATAGTGCAAGCATAAATCTCATGCTCCTATCTTTAATGAAGAAGCTCCAAATTCATGAATTGAAACCTACACAAATAGCTCTTCAAATGGCCGATAAATTCATTAAGCAAGCACTTAGGGTTGTGGAGAATGTGCTGGTAAGAGTGGGGAAATTTTTTCTCCCAGCTGACTTTGTCATCCTAGACATGAAGGAGGACTTCAATACTCCCATCATTATGGGGAGGCCCTTCTTAGCTACGGGCAGAGCATTCATAGATGTTGAAAAAGGAGAATTGATGCTAAGAGTACATGATGAGCACCTAGTGTTTCATGTCTTCAAGACCTTGCATGAGCCCACTCAAGAAAAGGAATGCATGAAGGTTAATGCCAGAGATCCAAACTTGAAGGAGGCACTCAATGAGCCACCTCCAAAGCCTTTAAGCCCATGCTTGAAAGACAAAGAAGAAGTAGAAATGGTGCAACAGGTTCAAAGAGTCAAGGAGAAACTACAACCAAAGCCCCCATATGAGACCTTCAACAAGAACTTTCCAGGAATTGAGCCACCAAAGCATGAATCATCTCCCGAAAAAAAAAGAAGAATCCTAAAAAGAAGGTGCCAAGAGGATGGAGAAAGAAAAAGATTCCTACTGAAGGCTTCTCACCAGGGGATAAAGTGATGCTAACCTACCAACCAATGAAAACATCTCCACACTTTTCTGGATATTACACGGTGAACAAAATCCTCTCACTTGAACATGTGGAAATTATCAAGAAGGATACTAGAATAAGGCTCACTGTGAGAGGGGAAAAGTTGAGGCATTATGATCATCAGCCTCCCTAATAAGAGACAACTATCAAGCTAGTGACGTTAAAAAAAGTGCTTGTTGGGAGGCAACCCAACCTTAGCTAACTCTTTCATACTCTCTTCAAAATAAATGGTTGGTTAAATTCCTGTGTATAGCAAGAAATTAAGTTTGGTGTTGCACACCAATGTGATTGTGCTAACAAAGGAACAAAATCAAGGGTGAATGCATGGTACTAAGTTTGGTGTTCCACCATTAACATCATGTGAGCACAAAGTAACCCTTGAGACAATCATGAACAATCACAAATTTCAAGCAATCACAGAAATCAATTAACCTTGCTTGTTTACTTTCTAGTTTATATTTTTATTTTCTCATAGAAGCAAAGCACATGATGTTTCATACATGCATGAAAAGCTAAAATATGCACTCTGTTTCTGCATAGAAAGATGAGCAAAAAACTAAGTTTGGTGTTCACACACCACCTTTAGTTCAAGAATTCATAAACATACATGCATGATAACAATCTGTCAAGTGCTTGGGGAACAAGCAACTTTCAATATCTTTGCAGATAGTCATTTCACCTCTTGGAAGAAATATGCACCACCATCTAGAGAGATAAAATAAGGATATAAAAGTCAAAAGATGGTGATGACAAGGAGAAAACAAGTGGACACCAAGAGGTTGTATTGTTACTTGACTGTCTTTAACTTAAATGTGTTAATTGAAAGTGCAATTGTGCCCCTGTTGATCAATGTCCTTTTATTCATGATTCATTTCCATTAGGTTGATTTTATGTTTATTTTTCCTTGCTAGTTTAGGTACCTATGCCACTTCACCTTGCTTGAATTGTATGCTTGTTTCCTAAGTTTAAACAAAGAAGAAAATGTTATGAAAAAAAAGAAAGAGTAAAGTTCAATTATGAAGGATGAATAAAGTTCTAGTGGGTGGTGGTATATGCTAGTTCAATTGTTGATTCATGAATAAAGATAAAGGTTAGCATTACTCTTTAGGTATGAACTTGAGTTACATTCTATGAGACTTGGCAAACAAAAAGATCCCTGTAAAAGAAAGCAAATGAAAGAGAAAGAAGCAAAAAAAAAGACAATAAGGCTAGGCACTAATGGCTTGAAACTTGGGATATATGTCTGTGATGTTCTTGTACAAAGATAAGCTTGGATGACTAAGTTATAAGGGAGTGCTTCATCACCTGGCAACTTGGGTTAACTAACCTGGGATTGCCAACTGAAAGTCCACAATCAAGGGCTGCTTTGTGACAAGGCATTTAGTAACCCAAAGAGGTGCTGGGCACCAATGTCCAAAGAACAAAAGCAAGCTAAATGCCTGTGGTGTGTATGTGTTAAGCAGAAGTTTGAGCAAGTAAGTCCTTAGGGGTGTCTCAACACCTAGCATCTTGAACCAACTAGTTCGAGAATGTTGGCCTAAAGCTTACCATAAAGAGTTGCCTTAACACAGAACATTTATCCTCAGCAAAGCAATAAGTCTCATTCAAAAGAAAAGAAAACAAGAAAATTCAAGTTAAGGATCAAACAATAATAAGTCTCATAGGATGCAAACAAAGCTAGTATCCAAAAGAGTGTTGTAACCTTAGCCACAAAGAAGAATTACTAAAGGATTCATGCATGCAAAATCCCATGAACTAGGATTGAAAGTTGTCTCAATAAGCACTTATGCTTCTTTACACTTTCATTACTTTTCCTGAATTTCATTTCCTTGCTTGGGGACAAGCAAGATTTAAGTTTGGTGTTGTGATGTTAGGGCATCTTGGCTAGTTTTACAAGCCATTTTTAGCATGTTTTAGGCTAGTTTCATGCATTATCTTCATCAATAAGCAAGCATTTGGATGAGTTACATATGCATGCCTTGATTCATCAAACGTTAGTGAATTATAATTATTTTCATGAGATTTATTCAAGTACTACTTGGTGCATTAAATGATACAATATCTTGTGATTATGGCAGAGCTTTGACGCACTTGTTTGATTGATGACAGGCAAAAAAGAAGCAGAGGAAGGCAAGAAGGTGTTGGTGTTAGTGGCAAAGTTAGCCCACTAACGCCAGGGCTAACATGCTCTACAAAGAAGAAGCTGGCGTTAGTGGCAAACTTAGCTAACTAACACCCACTAACGCCAACGTTAACGTAGCCAAGGAAGAAGAAGAAGCTGGCGTTAGTGCCGAAGTTAGCCCACTAACGCCGGTGGTAATGTGGCCAAGGGAGAAGAAGAAGCTGGCGTTAGTGGCAAAGTTAGCCCACTAACGCTACTGCCAATGTTGGACAAGAAGGAAGGGAGCGTTAATGGGCAATGTTAGCACACCAACGCCAGTACTAACGTTGTGCCCAACGTTAGTGTGCTAACGCCACCAACGTTAACACACTAACATCTTCGATCAAGGCACAAGCTAGGGCTGGAAGATTTGTCAACATGCGTTGGCGTTAGTGACAGCGTTAGCGCACTAACGCCAGTATTAACGCCAAAATACAACGTTGGTAACATTGTTAGCGCTATGAGAAGGACCTCAAATTTTCCTCACTGCTTCAGTTAAGGCCAAGGGCCCACATCCAAATACTTGAAAACTGACTTGAAGATCAGAGAGTGGTATATATAAGAAGAGTTTTGAACTTAGAGATCGGGGATCTGGAAATTAGGATCCGAATTGGAAAACTTTGACTATTTTTCTTTCTTCTTTGTACTTAGTTTTACTTTTCATGTACTTTATTTTGCTTGCTGAGTTTTCCAGAGCGATGATAAACTAAACCCCACATCTTTAGGGGGAGGAGCTCTATTGTAATTCAAATGAATTAACGCAATTCTTCTTCTTCTTCTTAATCTGCTTGTCGTAGCTAAGGGAAAGATTTTGTGCTTCATAGATCCATTCACTACCGGAAGGAGGTTTGGATCTACTTGAATCTCTATTTGAGCCTTGGAAAAGGGATCATAGGATTCAGTTTGAAGCTTCTCCCTCATAACTCTTTTGATCAACACATTCTTAGTTGGTACATGACATATAACCTCTTTAAATTGAGATCCTAAAGGTTGTGTTGCTCATGGATTAGAAATTTGAGCTTAACCTCTTCTCATGAACAATTAGATCAAGAAATTGGAAATTGATTGTGTTAAGAAAAATTGGGTTGCCAAGGAATTGGAAGTCAATTATTAACAATCTGCCAAAGATCTACTTCATATGATTGAGAAGGAGTGAGACACATTGATTTAAGAGGAATCAACATCTCCAATCCCCTATGTTTTCTATCTTTACTTTCCATCATTTATTTTCTTGCACTTTATTTCCTTGTACTTTATTTCTTGCTCTTTACTTTTCTTGCTCTTTCATTTTCCAGCACTTTATATTCTTGCAATTTACTTTTCTTGCACTTCATTGCTTTCCTTTACTTTTATCTCATTTACTTTTCATATTCACTCACCTTTCAACCATGCTTGTCTAACTAGAATAATAAACTTACTATTAATTGCTTAATCCTTTAATCCTCGGGGGATCGACTTCACTCTTGTGAATTTTATTACTTGATACGACCCGATGCACTTGCCGGTAGTTAATACGGAGAATTAATTTTTTCTGTATCACAACACCAGCACAGAACAATTCTGATGGTGGCACAGGCTCACCGGCGACCTCGATCGGCATCAGCGATGGTTGCCGAAGCTCCGGTAACAGCTACTGCCCCTTTCTCTGTCGCGTTCTACTTCTCAGTCATGACCCTCCATTGACGGCCATGAAGACCTTGATTATGGCACATGCAGTTTGGCGATGGCTGGCGGTGACAAGCATGGATGACGGCGACTAGAATAGGCAGCAACGAGCACGACAGCGCGGGCTCTCTCCTTCCACTCTGCAACAACGATAGTGCTCCCTCTCTCTCCCTCTACAACAACGACGACGATCGTCTTCTCCCTCATTCCCCTCTCTTCTCTTCCTGATTTTTGATTCCCCATTTTTTTCTTTCTTTCTTCATGGGTTGCAGCTGGAGGGCAGTAAGCAGAGTTAGTGTTAGGGTTATGGTTTATGGGTAAGTTAGTGTAGGTATTTTTAATAAAATTGGGAGTGGGGTAGTAATTGAAAACTAAACATATACCAAGATAATTATTTTTAGAACACTTTATTCATCAATTTACTAAATAAATTTCAAATAAGTAATTTAAATTAAAACTAGGGATAACCCAACCAATTTTTCTTATTTCATAAAATTTAAAAATACAAAATCCCAAATCTCAGTTATTTAAATCAAATTGTCAAAACCTTATTGTTTTTCCAATTCCTACTATAACATCCCAATTCTCCACAGAGTTATTCTCAGAAATTTTGTGATGAGAAATTTGATAAATATCTGAGAATCACCTCATCATAAAATAATAAGGCAGATTTAGATTTGATAAGTGAAAAGAATAGATATACCATGAGAGATAAAAATGTGTCCTAAGCCAAAAATTGTATCGATTACGATGAATTTGACTGTCGAGTTAAATTCATCTATGAAATCTTTACTAATAGCATTTCTTGACTGAATTAGCTTAGTAGAACATTCTACACTTGATCTAAAGTTGAGATACAATCTGCGGCTAATATCTCAATTGCCGTTGTTCAAACTGATACAGTTTGAAAATGTTAATCTTACAGTTTAATTATTGAACCGTTTCCTTTCCTCTCTTTGGCAATTTGGCCAAAGCTTCAAAGAAATAATCTTCAATCTAAATTCATGAAGCCACTAGAAAGATTATCTAGAAGAAAAATAAAGAACCGAAACACTTAGCTTAATTAAAATCTTACCGAACTTAAACTGAACCAATTTTTCCTTAACCAAACTACTCTCTCTAGATTAGCCACTTAACCACAATTAAAACACTTCCTCCACTCTCTTTTTGCTGGCCAAACCTCAGCCACAATTTGGCCAAGAATGATGATTCATTAGGAAGCAATTAATGAAGAGATATGATAAACCACTATTTCATGGTTTATCTTGTGCTCAATTGAGTGGTTTTTATCAACTCTTTACCTATTTATTCATACTATTTGCATGGTTTTACATTTGCCTTCCTAATTATATGCTTTGATTGAAAACATGCTTCTTTGATCTTATATTTGCTTATTATTAATCCTCTCTTAATTACCATTAGATGCCTTGATATGTGTGCTAAGTGATTTCAGAGATTACATGGCTGGAATGGCTCAGAGGATGGAAAGGAAGCACGCAAAAATGGAAGGAATACAAGAAGTTGGAGAAACTGCTAAGCTGTCCAGCCTGACCTCTTCGCACTCAAACGGCTATAACTTTAGCTACAGAGGTCCAATCGACGCGGTTCCAGTTGCGTTGGAAAGCTAACGTCCGGGGCTTCGATTTGATATATAATATGTTATAGTTTCCCTGACGCTAGACGACGCGACCGCGTGATCTATGCGGCTGCGTCGCAGTGACGGAAATCAGCGCATTAAAATTCGAAACCAGCGAATTCTGGACTGTTTTTGACCCAGTTTGTGGCCCAGAAAACACAGATTAAAGGCTATAAAGTGGGGGAATGCATCCATTCATGAGGAGGCTCTCATAATCCACTTTTCATGTTTTAGATGTAGTTTTAGAGAGAGAGACTCTCTCTCTCTCTTAGGATTAGGATTTAGGATTTCTCTTAGTTTTTAAGAGTGACTCTCGATCCAGGTTCAATATTCCTTTTTCTTCATATTTCTCTTTTACTTTCAGATACTCTAATGCTTTTATTTGTATTTGACTTATGTTGCCCAATTGGTTTATGAACTTTTCCATGTTAGATTTTACTACTTTGAATGTATTTTATCTGAGGTATTCCAGATATTTGTAATTTTAATTTAGCTTTCTACATTCTTGGCTTTGGTTAAGAAATTAGTAACTCAGGATAACTAAATCCGGACTTCCAATTTCTAATACCTTGCCAAGAGTTTATTTTTATTGTTATTATCTTATTTCCTCTGCCATTTACTATTGTTGCTTCTTATCTTATACATTAATAAAACCCCAAAACATACTTTTTTTCCATAACCAATAATAAGAACATACCTCCCTGCAATTCCTTGAGAAGACGACCCGAGGTTTAAATACTCGGTTATCA
>NC_029794.2:61198189-61228702 GCF_000816755.2 Arachis ipaensis
GATAAAAAATAAAAAATTCAAATTTAATTTAAACTCAATTCATCAAAAACTTATTTTAATTTCCTTTAGTAAAATAATTTTTGAAAATTGATCCTTGACCCAATAAACTAGGTTAAAAATCAGTTCATAGTCTATCTTTTTGGATCTTGAACATTAAATTTTAAATATAGAAAATATTCAATTATTATAAAGTTAGATAAAAAATTCAAATTTAATTTAAACTCAATTCATCAAAAACTTATTTTAATTTCCTTTAGTAAAATAATTTTTGAAAATTGATCCTTGACCCAATAAACTAGGTTAAAAATCAGTTCATAGTCTATCTTTAAAAAATTTGGATCTTACAAGATGTCCTAGTTTGCTCCAGTCCTTGTTTCTCTTATATTTTGGTCTTAGCTTGAATCTCTGTAATTTGTTAAGCATGCATTCTGGTGCGCACAAATCCTCACACTTTGTACACTGAACCAGCAAGTGCACTAGGTTGTCCAAGTAATACCTGAGTGTGTTAAGGTCGATCCCACGAGGATTGTGATTTGAAGCAAGCTATGGTTATCTTGCAGATCTTAGTCAGGCGGATAGAAGAGTTGTTGGATTTGTTTAAACGCATAAAATTGGAATAAAGAGATCTTAACTAGGTTGATATGTTTATAAAGATAAGAAGATGGTTAAGGCTTCGAGATGCTTTGTTCTTCTGGATTAATTCTAGTCTTACTGTCTTCTTCAACTGTGAATGATTTCTTCTATGGCAGGCTATATGTGATCAACGCCAATTGAGAGGTCGGCAATGCTCTTCCAGATCTAAACCCCAAGGTTAGTGTGGATCCATTTTGAGGGTGAAGCTCCTGCAGTCCATTCTCTTTAATGATCCTACTCAAAATGCCATAGACAAGGTCGAATCTTCCAGATCAGAGAATGCTGCACCTTTGGGTTCTAGCCTCTACCACAAAGACTCTAATCTCCCATACCTCGGCTGAACTGATGTTTTGAGAAGTCCCCAACGAAGTCGTGGATTAGCCGTCTAAGAGATGTATAATCAACCTAGTGGTTCATCATTGTCCGATGAAAGACTCTCTCTGAACCCATGTAGAATGTCATAACCTTATGCCAGTTCAACACATTCATATTGATGAAGAACAAAGATACATCTTAGAATAGAGAATCAAACACGAATTGAAAAGAAATAGTAATACTTTTATTAATCCATAAAACTCAGCAGGGCTCCTCCCATCAACCTAGGAGGTTTAAAAACTCATACTGATAGAAAATACAATGATAAATGTGTAAAGTGTGCATCCCCCGTTTGATGAGAGGTGTAAAAATCCTTAAATACTAAACTAATGACTAAGGATTATATTAAGAAGGATAAAACAGTCTATTAGTATTGAAATCCACTTCTGGGGCCCACTTGGGGAGTGTTTGGGCTGAGCTTGATTGAGATACATGTACTAGGAGGCCTCTAGGGCATTGAACGCTGGCTAGGGGGTCCTTGTTTGGCGTTGGATGTAACACCCTAATGATGACATGTCATCATGCCATGTTTTTCTATGCTTTTTCATATAAGAAATTGAGGATTAGTGCTTAAATATTGCATTCTTTTGTGCTTAAATGGTATATTTCTTTGATCTTTTGATTTTATAAATTTTGTAGGAAAATAAGTGGAAAAAGAAGCAAAATAGCACAAAATAAGTTAAAAAGAAAAAAAAGAGAAATTTTGGGCACATTTTGGAGTTGAGGTACACTTTGGAGGTTTAGGCCACGCTTTTAAAAGCGTGGCCCATTACCATGAAGCCATGGCATGATATATAAGCCTTATGCATGCATTTAATTATTCAAGCCAATGAATCATGGCGTTACATGAATGAACCCTAAAGTTCATTAATTGGAATTGCGAATAAAACTAATTAATGCATGTATAAAGCATTTAAATCATTAATGCCAAAAATGAATGAGCTTTACGGCATTACTAATCAAGCATGCATGTAATACATTATTAAAGCCAATGAATTAATGAATGAATACTTTAACCGAGCGCTACATCATTGCTAGCCAAGGAGAGGAGCAGCCAAGGCTCGAAGATGGAAACGAGCGCAGCATGTGAGAGCTACGTTGAATTATCTCACTGAGCGCTATGTATACACTATGGGCAAGGCTTGGTTCGAGGCTTGACACAAGGAGCATGTGTAGTGCTCAGTTCCCTAACTTAACTGAGCGCTCCACTGGGAGTTGCCCCATGCCTCCAACCAACTTGAACTAAAGCCAACCGGACCCATCCTTCTTCAAATCTATTTTTATTCAAGGCCAAATAAAAATCAACCTATCTCATTGAAATGCAAAGCAAGCAAAGCCCAATTGACATCACTCAAAGGCACAAGGATTAGTTAGAATAGGAATTTCATTTAATTGTAATTTGTTTTCAATTTTCATTTTGTAAAGCCTATATAAAGGCATCAGTTTTTATTTCATTAAGAAGGCTGGCTCTGCTAGAGGGCATTAGGAGTAGGGTAGAATAGAAAGTTTTCTTTGAAACACTTCTAATTTTCTGCACTCTTTACATTTCAAAGATCAATTCAGCTTTATGCAAATTTCCTTTCCTGAAATTCTGTTTTTCTGCACTTTCACAATTTAGTTTCCTTTGAGCTTGATTTACTCTTCTACATTCTGCAACTTACATTTGAAATTGTTGAGATCCAAATTTACTTTTTCTGCAAATCTGCAATTCTGTTCTTCTGCAATTTCACTTTTCCATTCACACTGAGCTTGATTTACATTTCCTGCACAATTTAATTCCTCTGCAATTGCTCTAAGCTTTGATCTACTACTTCTTTTGCTTTCCAGCACCCAGCCCCCTTTACATTTTGCTGCAATTTATTTTTTCTTGCTCTTTAAGCTTTTGTACAATCTATATTCTGCTTATTTACATTTCATGCGATTTACCTTTCTTGTCATTTAAGCTTCTGCAGTTTACATTCCTTGCTCTTTAAGTTTTCTGCTTATTTACTTTCTGCAACTTTAAATTCCCTGCTATTTACATTCTGTTGCTTCAATTTCACTTCAATTCACTAATGTTAGCTTGACTAGACTAATCACTCACTAAAGTTGCTTGATCCATCAATCTCTATGGGATCGACCTCACTCTAAGTGAGTTTTACTACTTGATGCGACCTAGTACACTTGCCGGTGAGTTTAGGTGTGGAATCTGATTTCCACCCACCAAGTTTTTGGTACCGTTGCCGGGGATTGATATAGATCAACAATGATTAAGTGGGTGAGAAGTCTAGATTAAGCATTTTTTTCTTTGTTTTTGTTCTCTGCTAATAAGCAAGGTGTTTGTGTTATTGCCTCACTAAGAAATTCTCATCTCTGATATGAGCAATTTCAATTTTCATTGGTGTTGTGTTTTACAAAATTCAATTGGAGTTCAACTCATCTTGTGATCAAACAAATTTTATGGGATATTACCCACCATCACAAATCGCTAATGGTGGCTGGAAATATCACCAAGAAACTTCAGATCCTGAGCACTCCAATCCATGGAGATATGCTTCAGAACCACAAGATGAGCAAGAGAATCATATGGGATATTTCTCACCACCACAAAATGACTCAAGTCATTATCCTAATGGTGGCTGGGAGTATCACCAAGAAATTGCAAATTCTGAGCACTCCAATCCATGGAGATTTGCTCCAGAGCCACAAATTGATCAAGCTAATCACATGAGATATTGTCCAAACTCACCTCCCATTTCTACATTTGAAAATTCTTCATCACTTGACTATGCCTCATCACAAAATCCCTCCCAAGACTCACAACCAACACAAACTTCTATGAACCAAAGACTCTCAAAGCTTGAGTCCATGTTCAAAAGATATGAGGAGGAGACAAAGAAATCCTGGAAAAAACGAGAAAACTCCCTCACAAACATGGAAGTGATGGTAGATCAAATGTTGAGTGCAAAGAAGAAAGTGGAAGGGCAAGAAGAAAAGGATACTGTATCAAGTGAAATTTTAATGAAGAATGAAGTGGAGGAGGAATTTAAACCTGAATTTGCATATCCACAGAAGCTACTTGAGATGACAAAGGAATATGAAAGCTCACAACCCCCACAAACCTCCCTGAACCAAAGATGCTCAACACTTGAATCTGTGATTGAAAGATATGAAGAGGAGATGAAGAAATCTTGGGAAGAACAACAGACCTCCTCCATGAAAGTTCTATTAACTCAAATGTTGAGTGCAAAAGAGGAAGTGGAAGAACAAGAAAGTAAGGAAGTCAGTCAAGAAAATTCACACTCAAGTGAGGAAGAGAAGTACATGAAGGAAGAGCTCATTGAGCCAGCAATTCAAAAGGCTCAGGATGAAGATAAAACTCCAATAATCACACAGCAACCAAGTCTTGAATCCAAAGAAGTGAAGGCAACTAACAAGAGCACCAATTCTACCCCTGATCCAGCAAGCAAGCTCAATCAAGTCATTAACAAAAGGAAGCTTGCTGAGGAGAGGCCAAGACAGGGGACACCAGCTGAATCTTCCCCCCCCCCCCTTGAGGTCATTCCTCTTAACAAACTAGAAGAAGAGGAAGAAAGTGAAGAACAACATGTCAAGCTAATGACACTAAAAGAGCGCTTGTTGGGAGGTAACCCAACCTTAGGTAACATTTCATTTCTTTTCTTTGTTTATGTTCTCTGTCTGCTTTGTTTAAATTTCAATAAATTGGCATATGGTTACACTCTAAGTTTGGTGTAGCCCTGCAACAATTTATTTTCAATCCCTTTGGATGATTGCATCAATTCTACATGGAAGTGTCACACTAAGATTCTAGGTTTGGTGTGCCACTTATTTTTCTATGCAATTCATTTAGCAACACCACTTGTCTGCATAATCATAAGGCCTTTTGCAGTGTTATCTTTCTTTTAGTTAGACAATTTTAGTTTTCTCTTTATTTTAGTCATTTCCTTGTTTTCAGTGCTTTCTTTTATTAATTGTTTTTGTTAATACATCACCAAGAAATCCTTATTCATGACAGATTCTTGGCTTGGTGATTGTATTTAACATATAACAGTTTCCTTTCCTTAGTCTTAGTTCAAATAAAATGGACATGTGACTGCATTCTAAGTTTGGTGTTGCTATGCAACAAAATTTGCTTCCAATCCTTACTGGATACTTGCATCAATTTCAAGTGAAAGTGTCACACTAAGTTTGGTGTGCCACTTATTCTTTATGCAATGTATCATGCATACCCTCTGATGTTTGCAATCACAATGTTTCTATTTCTCTGTGCCTTGATGGTTATTTTTAACTTGCTTTCTTAAACACATATGCTACTGACATCTTCTTGTGTAAGACATTCGTGATCCATTTTAGACCCCACTACCATTGTTCTAATTGTTGCTTAAGGATGAGCAAGCATTTTAAGTGTGATATGGGAAGGAGGAGAATGGGAGGAAAATGATAACAATAGAGAAGATGAATTACAAGGTTGTAAAGTTCTTTTTCCTCTCATTTGTTTCTAGCACTTTAAATTGCATGATTGTCTTTATATTCTCTGTATGCATGTGTGTGTATGAATAAGCATAGCCTGAATTTTGATTGTAAAATGGTGTTGTGACATTATGACTACCAACTTGAGTTTTGTAAATTCAAAAGCAATAAAGTGTCATGATCATAAACAAACAAGGATTTAAAGAAGAACTTAGCATGTGCATACAAGTATTGGAAGGCTAGTATGGTTAATTGTTAATCAATTGCATTAGATTTTATATAATTGAAGTTTGCATCTAGAACATTTTGTGAAATCTTTGGAAATCATGAAAACCTTGAAAAAGCAAGTGGAAAAAGAAGCAAAATAGTACAAAATAAGTTAAAAAGAAAAAAAAGAGGAATTTTGGGCACATTTTGGAGTTGAGGCACACTTTGGAGCTTTAGGCCACGCTTTTAAAAGTGTGGCCCATTGCCATGAAGCCATGGCATGATATATATGCCTTATGCATGCATTTAATTATTCAAGCCAATGAATCATGGCGTTATATGAATGAACGCTAAAGTTCATTAATTGGCATTGCGAATAATACCAATTAATGCATGTATAAAGCATTTGAATCATTAATGCCAAAAATGAATGAGCTTTACGGCATTACTAATCAAGCATGCATGTAATACATTATTAAAGCCAATGAATCAATGAATGAATGCTTTAACGTAATGCAATTGGCTTTATTAACTAAGTAATATAATAAAAGCATGCATTTGTTAGTAAAGTCATTCATGAAAGCATGTAGCGTTCATAAAAGGCAACGGAGTGCTCATTATTAAAGGGAGCACTACGTTGAATTTGTAACTTTTTCGGGGCCCCATGAAGACAAGTGAAGAGCGCTACAAGGGCAAGCAAGGGCACTACATTACATCACTTAACCGAGCGTTACATCATTGCTAGCCAAGGAGAGGAGCAGCCAAGGCTCAAAGAGGGAAACGAGCGCAACATGTGAGCGCTACGTTGAATTATCTCACTGAGCGCTATGTATACACTATGGGCAAGGCTTGGTTTGAGGCTTGACACAGGGAGCATGTGTAGCGCTCAGTTCACTAACTTAACTGAGCATTCCACTGGGAGCAGCCCCATGCCTCCAACCAACTTGAACCAAAGCTAACCGGACCCATCCTTCTTCAAATCCATTTTTTATTCAAGGCCAAATAAAAATCAACCCATTTCATTGAAATCCAAAGCAAGCAAAGCCCAATTGACATCACTCAAAGGCACAAGGATTAGTTAGAATAGAAATTTCATTTAATTGTAATTTGATTTCAATTTTCATTTTGTAAAGCCTATATAAAGGCATCAGTTTCATTTCATTAAGAAGGCTGGCTCTGCTAGAGAGCGTTAGGAGTAGGGTAGAATAGATAGTCTTCTTTGAAACACTTTTAATTTTCTGTACTCTTTACATTTCAAAGATCAATTCAGCTTTATGCAAATTTCCTTTCCTGAAATTCTGTTCTTCTGCACTTTCACAATTTAGTTTCCTTTGAGCTTGTTTTACTCTTCTACATTCTGCAACTTACATTTGAAATTGTTGAGATCCAAATTTACTTTTTTCCTGCAAATATGCAATTCTGTACTTCTACAATTTCACTTTTCCATTCACACTGAGCTTGATTTACATTTCCTGCAAAATTTAATTCCTCTGCAATTGCTCTAAACTTTGATCTACTGCTTCTTTTACTTTCCAGCACCCAGCCCCCTTTACATTTTGCTGCAATTTATTTTTTCTTGCTCTTTAAGCTTTTGTCCAATCTACATTCTGCTTATTAACATTTCATGCAATTTACCTTTCTTGTCATTTAAACTTCTGCAGTTTACATTCCTTGCTCTTTAAGTTTTCTGCTCATTTACTTTCTGCAACTTTAAATTCACTGCTATTTATATTCTGTTGCTTCAATTTCACTTCAATTCACCAATGTTAGCTTGACTAGACTAATCACTCACTAAAGTTGCTTGATCCATCAATCCTTGTGGGATCGACCTCACTCTAACTGAGTTTTACTACTTGATGCGACCCGGTACACTTGTCGGTGAGTTTAGGTGTGGAATCTGATTTCCACCCACCACCTAATTAGCCTAAGCCTTACCTCATGTCGTAAAGCAAAGGTTAATCAGAGATTACGATAGTTCTAAGCTCATATGTATAATATATAGAAGAAATAATATAATCTAGAAGCCCGATAAAGAATATAGCTCAAAAATAGGATTTCCGAAGCGCAAAGCGTACTAACGAAACTACTAGCTTGAGACACAAGAAACAGAATAGATGCAGCAAAATATAAGTATAGAGTATCATAGGAAACTAGCCTCGGCTCGCAGAGTTTAAGCCGGCTAGCCATATACAAGTATACAGAATTATACAGAAAACTGACAGTTTTAAAACAGCTTATACAAGTTTTTCTCTCATAAACATGCCTCTAGGCAAAACAATATACAAAAGAGAGATGTATAAACAGATAAACCAAAAAGACTCCAAAAGAATCCAAGATCCTCCATGCCTGTCACCATCCAAAGCAACTCACCGAGGTGGGTTGCGACCTGCATCTGAAAAACACAACAAAGATATGGTATGAGAACCGGAGGTTCTCAGTATGGTAACAGTGCCCAGTGATGTAGGATATAAGACCCTGGGACGCCAAAGGCAATCCTAAGCTCCATATCCATCACAAGATTCAAGCTTAAGGCATTATAAAACAAATAAGCATGATATAAACCTCATCATAAATAAACCGGGTGAACTGTCTTAAGGGAGTTCTAATTCTAAACAAACACCGCTGTCCCACAGCCTTCACCAACCTATCCTCCATGCGATCCCATCGCCACCGCCTTCCGAACCTCGTCAATCCCAGTAGAAAGCACAATTAATAACAATCCAAATAATTCACAAGTAACAGCATACAAGGCAAGTAGATCAAATAAGCAAATAGACATGTTATTAAATTAGGCATACAATTACAAGTCGGCAAAGCAAAAAAACAGGTAGAAAATGCATATGATGAATGCCTGCCCTACTGGCTATGATATCACATTGTCGGTTCAATTGCCAACCCGACACATCTCCATGGAGACGTCGCCCTTCGAATTTTTCATATGGGAACCCCCGAGATATAGTGCCCGGATCAATATCCAGGTACCGGCGCTTGCACGCTCTATAGGTCCGAAGGAATGCAAGTGGGATACTCTTGCCACAGACCTCACATCTCAACGCAAGTGGGACGAACTACCGCCCTTACGCCGCCGCCGCTACCTCGACAGAGATCCATCATCTCAATCCGAGTCCTCAACTCATCTCAACCACTGTCCCTTTCATAACTCAGTTTCAAAGGCCTAAAGTTCATCATTCCTTATCTCATATATCGCTCATCCTCCACCCAACGTCAAATCATTCTCAGCACGCCAGAAACCTAAGCCTCCATTTTCTAATTTATCATAAAACCGTGTTCTAGAAACCTTAAGTTACATCCCATGTTCCAATATTCAAAATTAAGTCCATAACTTTTAAAATGGTGTTTTTAGGAGCTTACGACCATGTTAGGAAGGTAGAATAATTGAAAACAAATAAAATTTTGATAAACAGGACGTGTGCAGCTGCACAAGGGTCTGTGCGTATGCACAGGTGTCAATTTTTACAAGGATCTATGCACTCGCACAACCTATGCCAGCGCCCCCAACAGACTGACCTTCCCGACGTGTGCGTCCGCACAGGTTGAAGTTTTTCCTTATATGTGTGCGCGCACAAACTGTGCTGGCACTGCAAACAGAACGCACTTCCCTGCATGTGCGTGCACACAGACGTGTGCATCCACACAGGTCAAAATATTTGCAGGGTGTGGGTCCGCACGAGGGTGTGCGCCCGCACACATCAGAAATCATGAAATTCTGCAACTTTGCAGAATTTCAGATTTTTAACACGAACTTTGAAGGATCATAACTTCCTCTACAAAATTTCAATTTTCACAAATTTTATATCAATTTAAAGAGTTTTCAAGGATCTTTAATTATAAAAAAATTTCAATCAATTTTGATAACCGAGGCAAAAGTTATGATCGAGCAAATTTCACCAAAAACTCAATTTTACCAAACTTTACAATTTACACAATTTCTTACCATACACATTCCCAAGCATACCATACCATCCAAAACTCCATTTTTCGTCAAAATGTACCTCTTGTATCATAATACACCAACCTTACCACATTCTCCTTCTCATTTCATTACTTTCAATTCCAACATCAACCATATAACACTTATGATCAAAATCATCATCACACTCACCATTTCATAAGTCATCATACTACAATTATCATAAGGAACTAACTTCCAATCCATACAATCATTCAACATCAACATATCATTAAAATTCATTACAATTAACCCAACAATCATCAATTCATCATCATATAACACACCAACCATCATTTTAGTTCAACCTATCTTATTGGTCACTAGACTATGTGTCCATGAATATTATATACTACATAGAGGAAACTGAAGCCATACCTTGGCCGATTCCCCTTTTTGCACCAAAACTCAAATTGATCACCAAATAGCTTTCAGCCAAATTCCAAGCTTTCACATCCACTCCACTAAGCACAAACAAGTTCCAAGAGCTCCCAAAACCACAATAATCAGACTATATATATATAAATCACCTCAAATCATCCTAGGGTTCCAATTATACATAAATTCACAAAGGTTTAGTGGCTCTTACCTTCTCCCACATATTTACTAGCAAGAATCCAAGGCTAAGCAAGGATTAGAGCAAACCTAAATACCAAGAATCACAAAAACTCATTTAATCAAAAACCCGATAAACCCAAAATTTTGAGGAGAGAAACTGAGAAAGATTCGAGCTTTTCTTACCAGTTTCTTATATGAGTTTTGTAGAGCTCTTCACAAGGAACGTGTAGCCCTGACGGCACGTAAATCGGAGCACCGTAGCTCAGATATGAGCTTTGGAAGTTTGGGATGAATAGTAACCATGGGGTTTCTCTTCTTCCCCATTTTCAGCATGCAAGTGTAGTGTTTGATTATGTGTTGTGCTGAAAATGGGTTCATTCATGAACCTTTTATATGTTGGGCTTGGGCGCAACTTGGGCCCGGTCCAACCCGTTAGCATTTTTAGCGCGTTTGGCCCAACTTTGGGCCAAACCTTTAAAATTAACACCCGGTTTTCCATTTCTAACATTTTTCTAAGGTTTTCGCCGGTTTCCAATTTTTCTCATGCGGTACTGGGCAGATTTGAACCGGTTCAACCGGTTCAACTGCCGGTTCGTAGTTTTTTACGGTTTTTCAAAAAAGGCACATTTTCTGGCTCAGAAAAACCCACTGAGTCCAAAAATCACCTTTAAATCCTCAAATTCTTACTCTAACTTTTCAAAATCTAATTTGGGCCATTAATCACTTAATTAACCAGTTGATTAGTCGTGGTTCTTACATTGGATGCTGGTCTCTTCTCCTTTGGGCGTTGGATGCCAGAATAGGGCAGGAGGCTAGCATTGTATGCCAGCTTTGAGGCTTCATTTCTAAAGTAAAGTATGGACTATTACACATTGCTGGAAATCCCTGGATGTTCGATTTCCATAGCCATTGGAAATGCTCCTTTTGGACTTCTGTAGCTCCAAAAATCTCTTTCGAGTGCAAGGAGGTCAGATCCGGACAGCATCTGCAGTGCTTTCTCTATCTCTGAATCATACTTTTGATCCAGCTCCTCAATTTCAGCCAGAAAATACCTGAAATTGCATAAAAACACACAAAATCAATGTAGAATAAAAAAATTTAAATTTTACACTAAAACCTACGAAAACTTAATAAAAATTAAACACAAGATGCTAAAAACTATATGAAAATGATGCCAAAAAGAGTATAAAATATTCGCTCATCACAACACCAAACTTAAACCGTTGTTTGTCCCCAAGCAACTAAAAACACAGTAGGATAAAAAGAAGAGTATATATTTTTTTTTTTTTCTTTTATTGCAACATGCTTTTTGCTGCTTTTTCTTGCTTCAAGAATCAATTTTTAGATTTTTCAGATTACCAATAATACTTCTCCTTTTTCCTTGTTCTTTCAAGAGCTAACATTCATAAACTCCAATTTCAAAAATGCACTGTTCATTCATACATTCAGAAAATAAAAGCAATACCACCACATCAAAATAATTGATTATTCTTATTGTAGAACTCAAAAATTTATGCATCTTTAATTCTTCTAAAAAAATTACTATTTTATTCATGTTTAATGATTATAAGAGGAATATTTTATAGCTAATTGGAAAATAAAAATTAATTACTACTAATGCTTATGTAATTCAAAAAAATAAAATAAAGACTTAAATACTACTATTGATCATGTAAACCTAAATATGAAAGACAGGAATTAGAATAACAGAAATATGAGAAATAGGAATTGGAATAGTCACAGGGTTGAAACTCAACAACCTTCAGCTTGAGGGGCGCTGGGCTCTTTAAGGGAGAGCTTTTAGCGCTTCAATTCTTCTATCTCACACCCTTGCTTCTCTTGTTCCTTAATCAGTTTGCAAATCATGCTAGTTTGATCTTTTTGCTCCTCTCTTAGATTATCCAAGGTAGTTTGCAGGTGCATCACAAATTCTTTCAACTGATCCCAGTATTCAATTTGATGGATCTCTTGAGGAGGCTCAGGTGCCTTCCTTTTGGGATGATCCTCTGGTATCTTGGAGCTTTCCATCACCTGCTTGGTGATTGGGCTTTCCACTAGAATAAAATTGTCCACGTGGATCAGGATCTTACCCTCTTGGCATAGGTAAAGGAATAGGCTTGGATAAGCCATGATGGTACGAGTAGACATCCTGTTTGCCAACTTGTATATCTCACGGGGGATTATTTGGTGGACTTCTACCTCATTCTCCATCATGATGCAGTGAACCATCACAGCTCTCTGAATAGTGACTTCAGACCGGTTACTGGTAGGGAGTATAGAACGCCCAATGAAGTTTAGCCATCCTTTATCAATTGGCTTGAGGTTCATTCTTTTCAGCTGGTTTGGCTTACCTTTTGCATCCTCAATCCATTGAGTTCCAGGCAGGCAGATGTCCTCTAGGACTTGATCCAACTTAGGGTTGGCTACCACCCTTTTATTGTAGAAATTAGGGTCATCCCTTTGTAAGGATAATTTAAAGATCTCTCTCACCCTATCCAGATTAAAATAGATGATCTTCCCCCTGACCATGTGAACCCCATTTGTAGGGTTTATCTTGTGCTTGATTTAGGGGATTTAATAACCGTTTTCCTATATTTATTCAATTAAATAGCATGGTTTCATGATTGTCTCCTAATTTGTGCTTAAGAGTGAAAACATGCTTTCTAGGACTTAAAATAGCTAAACTTAATTCACCTTGATTCCATTAGATGCCTTGATATGTTTGATAAGTGATTTCAGATTTAGGAGGCAAGAATTGGATCAAGGGAATAAAGAAAAAGAATGTAAAAATGGAGAACTCATGAAGAAAATAAGGAATCGCAAAAGCTGTCAAGCCGACTTCTTTGCACTTAATCGATCATAACTTGAGCTACAGAGATCCAAATGATACGGTTCTAGTTGCGTTGGACGGTTAACATCCGGGGCTTTGAAATGATATAAGATTTACCATAGTTGACCGTGCATAGGGGAGCACACGCACATGGTACACGTACGTACCAATGGTTGCACATGCTTCACTTAATGCAACTCGTGCCCAGCAAATTCTAAGGAATTTTGGGCCCAATCTAACTCATTTCTGATGCTATTTAACCCAAGAATAGAAGAGGGATGGGACATCTAGTTAGTTAGTGAGTTTTATTCATGCTTTAGTTAGTTTCTAAAGAGAGAAGCTCTCTCTTCTCTCTAGAATTAGGAGTAGGTTAGATCTAGATTAGGAATTCTTAGATCTAGGTTAATTTCATGCTTAGATTTACTTTTTCCTTTGCAACTTCTTCTTCTTCTACCTTTCCTCTTTTTAGTTTTGCATTTAATACTTGTAATTCTCTACTTTTATGTTGATGCACTTTTGTTCTTCCCTTTTCCTTTAATGCAATTTATGATTCATGTTCTTTTATTGTTTATTTGATTTGTTGTTGTTTAATTCCTTGCAATTGAGTAGTGTAGATTTACTTTCCTTGAAATTTTACTATGCTTTCCTTTTATGCCTTCCAAGTGTTTGATAAAATGCTTGGAAGGATTTTAGAGTAGGATTTTATGCTCTTGGCTTGGGAAGGTAACTTAGGAACTCTTGAGTCACTAATGTCCAAGTAATTGACGATTGGGAGCCATTAACGCTAGATCTCACTAATTGATTTGGTGGAGAACTAGGACTTATGGATTTGGATTGATATAGCTCACTTGACTTTCCTCTACTATTAGTTAGGGGTTGACTTAGTGGGATTGATCCTTGCCGATTCTCATGTTGTGGTTAGTGATAAGGATAGAGATTCTTGACCACCAACCCTTACCAAGGCCTTTTTGTTATTTGAATTTCATTGCTATTTACATTTCCTGTCTCTTATCCCAAAAATCCCAAAACATACTCCATAACCAATAATAAGATGCTTTATTGCAATTCCTAGGGAGAACGACCCGAGGTTCCAATACTTTGGTTTATAAATTTAGGGGTTCGTTTTAGTGACAAACAATCTTTTGTATGAAAGGATTATTGATTGGTTTAGAAACTATACTTTACAACGAGACTTCATTTCTGAAATTTTAAACCACACAAAAGTCCTCTCATCACCATGGTGTAAAAAGTATGGAATGTTGTTCCATCTTTCTTTTGCTTATCTGTCATCCACAGATTTACATAAAATTTATAGATTATGTTGTATCTAACAGTGATCTCAACATTGGCTAGAATCTCCCAGCCTCTCTTTCGAGTTTGCTTTTGAATCTCCATCTTCTCCTAATTCGAATCTGACCTCAGGGATCACTGGCCTCTTCCTCATTATTTTGTGGTAATGTTCTTCATGTTGCTTGGTGTAGAATCTGACAGGTTTGAAAACAACTGTTGGGTCATTTTCTTTCTTGTTTCTTGGAGCAGTCTTGCCACTTTTTAGAGCCATGGGATTCGAATCTCAATGAGAGAAAAGGGCTCCTTCTACACCAAACTTAAGAGGTTTGCTCGTCCTCGAGCAAAAGGTAAGGAAGGAAGAAGAAGAAAGTGAAGGAGAAGAGTAGAGAAGAAGAGAATTCGAATGGAGAGGTGGTGAAAGAGGGAGAGGGGAGCGGGAGCATGGTTATATATAGGGAGGGGCGAGTGATTTTCGAATTCAATCATAAAAGAAAGATAAGGAAGTTTTGGAAATGATAGAAAAAATAAGTTGTTAAACTTTGAAAGATATGAAAAAGATATAAAATATATAAAAGATAAGATAAGAAGTAAAAAGAATTTTAAAGTTTAATAAAAGATATGAACAAGAATTACTAAAAATAAGAAAAGATTTGAAAGGATGTGAAAACTAGTTTGAAAAAGATATGAGATTTTGAAAAAGATTTTAAAAGATTTGAAAATATTTTAAAATTGAAATTAATTTGAATTTGAAATTTTTGAAAAAGATTTGATTGAAAAGTCATGGAGTTTCAAAATTGAAATTTAAAAAGATAGGTTTAATAAAGAAAAGATAAGGTTTTGGAAATTACCTCCCTTGCTGTCTTGATGGCGTTTAAACGCCCAGAATGGCTGCATTATGGCGTTTAACGCTGCTGCCTCTGCTTGCTGGGCATTGAACGCCCAGAATGGCACCCATTCTGGTGTTCAACGCCAGGCTGCCCTGCTGATGGGCATTTGAATGCCTAGCCAGGCTCTCTAGCTGGCGTTCAACGCTAGGCTTGCTACCTCCATGGGCATTTAAATGCCCAATTTCCACCCTTTTTCTGGCGTTTAACGCGATAGAGATCCCTTTTCCAAGATGTTCTGCTTTCCGTTCTGCATCATTCTGTCTCTGTGTAAACACTGTTCATGATCACTAACATTAAAATCAACCTAATTAAAAACTCATTATAAGGAAAAACTAATTAAAACAGAAATAATTAGAAAATTAGAAAATAATATACGATTAATCATTGGGTTGCCTCTCAACAAGCCCTTCTTTAATATCTTTAGCTGGACTTCATTGAACTTAACTTAGTAGCAGCGTTGAGCCTCCTGGCTCAATATCTCCTCCAAGGTAATGCTTGACCCTCTATCCATTGACAGTGAATCTTGTGTCAGGATCTTTTCCTTGAAGTTCTATGTGCCCATAAGGTGATACACTAGTAATCACACATGGTCCCTTCCAACGGGATTTGAGTTTCCCAGGGAATAGTTTGAGTCTTAAGTTGAAGAGCAGGACTTTCTGTCCTGGTTCAAAGACTCTGGAAGATATCTTCCTGCCATGCTACCTTTTTGCCTTTTCCTTATAGATCTTTGCATTTTCAAATGCAGCTAAGTGGAATTCGTCCAATTCATTTAGTTGGAGATGCCATTTCTCTCATGCTGCTTTAGCATCAAGGTTAAGGAATCTAGTAGCCCAATAGGCCTTGTGTTCTAGTTCCACTGGCAGATGACAGGATTTCCCATATACCAGCTGATATGATGAGGTTCCAATGGTGGTTTTGAAAGCTGTTCTGTATGCCCAAAGAGCATAATCAAGCTTTCTAGCCCAATCCTTTCTAGAGTCGCTTACTCTCCTCTCTAGGATTCTCTTTAGTTCTCTATTTGAGAATTCAGCTTGCCCATTTGTTTGGGGATGATACGGTGTTGCTACTTTATGGCGAACTCCATAACCGTTTAAGACAGAATCCAGCTGTCTGTTGCAGAAATGAGTACCTCCATCACTAATCAGTGTCCTAGGGACACCAAATCTGCTGAAGATGTTCTTTTGGAGGATCTTCATCACTACTCTGGTGTCATTAGTGGGTGTTCCGAGGGTTTACCTGAAACTGTGGGTTGATCTCGGACGAGATCTTCTGTGCTGGTCGGCGCTGATGTGTCTGACTTGTGGGTGGTGGCTGGAGCCGCCGTGTCCAACTTGTTGGACTTGTTGATGATGCAGATCCTTCGTCACCGGAGGGTGGTGGTACCTGCAAGGGACTCCGATGCTTAAGTTAGCAAGGGTATTAAGCAGGTTTTTAGTAGAATCAGAGTATGAGTTATACCTGGGTGCTCCAGTGTATTTATAATGGTGTGGGCTGACCTTTCTAGATAAGATAAGTTAGTTATCTTATCTTATCTTTGGGTGAAGTCATCTTATCTTTAAGGGGAACCACCCTTATCCTTCTAGGCTTGGCCTGCCCTTGGACTTGGGTTGCGTTCCTCTGTTTGGGCCCTTTTTGGGCTTTCCTGATGATTTGGCCGAGCTCTTTGAGAAGAGGTCGGATAGTGCTGACCTGAAGAGGTCAGTCGACTTGTCTCCAATCAGCCCGGGTCGTACAGCTCGACCCAGAGCATGAACAGTGGGTGTTGCTATTGCTTCAACCCATTTAGATGTTCTTGATTTCGCCTGACGAAGACCTATAAGACAATCATAACTTGCTTCAAACCACAATCCTCATGGGATCGACCCTGACTCACTCAGGTATTACTTGGACGACCTAGTGCACTTGCTGGTACAGTTGTACGAAAGTGTGGGATTTGTGCACCAAGTTTTTGGCACCGTTGCCAGGAATTGTTTGAGTTTGGACAAACTGACGGATTGTCTTGCTCTTTAGATCAGGAAATTTTTATTTTAATTGAGTCTTTTATTTTTATTTTCTTCTCTATTTTTTGATAAAATAAAAAATCTTTTTCAAAAATATTTTTGTTTTCTTTGTTTAATCTGTGTTCTTGGTTTGAGTCTTACCTGTTTTCTATTTTCTTTCCCAAAAATTTTAAAACTTTTTCAAAAAGTTTATTTTCAAGAATCCTTAGCTTTCTTCGTTTAATCTTTGTTTTTGATTTGAGTCTTTTTGTTTATGTTCGTGGTTAAAATTTTCGAAAATCTTAAGTCCTTTTTCTAAAATTTTTTAAAATTAGTGTCTTTTTGTTTGAGTCTTGTTTTCAATCCTTAAGTTTGGTATCTTCTTGTTATTTTTCCTTTAATTTTCGAAAATTTTATGTTTAGTTTTCTAAAAATTTTAAGTTTGGTGTTCTTTATGTGTTCTTGTGTTCCTTAAATTTTTTTACTCTTGTTCTTGGTGTTCTTGTTAGTCTTCAAAGTGTTCTTGAGTTTTCTTTGTGTTTTGATCTTAAAATTTTTAAGTTTGGTGTCCCTTTGTGTGTTTCCTTCAAATTTTCGAAAACTTGGGGCATTAGATCTAAAAATTTTAAGTTTTGCGTCTTTTACTTGTTTTTCTCTTTTATCATTAAATTCAAAAATAAAAAAATCTTTTCTATCTTTACTTTAACTTAATTTTCAAAATTTTTCATTAAAATTCAGATTTCAATTTTTAAAATTTTTATCTTATCTTATCTTAGTTTTCAATTTTCAAAAATTGAATCTTTTCAAAATTAAAAATCTTATCTTTTTCAAAATTCAAAAATCTTATATTGTCTTTTTCAAAATTTAAAATTTAAAATCGAAATTTCAAACTTCAAAATTTAAAATTAAAATTTCAAATTTCAAATTTCAAAATTCAATTTTTCAAAAATCAAATTTCAAATCTTATCTTTTTGAAATCTTTTCAATTTCTTATCTTATATTTTCTAGCTTCAAATTTTAAAATTTTAAATCATTTTAATTTCTCGTCTTATCTTTTCTTATCTTTTTCTAATTTTAAATTTCAATTTCAAATCTTTTCTTATTTTATGTCTTATCTTATTTTAAATTGAAATCTTTTCTTAACTACTTCTCTTCTCTTTCTTCTTTTTCAAAACTTCCTAACTAACTCTTCTCTCTTAATTTTCGAAAACTCTCTCTTCTTCTCTCCTATTTTTGAAAATTAATTAACAAGTAAAGTAAAAACAAAAATATTTTAATTTTTATTTATCTCTTCTAATTCCTCTCATCTCTATTTGTACTATTCGAGCTCTACTCCTCTCTCATCTTCCATCTTCACTTTTCTATTTTCTTCTTCTTTCTTCACATCTCACTGGAAGATCTTGGTCCAAGTGGAACAAAAAGCTTTCTTCTTTTCCTTCTTTTCTTTTTTTCTTATTTATGACTAGGAACTGGGATAAAGAACCCCTCTTTGATCTTGATCCTGAACCTGAAAGGACTCTGAAGAAAAGCTTACAACAAGCTAGAGCGCAACACTCCAGAAGAAACCTTTCAAAAAACTTTGAACAAGAAAAAGGAGACATGGCCGAACCTAAAGATGATGCCAGAAAGGTTCTTGATGACTTCACCATGCCTACCTCTGACTTTTATGGTAGAAACATCTCTGTACCTGCCATTGGAGCAATCAATTTTGAGCTTAAGCCTCAGTTAGTCTCTCTTCTGCATAAGAACTGCAAATTCCATGGACTTCCAATGGAAGATCCACATTAGTTTTTAGATGAATTCTTATATATCTCTTTTCGTTTGCTGTAAGAGACAGAGCTAAGATATGGTTGGATTCCCAACGAAAAGAGAGCTTAGACTCTTGGAAAAAGCTGGCTAATGCTTTTCTGGATAAATTCTTTCCTCCTCAAAGGATGAGCAAGATTAGAGTGGAAGTTCAAACCTTCAGACAAAGAGAAGGTGAATCCCTCTATGAAGCATGGGAAAGATACAAGCAACTGATCAGGAGATGTCCTCTTGACATGCTCTCAGAATGGTCTATCCTAAGCATGTTCTATGATGGTCTATCTGAGATGTCCAAAATCTCATTGGACAGCTCTACAGGTGGATCACTTCACTCGAAGAAAACACATATAGAAGCTAGAGAACTCATTGAGATGGTTGCAAACAACCAATTCATGTACACTTTTGAGAGCAATCCTGTAAACCATGGGATCCCTCAGAAGAAAGGAGTTTATGAAGTTAAAACTCTGAATGCCATATTGGCTCAGAATAAGATATTGACCCAACAGGTCAACAAGATCTCTCAGCATTTGACTGGAATGCAAATTGCAGCTGGCAGTACTCAGGAATCTTCTTCTAAAGTAGAAGCTTATGATCCTAATCAACCCACCGTGGAGGAGGAGAATTACATGGGAGAACCATATGGAAACACCAACAATCCTTCATGGAGGAACCATCCTAACCTCTCATGGAAGGATCAATAGAAACCTCAGCAAGGTTTCAATAACAATCAAGGTGGAAGGAGCCAGAATAGGTTCAACAACGACCACCATTCCCATCTTCTCAAGGGAACACGGAAACCTCTAAGCAGAGCCTTTCTGACTTAGTTACTCTGGTTTCCAACCTCTCTAAGACCACTCTTAGTTTCATAAATGAAACAAGGTCCTCCATTACAAACTCGGAGATACAAACTCCTCCTGACACTCTTCCTAGTAACACTGAGGTGAATCCAAGAGAAGAGTGCAAGGCCATAACCATAGAGGTAGAGGCCGGATCTGGAGAATTTGGGAAGGCATTGAACGCCAGTGAAGAAGGTTTCACTGGACGTTCAACGTCCAATCTGGCAGCAAGCCTGGCACTGAACGCCAGTGAGGAACCCCTCATTGGGCGTTCAACGTCCATTCTGGCAGTAGAGCTGGCGTTGAATGCCAGCCAAAGAGAACTGGTTGGGCGTTCGACGCCCAAACACCCAGGAACTCTGGTGCTAAACGCCAATGAGGAACCCCTCACCGGGCTTTCAACGCCAAACCAAGCAGGCTTTTTGGCATTGAAGGCCAGTAAGGAATCCCCCACTGGGCGTTCAACGCCCAAACATACAATCGTTCTGGCATTGAAGGCCAGTGAGGAACCCTTCACTGGGCATTCAACGCCCATACAACAAGGGAAGCTGGCGTTGAACGCCCGCAAGGACATCCCTGCTGGGCGTTCAACGACCAAAAAGACAGAAGAACTGCCGTTTAACGCCAGTAAGAGTGCACAGCAAGGGTGTTCAATGCCCAAAGAGCTAATAGAGCTGGCATTGAATGCCAGTAAAAGCACACCCTCTGAGTGCTTACATCCTACTCAAGAACCCTATATCTCAGAACTAAAGGTAGCCAAGGCTCACATAAAGACCATAGAGGTGCCTTTGGATGCACTCCTAAAGTGCATAAGTTCTGATGACTACTCATCCTCTGATGACGATGAAGGCATTAGGGAAGAGCAAGTTCCTCGGTACCTAGGAGCTCTAATGAAGCTGAATGCCAAGTTATTTGGTACAAAGCCTTTGGAGAAAGAACCTCCACTACTTACCAAATAACTCCATGCTTTGGTTCAACAGAAGTTAGCTCAGAAGCTTCCATATCCTGGACGCTTTGTGATTCCTTGCACTATAGGCACTATGACCTTTGAAAAGGCTCTATGTGACCTAGGGTCAAGCATAAACCTCATGCCACTCTCTGTAATGGAGAAGCTGGGAATCCTTAAGGTACAAGCTGCAAACATCTCATTAAAGATGGTAGGCAAGACAATGAAGAAGCCATATGGCTTAGTAGAGGATGTCTTGGTGAAGGTTGAAAACCACTACATCCCTACAAACTTCATTGTCTTGGACATTGGAGAGGATGAGGATGACTCTGTCATCCTTACTAGACCTTTCCTAGCCACTGCCAATGCTATCATTGATGTGGCTAAAGGAGAATTGACTCTACAATTAGGGGAGGACCACATCTTATTCAAGATGCCTCATCCCAATTCTCCCTCTAAAACAGAGATAACTGTGCAACACCTAGTGTTCCAACCCTCTCTTTCTATACAGAGCTTTACAGAACCCCTAAACATCAATTCTAGGTTTAGTGTTGGGCAGCCATCAACAAGCTCTAAGAACCAGGGTACTAGGAAGAAAGTACCTAAAGGCTGGATGGACAAAAAAGTCCCAACTGAAGGCCTCTCACTTGGCATGAGAGTTGTCTTCACTAAGAAACCAATTTTACCACATACAGTGAGTCGTGTTCTGTCTCTAGAGCATGTGGAGCTCATTCATGAGAAGACAGGAAGAAAATTTCCTATAAGGGGCAAAAATCTGAGCCCATACTCACCTTTGTAAAGAGCTAACCGTCAAGCTAATGACGTTAAAGAAGCGCTTGTTAGGAGGCAACCCAATTTTAATTAATTATTTATTTCCTTTTATTTTATTTTGTTTTTCTTTTCGGGTCATGATCATATGTAGCAGTCAGAACAGAGATAGAATTCACAGCAGTGAAAGTAGAATACTCTGGATGGAGTGATGATTGAACTTGAACGCCAGCCAGGGAGCTCTGGCTGGGCGTCCAACGCCCCTAATGGGCAGCATTGCTGGCATTGAATGCCAGCCAGGGAGCAGCCCCTGGGCATTCAAACGCTAATGCAGAGAAGCAGGGAATATGGATTCCCTAGCCTCTCAAGACCAGTGGGTCCCACAGTATCTTTCACTACCCCACTTATTCCTACCTACTTTCACACTTCCACATACACACTTCCCTATAAACCCTAGCCCAATCACATCCAGATCACTTCCCCAAAACCATCATAACTCCCACGAACCCCCACCCACTTCAAAATTAAATTTCCCACCCAATTCCCCACCCAAGACCGAACCATAACCTACCCTTTTCCTATAAATACCCCTCACTCTAACCCTTCATACACACACCTCTTTTACACTCATAAGCCCCACTGGCTCTCTCTCTCTCTCTCTCTTTCTCCTTCTATTTTCTTCTTCTACTATATTCTTCTCTTTTCTTTATTTTGCTCGAGGATGAGAAAAGTTTTAAGTTTGGTGTTGGAAAAGCAAAGCTTTTTTTTCTTTTCATTACCATTCATGGCACCCAAGGTTGAGAACCCTCTAGAAAGAGGAAAGGAAAGGCAATAACCGCCACCTCTGAATCTTGGGAGATGGAGAGATTCATCACCAAAGCTCACTAAGACCACTTCTATGAAGTAGTGACAGAGAAGAAAGTGATCCCTGAGGTCCCTTTCAAGCTCAAGAAGAATGAGTATTTGGAAATCCGAAGAAAGATCCAGAGAAGAAGTTGGGAAGTCCTAACCAATCCTATTCAAGATATTGGGATTCTAATGGTACAAGAGTTCTATGCTAATGCCTGGGTTACTAAAAACCATGACACTAGTGTGGAGCCAAATCCAAGGAATTGGAGCACTATGGTCTGAGGGAGAATCTTAGATTTCAGCCCAGAAAGTGTGAGGTTGGCGTTCTACTTGCCTCTAATACAAGGAGATCCACATCCGTACACTAGGAGAGTCAACTTTGATCAGAGATTGGATCAAGTGCTCTCTGACATCTGTGTTGAAGGAGCATAGTGGAAAAGGGATTCCTAAGGCAATCCCATTCAACTAAGAAGGCTTGACCTAAAGCCCATAGCTAGAGGGTGGTTGGAATTCATCCAACAGTCCATCATCCCCACTAGCAACCGGTCAGAAGTGACTGTTGACAGAGCTATCATGATCCATTGCATGATTGATGACTTACGTCATCTACCTCTTTTTCTTATCTAAAAGGACCATAGAATTGGTAAAATCTCATTCAAGTGATGCAATTATATGAACTATATGATGAATTTATGGGACATTGCTTTGAAATGAGTTTTGCTTGAATTTCAGGTGAAGAGCACAATAGAGGACGAAACAGGGGAGCACCTTTAGCACTGTGTTTCTTGCAAGGAGCGCTCCTTCACCAGCCCAAGATAGTGCTACGCTTGTTTGAAGAGCACTACGTTCTCCTGCAGCACCATACATGCACGGGAAAAGCTACATTTTTCACCCAAGAGCGCTATGTTCTTCACCCAAGAGCGCCTGCGATAGTTTTCAAAGTTGGGGAAAATTTGGCAAGTGACGTGTTCATACCCTGGGCCGAGCTAGGTGAGCCAGGTTGGATGAAGACAAAACGACCGACCTCTTACAAAGATTGGTCGACGCCGACCTCTACCCAAAGAGCTCGGTCAAATTGCTATAAGGGCCCAAGTAGGCCCAAAGCAGAAGATCACAGCCCACTTAAACGCGGCTGGCCTAAGATAAGGAGACCCACTGGTGCACGAAATTGTGATCACACTTTTCACAATTCTGCACAACTAACCAGCAAGTGCACTGGGTCATCCAAGTAATACTTTACGTGAGTAAGGGTCGATCACACGGAGATTGTCGGCTTGAAGCAAGCTATGGTCATCCTATAAATCTTAGTCAAGTGGATTCAAATGGTTATGAGGTTTTGATAATTAAAAGATAAATAAAACATAAAATAAAATAAAGATACTTATGTAATTCATTGGTAGGAATTTCAGATAAGAGTTTGGAGATGCTTTGTTGCTTCTGAACCTCTGCTTTCCTATTGTCTTCTTCCAATCATGCGTGCTCCCTTCCATGGCAAGCTGTATGATCCTCTCGGATGAAAAATACCAGGTACGATCTCTGCACGGCTAATCAACTGTCGGATTTCTCGTCTCGGATGAAAAATACCAGGTACAACTACCGCACGGCTAATCATCTGTCGGTTCTCACTAGTGTCAGAATAGGATCTCTCTATCCTTTTGCACGTTGTCACTGCGCCCAACATTCGCAAGTTTGAAGCTCGTCACAGTCATCCCTTCCCAGATCCTACTCGGAATACCACAGACAAGGTTTAGACTTTCCGGATCTCAGAAATGCTGCCAATTGGTTCTAGCCTATACCACGAAGGTTCTAATCTGACGGACTCGATCCGTGTATTAGAGACCCAAGAGAATATACTTCGGCTGTCATCCATTGACTACGTTGAACATCATGTAGACCACTTGTGGTTGTCAGGCAGGCGGATCTTGGCTAAGCGAGTAACGAAGATAGTGGGTGATTGTCACGGGTCACCCCTTCATTCTGACTTAACTGAATTAAGTACAAGAGTATATCTTGGAGAAGAAGTAGGCATGAATTGAAAGAGAAACAATAGTACTTGCATTAATTTATGAAGAACAGAAGAGCTCCGCACCTTAATCTATGAGGTGTAGAAACTCCACCATAGAAAATACATAAGAGAAAAAGGTCTAGGCATGGCCGAATGGCCAGCCTCCAAGTCCAGAGATGATCAAAAGATACGAATACAATGGTAAAAAGTGCTATTTATACTAAACTAGTAACCTAGGTTTACAAAATATGAGTAACTAAGTGTATATAGTATAGAAATCCACTTTCGGAGCCCACTTGGTGTGTGCTTGGGCTGAGCATTGAAGCTTTCACGTGCATAGGCCATTCTTGGAGTTAAACGCCAGCTTGGGTGTCAGTTTGGGCATTTAACTCCAGTTTTAGTGCCAGTTCTGGCGTTTTACTCCAGAAAAGGGTCTCTGGTTGGCGTTTTAACGCCAGTTTGGGCCATCAAATCTCGGGCAAAGTATGGACTATCATATATTACTAGAAAGCCCAAGATGTCTACCAATTGGGCTTCTGTAGCTCCAGAAAATCTACTTCGAGTGTAGGAGGGTCAAAATCCAACAGCATCTGCAGTCCTTTCTTAGCCTCTGAATCAGATTTTTGCTCAGGTCCCTCAATTTCAGCCAGAAAATACCTAAAATCACAGAAAAACAGACAAACTCATAGTAAAGTCCAGAAATGTGATTTTTGCATTAAAACTAATAAAAATATAATAAAAAGTAACTAAAACATACTAAAAACTATGTAAAAACAATGCCAAAAAGGGCATAAATTATCCGCTCATCACAACACCAAACTTAAATTGTTTCTTGTCCCCAAGTAACTAAAAACAAAACAGGATAAAAAGAAGAGAATATACAATAAATCCCAAAATTATCAATGACGATTAGTTTTAATTAGATGAACGGGGCTAGTGGCTTTTTTTCTCTGAACAGTATTGGCATCTCACTTTATCCTTTGAAGTTCAGAATGATTAGCATCCATAGGAACTCAGAATTCAGATAGTGTTATTGATTCTCCTAGTTTAGTATGTTGATTCTTGAACACAGCTACTTTATGAGTCTTGGTCGTGACCCTAAGCATTTTGTTTTCCAGTCTTACCACCGGATACATAAATGCCACAGACACATAACTGGGTGAACCTTTTCAGATTGTGACTCAGCTTTGCTAGAGTCCCCTGTTAGAGGTGCCCATAGCTTTTAAGCACACTCTTTTTGCTTTAGACCATGACTTTAACCGCTCAGTCTTAAGCTTTTCACTTGACACCTTCATGCCACAAGCACATGGTTAGGGACAGCTTGATTTAGCCGCTTAGGCCAGAATTTTATTCCTTTGGGCCCTCCTATCCATTAATGCTCAAAGCCTTGGATCCTTTTTACCCTTGCCTTTTGGTTTAAAGGGTTATTGGCTTATTTTGCTGGCTTTTTCTTTTTCCTTCTTTTTTTTTCTTTATTTTTCCCCATTTTTTTTCTTTTTTTTGCAAGCTTTGTGTTTTTCACTGCTTTTTCTTGCTTCAAGAATCAATTTTATGATTTTTCAGATTATCAATAACATTTCTCCTTTTTCATTATTCTTTCAAGAGCCAACAATTTTAACATTCATAAAATTCAATATAAAAAATATGAACTGTTCAAGCATTCATTCTGAAAACAACAAGTATTGCCACCACATCAAAATAATTAAACTAATTTCAACATAGAATTCAAAATTCGTGTAGTTCTTTTTCTTTTTCAGAAAATATTTTTCATTTAAGAAAGGTGAAAGATTCATGGAATCATTCATAGCTTTAAGACATAGACACTAAACACTAATGATCATGTAATAAAGACAAAAACATAGACAAAACATAAGGTATAGAAATCGAAAACAGAAAAATAAGAACAAGGAAATTAAAGAACGGGTCCACCTTAGTGACGGCGGCTAGTTCTTCCTCTTGAAGATCCTATGGAGTGCTTGAGCTCTTCTATGTCTCTTCCTTGCCTTTTTTGCTCCTTTCTCATGGCCTTTTGGTCCTCTCTGATTTCATTGAGTATAATGGAGTGCTCTTGGTGCTCCGTCCTTAGTTGCTCCATGTTAGAACTCAAATCTCCTAAAGAGGTGTTGAGTTGCTCCCAATAGTTTTGTGGAGGAAAGTGTATCCCTTGAGGCATCTCAGGGATTTCTTGATGAGGAATTTCCTCATGCTCTTTTTGAGGTCCATGAGTGGGCTCTCTTGTTTGCTCCATCCTCTTCTTAGTGATGGGCTTGTCCTCTTCAATGAGGGTGTCTTCCTCTATGACAACTCCGACTGAATTGCATCGGTGATAGATGAGATGAGGGAAGGCTAACCTTGCTAAAGTGGAGGGCTTGTCAGCCACCTTGTATAGTTCTAGAGATATGATCTTATGAACTTCTACTTCCTCTCCAATCATGATACTATAGATCATGATAGCCCGGTCCACAGTAACTTCAGACTGGTTGCTAGTAGGAATGATAGAGCATTGGATGAACTCTAACCATCCTCCAGCCACGGGTTTGAGGTCAGGCCTTCTCAATTGAACCAGTGATGAGCGGATAATTTATACGCTTTTTGGCATTTGTTTTTAGTATGTTTTTAGTAGGATCTAGTTACTTTTAGGGATGTTTTCATTAGTTTTTATGTTAAATTCACATTTCTGGACTTTACTATGAGTTTGTGTGTTTTTCTGTGATTTCAGGTATTTTTTGACTGAAATTGAGGGACTTGAGCAAAAATCAGCTTCAGAGGTTGAAGAAGGACTGCAGATGCTGTTGGATTCTGACCTCCCTGCACTCAAAGTGGATTTTCTGGAGCTACAGAACTCCAAATGGCGCGCTTCGAATTGGGTTGGAAAGTACACATCCAGGGCTTTCCAGAAATGTATAATAGTCCATACTTTGGCCGAGTTTAGATGACGTAAAAGGGCGTTGAACGCCAGTTCTACGCTGCTGTCTGGAGTTAAACGCCAGAAACAAGTCACAAACTAGAGTTGAACGCCAGAAATACGTTACAACCTGGCGTTCAACTCTAGAAAGAGCCTCTGCACGTGTAACATTCAAGCTCAGCCCAAGCACACACCAAGTGGGCCCCGGAAGTGGATTTATGCATCAATTACTTACTTCTGTAAACCCTAGTAGCTAGTTTATTATAAATAGGACTTTTTACTATTGTATTAGATATCCTGGATTGTATTTTTGATCTTGTAATCACGTTTTAGAGGGCTGGCCATTCGGCCATGGCTGGACCTTTCACTTATGTATTTTTAAAGGTAGAGTTTCTACACTCCATAGATTAAGGTGTGGAGCTCTGCTGTTCCTCAAAGATTAATGCAAAGTACTACTGTTTTCTATTCAATTCATCTTATTTCACTTCTAAGATATTCATTCGCACTTCAACCTGAATGTGATGAACGTGACAATCATCATCATTCCCTATGAACGTGTGCTTGACAACCACCTCCGTTCTACCTTAGATTGAATGAGTGTCTCTTAGATCTCTTAATCGGAATCTTCGTGGTGTAAGCTAGAATGATGGCGGAATTCAAGAGAATCCGGAAAGTCTAAACCTTGTCTGTGGTATTCCGAGTAGGATTCAATGATTGAATGATTGTGACGAGCTTCAAACTCGCGAGTGCTGGGCGTAGTGACAGACGCAAAAGGAGGGTGAATCCTATTCCAGCATGATCTAGAACCTCAGATGATTAGCCGTGCCGTGATAGGGCATCTTGGACCATTTTCACAAGAGGAGGGGATGTAGCCACTGACAACGGTGATGCCCTTGCATAAAGTCAGCCATGGAAAGGAGTAAGACTGATTGGATGAAGACAGCGGGAAAGTAGAGATTCAGAGGAACGATTGCATCTCCATACGCTTATCTGAAATTCTCACCAATGATTTGCATACGTGTTTCTATCCTTATTTTATTGTATCTATTTTCGAAAACTCCATAACCATTTTATATCCGCCTGACTGAGATTTACAAGGTGACCATAGCTTGCTTCATACCAACAATCTCCGTAGGATTCGACCCTTACTCACGTAAGGTATTACTTGGACGACCCAGTGCACTTGCTGGTTAGTTATGCGAAGTTGTGAAGATATGTAATGATTCACAACCTGAGTAACAATTTCGCATACCAAGTTTTTGGCACCGTTGTCGGGGATTGTTCGAGTTTGGACAACTGACGGTTCATCTTGTTGCTCAGATTAGGTAATTTTCTTTTTGTTTTATTTTCAAAAATTTTTCAAAAAAATCTTTCAAAAATTTCTCCTTTGTTTTTGAAAAAGTTTTAAAATGAAAAACAAATGTTTTCAAAAATATATTTTTCTTCAGAATTTTTAAGAGTGAATTCTAGTGTTTCATAAAGCATGTTGAAGCCTGGCTGGCTGTAAAGCCATGTCCAATTCTTCTGACTGTAGGGAATGTCAGGCGTGTCATGTATGAGTTACATACTAAAGCTTGGTGTCTTGCATGTTTTCTTTGCATTAAAAATTTTTCAAAAATGTGTTCTTGATGTTCATCATGATCTTCATAGTGTTCTTGGTGTTCATCTTGACATTCATAGCATTCTTGCATGCATTCATTGTTTTGATCCATAACTTTCATGCATTGCATAATTTTTATGTTTTTCTCT
Source organism: Arachis ipaensis (assembly GCF_000816755.2). Lineage (NCBI taxonomy): Eukaryota > Viridiplantae > Streptophyta > Magnoliopsida > Fabales > Fabaceae > Arachis > Arachis ipaensis. The sequence goes on from NC_029794.2 coordinate 61,227,253, forward strand.
CATAAAAAAAAATTCAAAAATCAAAAAAATATCTTTCCCTTTTTCTCTCTTAGAATTTTGAAAATTAGATTTGACTTTTTCAAAAATTTTTAAAATCTAGTTGTTTTTATGAGTCAAATCAAATTTTCAATCTAAAAATCTCATCTTTTTCAAAATCTTTTTCAAAAATCAAATCTTTTTCATTTTTCTTAGTTATTTTCGAAAATTTTAAAAATATTTTTGAAAAATCTTTTTCTTATTTTTGTATCAAATTTTCGAAAATAACAATAACAATTAATATTTTGATTCAAAAATTTCAAGTTTGTTACTTACTTATTAAGAAAGATTCAAACTTTGAGTTCTAGAATCATATCTTGTGACTTCTTGTGAATCAAGTCATTAATTGTGATTTTAAAAATCAAATCTTTTTCAAAAACTAATTTCAAAAATATCTCCTTATCTTATCTTTTTCAAAAATTTGATTTCAAAATATCTTTTCTAACTTCCTAACTTCTTATCTTTTCAAAATTTGTTTCAACTAACTAACTAACTTTTTGTTTGTTTCTTATCTTTTTCAAAACCACCTAACTAACTCTCTCTCTCTCTAATTTTCGAAAATATCTTCCCTTTTTTTCAAAATTTCTTTTTAATTAACAAATTATTTTATTTTTTATTTGAATTTTCGAAAAAAAAAACTATTAACCTTTTTCAAAAACTATTTTCGAAAATCACTAACTCTTTTTCAAAAATTATTTTCGAAAATCCTCTCCCTCTCTCTCATCTTATTCTATTTATTTATTCATCTACTAGCATCTCTTCCTCACATCACTCACCAAATTCGAACCCCCTCCTCTATCTGTGTTCGAATTGTTTTCTTCTTTTTCTACTAACAATAAGGAACCTCTTTACTGTGACATAGAGGATTCCTCTTCTTTTCTTTTTCTCTTCTCTTTCTTTTGAGCAGGGACAGAGAAAAAGGCATTCTTGTTGAAGCTGATCCAGAACCTGAAAGGACTCTGAAGAGGAAACTAAGAGAAGCTAAATTACAACAATCCAGAGACAACCTTATTGAAAATTTCGAACAAGTAAAGGAGATGGCAGCCGAACCCAACAACAATAATGCAAGGAGGATGCTTGGTGACTTTACTGCACCTAATTCCAATTTACATGGAAGAAGCATCTCCATTCCTGCCATTGGAGCAAACAACTTTGAGCTGAAACCTCAGCTACTTTCTCTGATGCAGCAGAACTGCAAGTTTCATGGACTTCCATCTAAAGATCCTTTTCAGTTCTTAACTGAATTCTTGCAGATCTGTGATACTGTTAAGACTAATGGAGTAGATCCTGAAGTCTACAGGCTCATGCTTTTCCCTATTGTTGTAAGAGACAGAGCTAGAATATGGTTGGACTCTCAACCCAAAGACAGCCTGTACTCTTGGGATAAGCTGGTCACGGCTTTCTTAGCCAAGTT
>NC_029794.2:61228725-61242697 GCF_000816755.2 Arachis ipaensis
ATACAGAAGAGAATCCAAAAGGAGAGTGCAAGGCCATTGAATTAATTACCATGGCCGAACCCACAAAAGAGGAGAAGGACGTGAATCCCAAGGAAGAAGACCTCCTGGGACGTCCAGTGATCAATAAGGAGCTTCCCTCTGAGGAACCAAAGGACTCTGAGGCTCATCTAGAGACCATAGAGATTCCATTGAACCTCCTTATGCCATTCATGAGCTCTCATGAGTATTCCTCTTCTGAAGAAAATGAAGATGTCACTGAAGAGCAAGCTGCCAAGTTCCTTGGTGCAATCATGAAGCTAAATGCCAAATTATTTGGTATTGAGACTTGGGAAGATGAACCTCCCTTGTTCACCAATGAACTAAGTGATCTAGATCAACTGACATTGCCTCAGAAGAAACAGGATCTTGGAAAGTTCATAATACCTTGTACCATAAGCACCATGATCTTTAAGGCTCTGTATGACCTTGGTTCAGGGATAAACCTCATGCCCCTCTCTTTAATAGAGAAACTGGGAATCTATGGGGTGCAAGCTGCTAAAATCTCATTAGAGATGGCAGACAATTCAAGAAAACAGGCTTATGGACAAGTAGAGGACGTGTTAGTAAAGGTTGAAGGCCTTTACATCCCTGCTGATTTCATAGTCCTGGATACTGGAAAGGAAGAGGATGAATCCATCATCATAGGAAGACCTTTCCTAGCCACAGCAAGAGCTATGATTGATGTGGACAGAGGAAAATTGATCCTTCAATTAAATAAGGACAACCTTGTGTTTACAACTCAAGGATCTCTCTCTGCATCCATGGAGAGGAAGCAGAAAAAGCTTCTCTCAAAGCAGAGTCAAACAAAGCCCCAACAGTTAAACTCTAAGTTTGGTGTTGGGAGGCCACAACCAAATTCTAAGTTTGGTGTCAAAACCCCATATCCAAACTCTAAGTTTGGTGTTGGGAGGTCTCAACAAAGCTCTGCACATCTGTGAGGCTCCATGAGAGCCCATTGTCAAGCTATTGACATTAAAGAAGCGCTTGTTGGGAGGCAACCCAATTTTTATTTATCTAACTATATTTTTCTCAGTTATATGTCTTTATAGGTTCATGATCATGTGGAGTCACAAAATAAATATAAAAATTGAAAACGAAATCAAAAACAGCAGAAGAAAAATCACACCCTGGAGAAGCATGTTTTGGGCGTTCAACGCCAGAACAGAGCATGGTTCTGGCGCTGAACGCCAGAAATGGCAACAAATGGGCGTCTGAACGCCAGAAATGCACCCTGGAGGAGAGCTGGCGCTGAACGCCCAGAACAAGCACCAATCTGGCACTGAACGCCCAGAGTTGTGTGCAAGGACATTTTGCATGCCCAATTTGGTGCAAGGTTGTAAATCCTTGAACACCTCAGGATCTGTAGACCCCACAAGATCCCCACCTACCTCCACTCACTTCTTCTCACTCCTCTTTCACATAATCCCATAAACACTCTTCCCCAAAACCCTTCACCAATCACCTCAATCTCTCTTCCCCATCACCTCTTCACCACTCACATCCATCCACTCTTCCCCATAAACCTACCTCATAAACTCCATCTACCTTCAAAATTCAAAATCAATTTCCCACCCAAACCCACCCTAATTGGCCGAACCTTCACCCCCCTCCCTTCCCTATATATAGCCCTCCATTCTTCCTCATTTTCACACAACACAACCCACTCTTCTCTTCTTGGCCGAAACACAACCCCTTCTCCCTCTCCTCCATTTCTTCTTCTTCTTCATCTATTCTTTCTTCTCTTGCTCGAGGGCGAGCAAAATTCTAAGTTAGGTGTGGTAAAAGCATAAGCTTTTTGTTTTTCCATTACCATTGATGGCACCTAAGACCGGAGAATCCTCTAGAAAAGGGAAAGGGAAGACAAAAGCTTCCACCTCCGAGTCATGGGAGATAGAAAGGTTCATCTCCAAAGCCCATCAAGACCACTTCTATGATGTTGTGGCCAAGAAGAAGGTGATCCCCGAGGTCCCTTTCAAACTCAAAAGAAATGAGTATCCGGAGATCCGACATGAAATTCAAAGAAGAGGTTGGGAAGTTCTAACAAATCCCATCCAACAAGTCGGCATCCTAATGGTTCAAGAGTTTTATGCCAATGCATGGATCACCAAGAACCATGATCAAAGTAAGAACCCGGATCCAAAGTACTATGTTACAATGGTTCGGGGGAAATACTTAGATTTTAGTCCGGAGAATGTGAGGTTGGCGTTCAACTTGCCAAACATGGAAGAAAACGCACGCCCCTACACAAGGAGAGTCAACCTTGATCAAAGGTTGGATCAAGTCCTTATGGACATATGTGTGGAAGGAGCTCAATGGAAGATTGACTCCAAAGGCAAGCCGGTTCAACTAAGAAGATTGGACCTCAAGCCTGTAGTTAGAGGATGGTTGGAGTTTATTCAATGCTCAATCATTCCCACTAGCAACCGGTCTGAAGTTACTATAGACCGGGCCATCCTGATCCATAGCATCATGATTGGAGAAGAGGTGGAAGTTCATGAGATTATACCTCAAGAACTCTACAAAGTGGCTGACAAGTCCTCCACTATGGCAAGGTTAGCCTTTCCTCACCTCATCTGCCACCTATGCAATTCGGCTGGGATTGACATAGAGGGAGATATCCTCATTAAAGAGGACAAGCCCATCACTAAGAAAAAGATGGAGCAAGCAAGAGAGCCCATTCATGGAGTTCAAGAGGCGCATGAAGCTCATCACCATGAGATCCCGGAGATGCCTCAAATGCATTTTCCTCCACAAAGAGCAATGAGGGAGGAGCAACAAAGACAAGGAAGAGACATAGAAGAGCTCAAGGACATCATTGGTTCCTCAAGAAGGAAACGCCACCATCACTAAGGTGGATTCATTCCTTGTTCTTATTTCTTCTGTTTTTCGTTTTCTATGTTAAGTGCTTATCTATGTTTGTCTCTTCATTACATGATCATTAGTAGTTAGTAACTATGTCTTAAAGTTATGAATGTCCTATGAATCCATCACCTCTCTTAAATGGAAAATGTTTTAAGCTTCTGTTTTACCTTTCTTGTCATTTAAGCTTCTGCAGTTTACATTCCTTGCTCTTTAAGTTTTCTGCTCATTTACTTTCTGCAACTTTAAATTCCCTGCTATTTACATTCTGTTGCTTCAATTTCTCTTCAATTCACTAATGTTAGCTTGACTAGACTAATCACTCACTAAAGTTGCTTGATCCATCAATCCCTGTGGGATCGACCTCACTCTAAGTGAGTTTTACTACTTGATGCGACCTAGTACACTTGCCAGTGAGTTTAGGTGTGGAATCTGATTTCCACCCACCAAGTTTTTGGTACCGTTGCCGGGGATTGATATAGATCAACAATGATTAAGTGGGTGAGAAGTCTAGATTAAGCATTTTTTTCTTTGTTTTTGTTCTCTGCTAATAAGCAAGGTGTTTGTGTTATTGCCTCACTAAGAAATTCTCATCTCTGATATGAGCAATTTCAATTTTCATTGGTGTTGTGTTTTACAAAATTCAATTGGAGTTCAACTCATCTTGTGATCAAACAAATTTTATGGGATATTACCCACCATCACAAATCTCTAATGGTGGCTGGAAATATCACCAAGAAACTTCAGATCCTGAGCACTCCAATCCATGGAGATATGCTTCAGAACCACAAGATGAGCAAGAGAATCATATGGGATATTTCTCACCACCACAAAATGATTCAAGTCATTATCCTAATGGTGGCTGGGAGTATCACCAAGAAATTGCAAATTCTGAGCACTCCAATCCATGGAGATTTGCTCCAGAGCCACAAATTGATCAAGCTAATCACATGAGATATTGTCCAAACTCACCTCCCATTTCTACATTTGAAAATTCTTCATCACTTGACTATGCCTCATCACAAAATCCCTCCCAAGACTCACAACCAACACAAACTTCCATGAACCAAAGACTCTCAAAGCTTGAGTCCATGTTCAAAACATATGAAGAGGAGAGAAAGAAATCCTGGAAAGAACGAGAAAACTCCCTCACAAACATGGAAGTGATGGTAGATCAAATGTTGAGTGCAAAGAAGAAAGTGGAAGGGCAAGAAGAAAAGGATACTGTATCAAGTGAAATTTTAATGAAGAATGAAGTGGAGGAGGAATTTAAACCTGAATTTGCATATCCACAGAAGCTACTTGAGATGACAAAGGAATATGAAAGCTCACAACCCCCACAAACCTCCCTGAACCAAAGATGCTCAACACTTGAATCTGTGATTGAAAGATATGAAGAGGAGATGAAGAAATCTTGGGAAGAACAACAGACCTCCTCCATGAAAGTTCTATTAACTCAAATGTTGAGTGCAAAAGAGGAAGTGGAAGAACAAGAAAGTAAGGAAGTCAGTCAAGAAAATTCACACTCATGTGAGGAAGAGAAGTACATGAAGGAAGAGCTCATTGAGCTAGCAATTCAAAAGGCTCAAGATGAAGATAAAACTCCAATAATCACACAGCAACCAAGTCTTGAATCCAAAGAAGTGAAGGCAACTAACAAGAGCACCAATCCTACCCCTGATCTAGCAAGCAAGCTCAATCAAGCCATTAACAAAAGGAAGCTTGCTGAGGAGAGGCCAAGACAGGGGACACCAGCTGAATCTTCCCCCCCCCCTTGAGGTCATTCCTCTTAACAAACTAGAAGAAGAGGAAGAAAGTGAAGAACAACATGTCAAGCTAATGACACTAAAAGAGCGCTTGTTGGGAGGTAACCCAACCTTAGGTAACATTTCATTTCTTTGCTTTGTTTATGTTCTCTGTCTGCTTTGTTTAAATTTCAATAAATTGGCATATGGTTACACTCTAAGTTTGGTGTAGCCCTGCAACAATTTATTTTCAATCCCTTTGGATGATTGCATCAATTCTACATGGAAGTGTCACACTAAGATTCTAGGTTTGGTGTGCCACTTATTTTTCTATGCAATTCATTTAGCAACACCACTTGTCTGCATAATCATAAGGCCTTTTACAGTGTTATCTTTCTTTTAGTTAGACAATTTTAGTTTTCTCTTTATTTTAGTCATTTCCTTGTTTTCAGTGCTTTCTTTTATTAACTGTTTTTGTTAATACATCACCAAGAAATCCTTATTCATGACAGATTCTTGGCTTGGTGATTGTATTTAACATATAACAGTTTCCTTTGCTTAGTTTTAGTTCAAATAAAATAGACATGTGACTGCATTCTAAGTTTGGTGTTGCTATGCAACAAAATTTGCTTCCAATCCTTACTGGATACTTGCATCAATTTCAAGTGAAAGTGTCACACTAAGTTTGGTGTGCCACTTATTCTTTATGCAATGTATCATGCATACCCTCTGATGTTTGCAATCACAATGTTTCTGTTTCTCTGTGCCTTGATGGTTATTTTTAACTTGCTTTCTTAAACACATATGCTACTGACATCTTCTTATGTAAGACATTAGTGATCCATTTTAGACCCCACTACCATTGTTTTAATTGTTGCTTAAGGATGAGCAAGCATTTTAAGTGTGGTATAGGAAGGAGGAGAACGGGAGGAAAATGATAACAATAGAGAAGATGAGTTACAAGGTTGTAAAGTTCTTTTTCCTCTCATTTGTTTCTAGCACTTTAAATTGCATGATTGTCTTTATATTCTCTGTATGCATGTGTGTGTATGAATAAGCATAGCCTGAATTTTGATTGTAAAATGGTGCTGTGACATTATGACTACCAACTTGAGTTTTGTAAATTCAAAAGCAATAAAGTATCATGATCATAAACAAACAAGGAATTAAAGAAGAACTTAGCATGTGCATACAAGTATTGGAAGGCTAGTATGGTTAATTGTTAATCAATTGCATTAGATTTTATATAATTGAAGTTTGCATCTAGAACATTTTGTGAAATCTTTGGAAATCATGAAAACCTTGAAAAAGCATATGCAGTTAAGACAAGAAAAGAAAAAGGGAAAGAATGAGAAAGCTGAAGGCTCTGAGTACCAATGACAATTTCCTTGTTAAGTACTTGTGGTGTTTAGGATTAGTGCTTAAATATTGCATTCTTTTGTGCTTAAATGGTATATTTTTTTGATCTTTTGATTTTATAAATTTTGTAGGAAAATAAGTGGAAAAAGAAGCAAAATAGTACAAAATAAGTTAAAAAGAAAAAAAAGAGGAATTTTGGGCACATTTTGGAGTTGAGGCACACTTTGGAGCTTTAGGCCACGCTTTTAAAAGCGTGGCCCATTACCATGAAGCCATGGCATGATATATATGCCTTATGCATGCATTTAATTATTCAAGCCAATGAATCATGGCGTTATGTGAATGAACGCTAAAGTTCATTAATTGGCATTGCGAATAATACCAATTAATGCATGTATAAAGCATTTGAATCATTAATGCCAAAAATGAATGAGCTTTACGGCATTACTAATCAAGCATGCATGTAATACATTATTAAAGCCAATGAATCAATGAATGAATGCTTTAACGTAATGCAATTGGCTTTATTGACTAAGTAGTATAATAAAAGCATGCATTAGTTAGTAAAGTCATTCATGAAAGCATGTAGCGTTCATAAAAGGCAACGGAGCGCTCATTGTTAAAGGGAGCACTACGTTGAATTTTGTAACTTTTTCGGGGCCCCCATGAAGACAAGTGAAGAGCGCTACAAGGGCAAGCAAGGGCACTACATTACATCACTTAACCGAGCGTTACATCATTGCTAGCCAAGGAGAGGAGCAGCCAAGGCTCGAAGAGGGAAACGAGCGCAACATGTGAGCGCTACGTTGAATTATCTCACTGAGCGCTATGTATACACTATGGGCAAGGCTTGGTTTGAGGCTTGACACAAGGAGCATGTGTAGCGCTCAGTTCACTAACTTAACTGAGCGTTCCACTGGGAGCAGCCCCATGCCTCCAACCAACTTGAACCAAAGCTAATCGGACCCATCCTTCTTCAAATCCATTTTTTATTCAAGGCCAAATAAAAATCAACCCATTTCATTGAAATCCAAAGCAAGCAAAGCCCAATTGACATCACTCAAAGGCACAAGGATTAGTTAGAATAGAAATTTCATTTAATTGTAATTTGATTTCAATTTTCATTTTATAAAGCCTATATAAAGGCATCAGTTTCATTTCATTAAGAAGGCTGGCTCTGCTAGAGAGCATTACGAGTAGGGTAGAATAGATAGTCTTCTTTGAAACACTTTTAATTTTCTGTACTCTTTACATTTCAAAGATCAATTCAGCTTTATGCAAATTTCCTTTCCTGAAATTCTGTTCTTCTGCACTTTCACAATTTAGTTTCCTTTGAGCTTGTTTTACTCTTCTACATTCTGCAACTTACATTTGAAATTGTTGAGATCCAAATTTACTTTTTTCCTGCAAATATGCAATTCTGTACTTCTACAATTTCAGTTTTCCATTCACACTGAGCTTGATTTACATTTCCTGCACAATTTAATTCCTCTGCAATTGCTCTAAGCTTTGATCTACTGCTTCTTTTACTTTCCAGCACCCAGCCCCCTTTACATTTTGCTGTAATTTATTTTTTCTTGCTCTTTAAGCTTTTGTCCAATCTACATTCTGCTTATTTACATTTCATGCAATTTACCTTTCTTGTCATTTAAGCTTCTGCAGTTTACATTCCTTGCTCTTTAAGTTTTCTGCTCATTTACTTTCTGCAACTTTAAATTCACTGCTATTTATATTCTGTTGCTTCAATTTCACTTCAATTCACCAATGTTAGCTTGACTAGACTAATCACTCACTAAAGTTGCTTGATCCATCAATCCTTGTGGGATCGACCTCACTCTAAGTGAGTTTTACTACTTGATGCAACCCGGTACACTTGTCGGTGAGTTTAGGTGTGGAATCTGATTTCCACCCACCACCTAATTAGCCTAAGCCTTACCTCGCATCGTAAAGCAAAGGTTAATCAGAGATTACGATAGTTCTAAGCTCATATGTATAATATATAGAAGAAATAATATAATCTAGAAGCCCGATAAAGAATATAGCTCAAAAATAGGATTTCCAAAGCGCAAAGCGTACTAACGAAACTACTAGCTTGAGACACAAGAAACAGAATAGATACAGCAAAATATAAGTATATAGTATCATAGGAAACTAGCCTCGGCTCGCGGAGTTTAAGCCGGCTAGCCATATACAAGTATACAGAATTATACAGAAAACTGACAGTTTTAAAACAGCTTATACAAGTTTTTCTCTCATAAACATGCCTCTAGGCAAAACAATATACAAAAGAGAGATGTATAAACAGATAAACCAAAAAGACTCCAAAAGAATCCAAGATCCTCCATGCCTGTCACCATCCAAAGCAACTCACCGAGGTGGGTTGCGACCTGCATCTAAAAAACACAACAAAGATATGGTATGAGAACCGGAGGTTCTCAGTATGGTAACAGTGCCCAGTGATGTAGGATATAAGACCCTGGGATGCCAAAGGCAATCCTAAGCTCCATATCCATCACAAGATTCAAGCTTAAGGCATTATAAAACAAATAAGCATAATATAAACCTCATCATAAATAAACCGGGTGAACTGTCTTAAGGGAGTTCTAATTCTAAACAAACACCGCTGTCCCACAGCCTTCACCAACCTATCCTCCATGCGATCCCATTGCCACCGCCTTCCGAACCTCGTCAATCCCAGTAGAAAGCACAATTAATAATAATCCAAATAATTCACAAGTAACAGCATACAAGGCAAGTAGATCAAGTAAGCAAATAGACATGTTATTAAATTAGGCATACAATTACAAGTCAGCAAAGCAAAAAAACAGGTAGAAAATGCATATGATGAATGCCTGCCCTACTGGCTATGATATCACATTGTCGGTTCAACTGCCAACCCGACACATCTCCATGGAGACGTCGCCCTTCGAATTTTTCATATGGGAACCCCCGAGATATAGTGCCCGGATCACTATCCAGGTACCGGCGCTTGCATGCTCTATAGGTCCGAAGGGATGCAAGCAGGATACTCTTGCCACAGACCTCACATCTCAACGCATGTGGGACGAACTACCGCCCTTACGCCGCCGCCGCTACCTCGACAGGCGGGATCCAACCGCCGTCCCTGCTAGGCGCATAGCATCTCAAATTCTCAGTAAAAATAATATTTCAGTGGTTTTTAGAAAACATTTTCAGTATACAGAGATCCATCATCTCAATCCGAGTCCTCAACTCATCTCAACCACTGTCCCTTTTATAACTCAGTTTCCAAGGCCTAAAGTTCATCATTCCTTATCTCATATATCGCTCATCCTCCACCCAATGTCAAATCATTCTCAGCACGCCAGAAACCTAAGCCTCCGTTTTCTAATTTATCATAAAAAGTGTTCTAGAAACCTTAAGTTACATCCCATGTTCCAATATTCAAAATTAAGTCCATAACTTTTAAAATGGTGTTTTTAGGAGCTTACGACCATGTTAGGAAGGTAGAATAATTGAAAACAAATAAAATTTTGATAAACAGGACGTGTGCAGCTGCACAAGGGTCTGTGCGTATGCACAGGTGTCAATTTTTACAAGGATCTATGCACTCGCACAACCTATGCCAGCGCCCCCAACAGACTGACCTTCCCGACGTGTGCGTCCGCACAGGTTGAAGTTTTTCCTTATATGTGTGCGCGCACAAACTGTGCTGGCACTGCAAACAGAACGCACTTCCCTGTCTGTGCGTGCACACAGACGTGTGCATCCACACAGGTCAAAATATTTGCAGGGTGTGCGTCCGCACAAGGGTGTGCGCCCGCACACATCAGAAATCATGAAATTCTGCAACTTTGCAGAATTTCAGATTTTTAACACGAACTTTGAAGGATCATAACTTCCTCTACAAAATTTCAATTTTCACAAATTTTATATCAATTTAAAGAGTTTTCAAGGATCTTTAATTATAAAAAAATTTCAATCAATTTTGATAACCGAGGCAAAAGTTATGATCGAGCAAATTTCACCAAAAACTCAATTTTACCAAACTTTACAATTTACACAATTTCTTACCATACACATTCTCAAGCATACCATACCATCCAAAACTCCATTTTTCGTCAAAATGTACCTGTTGTATCATAATACACCAACCTTACCACATTCTCCTTCTCATTTCATTACTTTCAATTCCAACATCAACCATATAACACTTATGATCAAAATCATTATCACACTCACCATTTCATAAGTCATCATACTACAATTATCATAAGGAACTAACTTCCAATCCATACAATCATTCAACATCAACATATCATTAAAATTCATTACAATTAACCTAACAATCATCAATTCATCATCATATAACACACCAACCATCATTTTAGTTCAACCTATCTTATTGGTCACTAGACTATGTGTCCATGAATATTATATACTACATAGAGAAAACTGAAGCCATACCTTGGCCGATTCCCTTTTTTGCACCAAAACTCAAATTGATCACCAAATAGCTTTCAGCCAAATTCCAAGCTTTCACATCCACTCCACTAAGCACAAACAAGTTCCAAGAGCTCCCAAAACCACAATAATCAGACTATATACATATAAATCACCTCAAGTCATCCTAGGGTTCCAATTATACATAAATTCACAAAGGTTTAGTGGCTCTTACCTTCTCCCATATATTTACTAGCAAGAATCCAAGGCTAAGCAAGGATTAGAGCAAACCTAAATACCAAGAATCACAAAAACTCATTTAATCAAAAACCCGATAAACCCGAAATTTTGAGGAGAGAAACTGAGAAAGATTCGAGCTTTTCTTACCAGTTTCTTATATGAGTTTTGTAGAGCTCTTCACAAGGAACGTGTAGCCCTGACGGCACGTAAATCGGAGCACCGTAGCTCAGATATGAGCTTTGGAAGTTTGGGATGAATAGTAACCATGGGGTTTCTCTTCTTCCCCATTTTCAGCATGCAAGTGTAGTGTTTGATTATGTGTTGTGCTGAAAATGGGTTCATTCATGAACCTTTTATATGTTGGGCTTGGGCCCAACTTGGGCCCGGTCCAACCCGTTAGCATTTTTAGCGCGTTTGGCCCAACTTCGGGCCAAACCTTTAAAATTAACACCCAGTTTTCCATTTCTAACATTTTTCTAAGGTTTTCGCCAGTTTCCAATTTTTCTCATGCGGTACTGGGCAGATTTGAACCGGTTCAACCGGTTCAACTGCCGGTTCGTAGTTTTTTACGGTTTTTCAAAAAAAGCACATTTTCTGGCTCAGAAAAACCCACTGAGTCCAAAAATCACCTTTAAATCCTCAAATTCTTACTCTAACTTTTCAAAATCTAATTTGGGCCATTAATCACTTAATTAACCGGTTGATTAGTCGTGGTTCTTACATTGGATGCTGGTCTCTTCTCCTTTGGGCGTTGGATGCCAGAATAGGGCAGGAGGCTAGCGTTGTATGCCAGTTTTGAGGCTTCATTTCTAAAGTAAAGTATGGACTATTACACATTGTTGGAAAGCCCTGGATGTTCGATTTCCATAGCCATTGGGAATGCTCCTTTTGGACTTCTGTAGCTCCAAAAATCTCTTTCGAGTGTAAGGAGGTCAGATCCGGACAACATCTGCAGTGCTTTCTCTATCTCTGAATCATACTTTTGATCCAGCTCCTCAATTTCAGCCAGAAAATACCTGAAATTGCATAAAAACACACAAAATCAAAGTAGAATAAAAAAATTTAAATTTTACACTAAAACCTATGAAAACTTAATAAAAATTAAACACAAGATGCTAAAAACTATATGAAAATGATGCCAAAAAGCGTATAAAATATTCGCTCATCACAACACCAAACTTAAACCGTTGTTTGTCCCCAAGCAACTAAAAACACAGTAGGATAAAAAGAAGAGTAAGGTACAATAAATCTCAAAGTTTCCAATGAAGCTCAATTTCAATTAGATGTGCGGGACTTAGTAGCTTTTTGCTTTTGAATAGTTTTGGCATCTCAGTATCCATTAAAACTCGAATTTTTTCTTTTATTGCAACATGCTTTTTGCTGCTTTTTCTTGCTTCAAGAATCAATTTTTAGATTTTTCAGATTACCAATAATACTTCTCCTTTTTCCTTGTTCTTTCAAGAGCTAACATTCATAAACTCCAATTTCAAAAATGCACTGTTCATTCATACATTCAAAAAATAAAAGCAATACCACCACATCAAAATAATTGATTATTCTTATTGTAGAACTCAAAAATTTATGCATCTTTAATTCTTCTAAAAAAATTACTATTTTATTCATGTTTAATGATTATAAGAGGAATATTTTATAGCTAATTGAAAAATAAAAATTAATTACTACTAATGCTTATGTAATTCAAAAAAATAAAATAAAGACTTAAATACTACTAGTGATCATGTAAACCTAAATATGAAAGACAGGAATTAGAATAACAGAAATATGAGAAATAGGAATTGGAATAGTCACAGGGTTGAAACTCAACAACCTTCAGCTTGAGGGGCGCTGGGCTCTTTAAGGGAGAGCTTTTAGCGCTTCAATTCTTCTATCTCACACCCTTGCTTCTCTTGTTCCTTAATCAGTTTGCAAATCATGCTAGTTTGATCTTTTTGCTCCTCTCTTAGATTATCCAAGGTAGTTTGCAGGTGCATCACAAATTCTTTCAACTGATCCCAGTATTCAATTGGATGGATCTCTTGAGGAGGCTCAGGTGCCTTCCTTTTGGGATGATCCTCTGGTATCTTGGAGCTTTCCATCACCTGCTTGGTGATTGGGCTTTCCACTGGAATAAAATTGTCCACGTGGATCAGGATCTTACCCTCTTGGCATAGGTAAAGGAATAGGCTTGGATAAGCCATGATGGTACGAGTAGACATCCTGTTTGCCAACTTGTATATCTCACGGGGGATTATTTGGTGGACTTCTACCTCATTCTCCATCATGATGCAGTGAACCATCACAGCTCTCTGAATAGTGACTTCAGACCAGTTACTGGTAGGGAGTATAGAACGCCCAATGAAGTTTAGCCATCCTTTTCAATTGGCTTGAGGTTCATTCTTTTCAGCTGGTTTGGCTTACCTTTTGCATCCTCAATCCATTGAGTTCCAGGCAGGCAGATGTCCTCTAGGACTTGATCCAACTTAGGGTTTGCTACCACCCTTTTATTGTAGAAATTAGGGTCATCCCTTTGTAAGGGTAATTTAAAGATCTCTCTCACCCTATCCAGATTAAAATAGATGATCTTCCCCCTGACCATGTGAACCCCATTTGTAGGGTTTATCTTGTGCTTGATTTAGGGGATTTAATAACCGTTTTCCTATATTTATTCAATTAAATAGCATGGTTTCATGATTGTCTCCTAATTTGTGCTTAAGAGTGAAAACATGCTTTCTAGGACTTAAAATAGCTAAACTTAATTCACCTTGATTCCATTAGATGCCTTGATATGTTTGATAAGTGATTTCAGATTTAGGAGGCAAGAATTGGATCAAGGGAATAAAGAAAAAGCATGTAAAAATGGAGAACTCATGAAGAAAAGAAGGAATCGCAAAAGCTGTCAAGCCGACCTCTTTGCACTTAATCGATCATAACTTGAGCTACAGAGATCCAAATGATACGGTTCTAGTTGCGTTGGACGGTTAGCATCCGGGGCTTCGAAATGATATAAGATTTACCATAGTTGACCGTGCATAGGGGCGCGCACGCGCACGGTACACGTACGTAGGGGTGTTCATAAAAAAACCAAAATGTGGTTAACCAGTTAAAAAACCATAACCACATTTTGGTTAACCAGTTTAATGAAACAATTTAAAAACCATATCCATATTTTTTAGAATTGGTTAACCAAAACCAAATTAAAAAAAATCGGTTTTTAACCGGTTAACCAAAACCAAAACCAAATTAAAATCAAAACCTAATTTCATAACCAAATTACATACTCTTTCTCTCTTTCTCTCTCTCTCTCTCTC
>NC_029794.2:61242723-61259677 GCF_000816755.2 Arachis ipaensis
TCCCCCCCCTCCCCCCCCCCCCCCTCCCCCCTCTTTCTCCCCTCTCTCTCCCTCCCCCCCCTCCTCCCCCCCCCCCCTCTCTCCCCTCTCTCTCTTCCCCCCCTCTCCCCTCCTCCCCCCCCTCCCCCCCCCCCCCCCCCCCCCCTCTCCCTCTCCCTCTCTCTCCCCCTTCTCTCTCTCTCTCTCTCTCTCTCTCTCTCTCTCTCTTTTCTTTTTCCTTCTTTCTCTCCTCCTCTCTCTCCCCTATCTCTATCTTTCCCTTTCTTCCTCTCTTTCTCTCTCTCTCTCTCTCCCCTCTTCCTCCTCTCTCTCCCCTCCCTCTCTCTCTCTCTCTTTCTTTCTCTCTCCACATTGTCTTTCTTTCTCTCTCCCTTGTCTCTCTATCCTTCTCTCCATCTCTCTCCCCTTCCCTCTTTCTCTCTCTCCCTCTCTCTCCTTCTCTCTGCTCTCTCACTTCCTCTCTCTCTCTCTCTCTCTTTCCTTGCCCTCTTTCTCCCCCTCCGTTCTCTCTCTTCCTCTCTCTCCTCCCCTTCTTCTCTCTAATCATCTCTCCCCTTTTTCTATCTCTCCTCCTCCTCTCTCTCTCTCTTCTCTCCTTCTCTCTCTCCCATATCTCTCTCCTTTCTCCTCTCTTTTCCCTTCTCTCTCTCTTTCTCTCTCTCTCTCTCCCCTCTTCTTTCTCTCTCTCTCCTTTACCTCCCCTCTCTTTCTCTCTCTCTTTTTTTTCTCTCTTTCTCTCTCTCGCTCATCTCTATTTCCTTTTCTTCTTTCTCTCTCTCCTCCTCTTCCTCTCTTCCTTTTCTCTCCTTCTCCTCTTTTTTTTCTTACTATCTCTTTTCTCTTTCTCTCTCAACCTTCTCTCAATCTCTATCCCGCTTCTATCTCTTTTCTCCTCTTATCTCTAAAGCGAGAGAGAAGAGATAGAGGAGGCGAAGATAGAGGATGAGAAAGAAAAAAAGGAAAGAGATAAGAAGAGAGAAGAAGGATAAGAGAGAGAGAAGAAGAGAGAGAAAGAGAGAGTGGAGAGAGAGAGGATGGGGAGAGAGAAGGAGAGAGAGACAGAAAAAAAGAAGGAGAGAGCTTATGGATTTGGATTGATATAGCTCACTTGACTTTCCTCTACTATTAGTTAGGGGTTGACTTAGTGGGATTGATCCTTGCCAATTCTCATGTTGTGGTTAGTGATAAGGATAGAGATTCTTGACCACCAACCCTTACCAAGGCCTTTTTGTTATTTGAATTTCATTGCCATTTACATTTCCTGTCTCTTATCCCAAAAACCCCAAAACATACTCCATAACCAATAATAAGATGCTTTATTGCAATTCCTAGGGAGAACGACCCGAGGTTCCAATACTTTGGTTTATAAATTTAGGGGTTCATTTTAGTGACAAACAATCTTTTGTATGAAAGGATTATTGATTGGTTTAGAAACTATAATTTACAATGAGACTTCATTTGTGAAATTCTAAACCACACAAAAGTCCTCTCATCACCATGGTGCAAAAAGTATGGAATGTTGTTCCATCTTTCTTTTTCTTATCTGTCATCCACAGATTTACATAAAATTTATGGATCATGTTGTATCTAACAGTGATCTCAACATTGGCTAGAATCTCCCAGCCTCTCTTTCGAGTTTGCTTTTGAATCTCCATCTTCTCCTAATTCGAATCTGACCTCAGGGATCACTGGCCTCTTCCTCATTATTTTGTGGTAATGTTCTTCATGTTGCTTGGTGTAGAATCTGACAGGTTTAAAAACAACTGTTGGGTCATTTTCTTTCTTGTTTCTTGGAGCAGTCTTGCCACTTTTTAGAGCCATGGGATTCGAATCTCAATGAGAGAAAAGGGCTTCTTCCACACCAAACTTAAGAGGTTTGCTCGTCCTTGAGCAAAAGGTAAGAAAGGAAGAAGAAGAAAGTGAAGGAGAAGAGAAGAGAAGAAGAGAATTCGAATGGAGAGGTGGTGAAAGAGCGAGAGGGGAGCGGGAGCATGGTTATATATAGGGAGGGGCGAGTGATTTTCGAATTCAATCATAAAAGAAAGATAAGGAAGTTTTGGAAATGATAGAAAAGATAAGTTGTTAAACTTTGAAAGATATGAAAAAGATATAAAATATATAAAAGATAAGATAAGAAGTAAAAAGGATTTTAAAGTTTAATAAAAGATATGAACAAGAATTACTAAAAATAAGAAAAGGATGTGAAAGATATGAACAAGAATTACTAAAAATAAGAAAAGATTTGAAAGGATGTGAAAACTAGTTTGAAAAAGATATGAGATTTTGAAAAAGATTTTAAAAGATTTGAAAATATTTTAAAATTGAAATTAATTTGAATTTGAAATTTTTGAAAAAGATTTGATTGAAAAGTCATGGAGTTTCAAAATTGAAATTTAAAAAGATAGGTTTAATAAAGAAAAGATAAGGTTTTGGAAATTACCTCCCTTGCTGTCTTAATGGCGTTTAAACGCCCAGAATGGCTGCATTATGGCGTTTAACGCTGCTGCCTCTTCTTGCTGGGCATTGAACGCCCAGAATGGCACCCATTCTGGCGTTCAACGCCAGGCTGCCCTGCTGATGGACATTTGAATGCCTAGCCAGGCTCCCTGGCTAGCGTTCAACGCTAGGCTTGCTACCTCCATGGGCGTTTAAATGCCCAATTTTCACCCTTTTTCTGGCGTTTAACGCGATAGAGATCCCTTTTCCAAGATGTTCTGCTTTCCGTTCTGCATCATTCTGTCTCTGTGTAAACACTGTTCATGATCACTAACATTAAAATCAACCTAGTTAAAAACTCATTATAAGGAAAAACTAATTAAAACAGAAATAATTAGAAAATTAGAAAATAATATATGATTAATCATTGGGTTGCCTCTCAACAAGCCCTTCTTTAATATCTTTAGCTGGACTTCATTGAACTTAACTTAGTAGCAGCGTTGAGCCTCCTGGCTCAATATCTCCTCCAAGGTAATGCTTGACCCTCTATCCATTGACAGTGAATCTTGTGTCAGGATCTTTTCCTTGAAGTTCTATGTGCCCATAAGGTGATACACTAGTAATCACATATGGTCCCTTCCAACAGGATTTGAGTTTCCCAGGGAATAGTTTGAGTCTTGAGTTGAAGAGCAGGACTTTCTGTCCTGGTTCAAAGACTCTGGAAGATATCTTCCTGCCATGCTACCTTTTTGCCTTTTCCTTATAGATCTTTGCATTTTCAAATGCAGCTAAGTGGAATTCGTCCAATTCATTTAGTTGGAGATGCCATTTCTCTCCTACTGCTTTAGCATCAAGGTTAAGGAATCTAGTAGCCCAATAGGCCTTGTGTTCTAGTTCCACTGGCAGATGATAGGATTTCCCATATCCCAGCTGATATGATGAGGTTCCAATGGTGGTTTTGAAAGCTGTTCTGTATGCCCAAAGAGCATAATCAAGCTTTCTAGCCCAATCCTTTCTAGAGTCGCTTACTCTCCTCTCTAGGATTCTCTTTAGTTCTCTATTTGAGAATTCAGCTTGCCCATTTGTTTAGAGATGATACGGTGTTGCTACTTTATGGCGAACTCCATAACCGTTTAAGACAGAATCCAGCTGTCTGTTGTAGAAATGAGTACCTCCATCACTAATCAGTGTCCTAGGGACACCAAATCTGCTGAAGATGTTCTTTTGGAGGATCTTTATCACTACTCTGGTGTCATTAGTGGGTGTTCCGAGGGTTTACCTGAAACTGTGGGTTGATCTCGGACGAGATCTTCTGTGCTGGTCGGCGCTGATGTGTCTGACTTGTGGGTGGTGGCTGGAGCCGCCGTGTCCAACTTGTTGGACTTGTTGATGATGCAGATCCTTCATCACCGGAGGGTGGTGGTACCTGCAAGGGACTCCGATGCTTAAGTTAGCAAGGGTATTAAGCAGGTTTTTAGTAGAATCAGAGTATGAGTTATACCTGGGTACTCCAGTGTATTTATAATGGTGTGGGCTGACCTTTCTAGATAAGATAAGTTAGTTATCTTATCTTATCTTTGGGTGAAGTCATCTTATCTTTAAGGGGAACCACCCTTATCCTTCTAGGCTTGGCCTGCCCATGGACTTGGGTTGCGTTCCTCTGTTTGGGCCCTTTTTGGGCTTTCCTGATGATTTGGCCGAGCTCTTTGAGAAGAGGTCAGATAGTGCTGACCTGAAGAGGTCGGTCGACTTGTCTCCAATCAGCCCGGGTCGTACAGCTCGACCCAGAGCATGAACAGTGGGTGTTGCTATTGCTTCAACCCATTTAGATGTTCTTGATTTCACCTGACGAAGACCTATAAGACAACCATAGCTTGCTTCAAACCACAATCCTCATGGGATCGACCCTGACTCACTCAGGTATTACTTGGATGACCTAGTGCACTTGCTGGTACAGTTGTACGAAAGTGTGGGATTCGTGCACCAAGTTTTTGGCACTGTTGCCAGGGATTGCTCGAGTTTGGACAAACTGATGGATTGTCTTGCTCTTTAGATCAGGAAATTTTTATTTTAATTGAGTCTTTTATTTTTATTTTCTTCTCTATTTTTTGATAAAATAAAAAATATTTTTCAAAAATATTTGTGTTTTCTTTGTTTAATCTGTGTTCTTGGTTTGAGTCTTACCTGTTTTCTATTTTCTTTCCCAAAAATTTTAAAACTTTTTCAAAAAGTTTATTTTCAAGAATCCTTAGCTTTCTTCGTTTAATCTTTGTTTTTGATTTGAGTCTTTTTGTTTATGTTCGTGGTTAAAATTTTCGAAAATCTTAAGTCCTTTTTCTAAAATTTTTTAAAATTAGTGTCTTTTTGTTTGAGTCTTGTTTTCAATCCTTAAGTTTGGTATCTTCTTGTTATTTTTCCTTTAATTTTCGAAAATTTTATGTTTAGTTTTCTAAAAATTTTAAGTTTGGTGTTCTTTATGTGTTCTTGTGTTCCTTAAATTTTTTTACTCTTGTTCTTGGTGTTCTTGTTAGTCTTCAAAGTGTTCTTGAGTTTTCTTTGTGTTTTGATCTTAAAATTTTTAAGTTTGGTGTCCCTTTGTGTGTTTCCTTCAAATTTTCGAAAACATGGGGCATTAGATCTAAAAATTTTAAGTTTTGCGTCTTTTACTTGTTTTTCTCTTTTATCATTAAATTCAAAAATAAAAAAATCTTTTCTATCTTTACTTTAACTTAATTTTCAAAATTTTTCATTAAAATTCAGATTTCAATTTTTAAAATTTTTATCTTATCTTATCTTAGTTTTCAATTTTCAAAAATTGAATCTTTTCAAAATTAAAAATCTTATCTTTTTCAAAATTCAAAAATCTTATCTTGTCTTTTTCAAAATTCAAAATTTAAAATCGAAATTTCAAACTTCAAAATTTAAAATTGAAATTTCAAATTTCAAATTTCAATATTCAATTTTTCAAAAATCAAATTTCAAATCTTATCTTTTTGAAATCTTTTCAAATTCTTATCTTATATTTTCTAGCTTCAAATTTTAAAATTTTAAATCATTTTAATTTCTCGTCTTATCTTTTCTTATCTTTTTCTAATTTTAAATTTCAATTTCAAATCTTTTCTTATTTTATGTCTTATCTTATTTTAAATTGAAATCTTTTCTTAACTACTTCTCTTCTCTCTCTTCTTTTTCAAAACTTCCTAACTAACTCTTCTCTCTTAATTTTCGAAAACTCTCTCTTCTTCTCTCCTATTTTCGAAAATTTAACATTTAAATTTTATATCTTTTTAAATTAATTAACCTTATTTTCGAAAATTAATTAACAAGTAAAGTAAAAACAAAAATATTTTAATTTTTATTTATCTCTTCTAATTCCTCTCATCTCTATTTGTACTATTCGAGTTCTACTCCTCTCTCATCTTCCATCTTCACTTTTCTATCTTCTTCTTCTTTCTTCACATCTCATTGGAAGATCTTGGTCCAAGTGGAACAAAAAGCTTTCTTCTTTTCCTTCTTTTCTTTTTTTCTTGTTTATGACTAGGAACTAGGATAAAGAACCCCTCTTTGATCTTGATCCTGAACCTGAAAGGAGTCTGAAGAAAAGCTTACAACAAGCTAGAGCGCAACACTCCAGAAGAAACCTTTCAGAAAACTTTGAACAAGAAAAAGGAGACATGGCCGAACCTAAAGATGATGCCAGAAAGGTTCTTGATGACTTCACCATGCCTACCTCTGACTTTTATGGTAGAAACATCTCTGTACCTGCCATTGGAGCAATCAATTTTGAGCTTAAGCCTCAGTTAGTCTCTCTTCTGCATAAGAACTGCAAATTCCATGGACTTCCAATGGAAGATCCACATTAGTTTTTAGATGAATTCTTATATATCTCTTTTCGTTTGCTGTAAGAGACAGAGCTAAGATATGGTTGGATTCCCAACGAAAAGAGAGCTTAGACTCTTGGAAAAAGCTGGCTAATGCTTTTCTGGATAAATTCTTTCCTCCTCAAAGGATGAGCAAGATTAGAGTGGAAGTTCAAACCTTCAGACAAAGAGAAGGTGAATCCCTCTATGAAGCTTGGGAAAGATACAAGCAACTGATCAGGAGATGTTCTCTTGACATGCTCTCAGAATGGTCTATCCTAAGCATGTTCTATGATGGTCTATCTGAGATGTCCAAAATCTCATTGGACAGCTCTACAGGTGGATCACTTCACTCGAAGAAAACACCTATAGAAGCTAGAGAACTCATTGAGATGGTTGCAAACAACCAATTCATGTACACTTCTGAGAGCAATCCTGTAAACCATGGGATCCCTTAGAAGAAAGAAGTTTATGAAGTTAAAACTCTGAATGCCATATTGGCTCAGAATAAGATCTTGACCCAACAGGTCAACAAGATCTCTCAGTATTTGACTGGAATGCAAATTGCAGCTGGCAGTACTCAGGAATCTTCTTCTAAAGTAGAAGCTTATGATCCTAATCAACCCACCATGGAGGAGGTGAATTACATGGGAGAACCCTATGGAAACACCAACAATCCTTCATGGAGGAACCATCCTAACCTCTCATGGAAGAATCAATAGAAACCTCAGCAAGGTTTCAATAACAATCAAGGTGGAAGGAGCCAGAATAGGTTCAACAACGACCACCATTCCCATCTTCTCAAGGGAACACGAAAACCTCTAAGCAGAGCCTTTCTGACTTAGTTACTCTGGTTTCCAACCTCTCTAAGTCCACACTTAGTTTCATAAATGAAACAAGGTCCTCCATTACAAACTCGGAGATACAAACTCCTCCTGACATTCTTCCTAGTAACACTGAGGTGAATCTAAGAGAAGAGTGCAAGGCCATAACCATAGAGGTAGAGGCCGGATCTGGAGAATTTGGGAAGGCATTGAACGCCAGTGAAGAAGGTTTCACTGGATGTTCAACGTCCAATCTGGCAGCAAGCCTGGCACTGAACGCCAGTGAGGAACCCCTCATTGGGCGTTCAACGTCCATTCTGGCAGTAGAGCTGGCATTGAATGCCAGCCAAAGAGAACTGGTTGGGCGTTCAACTCCCAAACACCCAGGAACTCTGGCGCTAAACGCCAGTGAGGAACCCCTCACCGGGCGTTCAACGCCAAACCAAGCAGGCTTTTTGGCATTGAAGGCCAGTAAGGAACCCCCCACTGGGCGTTCAACGCCAAAACATACAATCGTTCTGGCGTTGAAGGCCGGTGAGGAACCCTTCACTGGGCATTCAACGCCCATACAGCAAGGGAAGCTGGCGTTGAACGCCAGCAAGGACATCCCTGCTGGGCGTTCAACGACCAAAAAGACAGAAGAACTGCCGTTTAACGCCAGTAAGGGTACACAGCAAGGGTGTTCAATGCCCAAAGAGCTAATAGAGCTGGCATTGAATGCCAGTAAAAGCACACCCTCTGAGTGCTTACATCCTACTCAAGAACCCTATATCTCAGAACTAAAGGTAGCCAAGGCTCACATAAAGACCATAGAGGTGCCTTTGGATGCACTCCTAAAGTGCATAAGTTCTGATGACTACTCATCCTCTGATGACGATGAAGGCATTAGGGAAGAGCAAGTTCCTCGGTACCTAGGAGCTCTAATGAAGCTGAATGCCAAGTTATTTGGTACAAAGCCTTTGGAGAAAGAACCTCCACTACTTACCAAATAACTCCATGCTTTGGTTCAACATAAGTTAGCTCAGAAGCTTCCAGATCCTGGACGCTTTGTGATTCCTTGCACCATAGGCACTATGACCTTTGAAAAGGCTCTATGTGACCTAGGGTCAAGCATAAACCTCATGCCACTCTCTGTAATGGAGAAGCTGGGAATCCTTGAGGTACAAGCTGCAAACATCTCATTAAAGATGGTAGGCAAGACAATGAAGAAGCCATATGGCTTAGTAGAGGATGTCTTGGTGAAGGTTGAAAACCACTACATCCCTACAAACTTCATTGTCTTGGACATTGGAGAGGATGAGGATGACTCTGTCATCCTTACTAGACCTTTCCTAGCCACTGCCAATGCTATCATTGATGTGGCTAAGGGAGAATTGACTCTACAACTAGGGGAGGACCACATCTTATTCAAGATGCCTCATCCCAATTCTCCCTCTAAAACAGAGATAACTGTGCAACACCTAGTGTTCCAACCCTCTCTTTCTATACAGAGCTTTACAGAACCCCCAAACATTAATTCTAAGTTTGGTGTTGGGCAGCCATCAACAAGCTCTAAGAACCAGGGTACTAGGAAGAAAGTACCTAAAGGCTGGATGGACAAAAAAGTCCCAACTGAAGGCCTCTCACTTGGCATGAGAGTTGTCTTCACTAAGAAACCAATTTTACCACATACAGTGAGTCGTGTTCTGTCTCTAGAGCATGTGGAGCTCATTCATGAGAAGACAGGAAGAAAATTTCCTATAAGGGGCAAAAATCTGAGCCCATACTCACCTTTGTAAAGAGCTAACCGTCAAGCTAATGACGTTAAAGAAGCGCTTGTTGGGAGGCAACCCAATTTTAATTAATTATTTATTTCCTTTTATTTTATTTTGTTTTTCTTTTCGGGTCATGATCATTTGTAGCAGTCAGAACAGATATAGAATTCACAGCAGTGAAAGTAGAATACTCTGGATGGAGTGTTGATTGAACTTGAACGCCAGCCAGGGAGCTCTGGCTAGGCGTCCAACGCCCCTAATGGGCAGCATTGCTGGCATTGAATGCCAGCCAGGGAGCAGCCCCTGGGCATTCAAACGCTAATGCAGAGAAGCAGGGAATATGGATTCCCTAGCCTCTCAAGACCAGTGGGTCCCACAGTATCTTTCACTACCCCACTTATTCCTACCTACTTTCACACTTCCACATACACACTTCCCTATAAACCCTAGCCCAATCACATCCAGATCACTTCCCCAAAACCATCATAACTCCCACGAACCCCCACCCACTTCAAAATTAAATTTCCCACCCAATTCCCCACCCAAGACTGAACCATAACCTACCCCTTTCCTATAAATACCCCTCACTCTAACCCTTCATACACACACCTCTTATACACTCATAAGCCCCACTGGCTCTCTCTCTCTCTCTCTCTCTCTCTCTCTCTCTCTCTCTCTCTTTCTCCTTCTATTTTCTTCTTCTACTATATTCTTCTCTTTTCTTTATTTTGCTCGAGGATGAGAAAAGTTTTAAGTTTAGTGTTGGAAAAGCAAAGCTTTTTTTTCTTTCCATTACCATTCATGGCACCCAAGGTTGAGAACCCTCTAGAAAGAGGAAAGGAAAGGCAGTAACTGCCACCGCTGAATCTTGGGAGATGGAGAGATTCATCACCAAAGCTCACTAAGACCACTTCTATGAAGTAGTGACAGAGAAGAAAGTGATCCCTGAGGTCCCTTTCAAGCTCAAGAAGAATGAGTATTTGGAAATCCGAAGAAAGATCCAGAGAAGAAGTTGGGAAGTCCTAACCAATCCTATTCAAGATATTGGGATTCTAATGGTACAAGAGTTCTATGCTAATGCCTGGGTTACTAAAACCATGACACTAGTGTGGAGCCAAATCCAAGGAATTGGAGCACTATGGTCCGAGGGAGAATCTTAGATTTCAGCCCAGAAAGTGTGAAGTTGGCGTTCTACTTGCCTCTAATACAAGGAGATCCACATCCGTACACTAGGAGAGTCAACTTTGATCAGAGATTGGATCAAGTGCTCTCTGACATCTGTGTTGAAGGAGCATAGTGGAAAAGGGATTCCTAAGGCAATCCCATTCAACTAAGAAGGCTTGACCTAAAGCCCATAGCTAGAGGGTGGTTGGAATTCATCCAACGGTCCATCATCCCTACTAGCAACCGGTCAGAAGTGACTGTTGACAGAGCTATCATGATCCATTGCATCATTGATGACTTACGTCATCTACCTCTTTCTCTTATCTAAAAGGACCATAGAATTGGTAAAATCTCATTCAAGTGA
Source organism: Arachis ipaensis (assembly GCF_000816755.2). NCBI lineage: Eukaryota > Viridiplantae > Streptophyta > Magnoliopsida > Fabales > Fabaceae > Arachis > Arachis ipaensis. The sequence goes on from NC_029794.2 coordinate 61,253,126, forward strand.
TGCAATTATATGAACTATATGATGAATTTATGGGACATTGCTTTGAAATGAGTTTTGCTTGAATTTCAGATGAAGAGCACAATAGAGGATGAAACAGGGGAGCACCTTTGGCACTGTGTTTCTTGCAAGGAGCGCTCCTTCACCAGCCCAAGATAGTGCTACGCTTGTTTGAAGAGCACTACGTTCTCCTGCAGCACCATACATGCACGGGAAAAGCTACATTTTTCACCCAAGAGTGCTATGTTCTTCACCCAAGAGCGCCTGCGATAGTTTTCAAAGTTGGGGAAAATTCGGCAAGTGACGTGTTCATACCCTGGGCCGAGCTAGGTGAGCCAGGTTGGTTGAAGACAAAACGACCGACCTCTTACAAAGATTGGTCGATGCCGACCTCTACCCAAAGAGCTCGGTCAAATTGCTATAAGGGCCCAAGTAGGCCCAAAGCAGAAGATCACAACCCACTTAAAGGCGGCTGGCCTAAGATAAGGAGACCCACTGGTGCACGAAATTGTGATCACACTTTTCACAATTCTGCACAACTAACCAGCAAGTGCACTGGGTCGTCCAAGTAATACTTTACGTGAGTAAGGGTCGATCACACGGAGATTGTCGGCTTGAAGCAAGCTATGGTCATCACGTAAATCTTAGTCAAGTGGATTCAAATGGTTATGAGGTTTTGATAATTAAAAGATAAATAAAACATAAAATAAAATAAAGATACTTATGTAATTCATTGGTAGGAATTTCAGATAAGCGTTTGGAGATGCTTTGTTGCTTCTGAACCTCTGCTTTCCTATTGTCTTCTTCCAATCATGCGTGCTCCCTTCCATGGCAAGCTGTATGATCCTCTCGGATGAAAAATACCAGGTACGATCTCTGCACGGCTAATCAACTGTCAGATTTCTCGTCTCGGATGAAAAATACCAGGTACAACTACCGCACGGGTAATCATCTGTCGGTTCTCACTAGCATCAGAATAGGATCTCTCTATCCTTTTGCACATTGTCACTGCGCCCAACATTCGCAAGTTTGAAGCTCGTCACAGTCATCCCTTCCCAGATCCTACTCGGAATACCACAGACAAGGTTTAGACTTTCCGGATCTCAGAAATGCTGCCAATTGGTTCTAGCCTATACCACGAAGGTTCTAATCTGACGGACTCGATCCGTGTATTAGAGACCCAAGAGAATATACTCCGGCTGTCATCCATTGACTATGTTGAACATCATGTAGACCACTTATGGTTGTCAGGCACGCGAATCTTGGCTAAGCGAGTAACAAAGATAGTGGGTGATTGTCACGGGTCACCCCTTCATTCTGACTTAACTGAATTAAGTACGAGAGTATATCTTGGAGAAGAAGTAGGCATGAATTGAATGAGAAACAATAGTACTTGCATTAATTTATGAAGAACAGAAGAGCTCCGCACCTTAATCTATGAGGTGTAGAAACTCCACCATAGAAAATACATAAGAGAAAAAGGTCTAGGCATGGCCGAATAGCCAGCCTCCAAGTCCAGAGATGATCAAAAGATACGAATACAATGGTAAAAAGTGCTATTTATACTAAACTAGTAACCTAGGTTTACAAAATATGAGTAACTAAGTGCATATAGTATAGAAATCCACTTCCAGAGCCCACTTGGTGTGTGCTTGGGCTGAGCATTGAAGCTTTCACGTGCATAGGCCATTCTTGGAGTTAAACGCCAGCTTGGGTGCCAGTTTGGGCATTTAACTCCAGTTTTGGTGCCAGTTCTGGCGTTTTACTCCAGAAAAGGGTCTCTAGTTGGCGTTTTAACGCCAGTTTGGGCCATCAAATCTCGGGCAAAGTATGGACTATTATATATTACTGGAAAGCCCAAGATGTCTAACAATTGGGCTTCTGTAGCTCCAGAAAATCTACTTCGAGTGTAGGAGGGTCAAAATCCAACAGCATCTGCAGTCCTTTCTTAGCCTCTGAATCAGATTTTTGCTCAGGTCCCTCAATTTCAGCCAGAAAATACCTAAAATCACAGAAAAACACACAAACTCATAGTAAAGTCCAGAAATGTGATTTTTGCATTAAAACTAATAAAAATATAATAAAAAGTAACTAAAACATACTAAAAACTATGTAAAAACAATGCCAAAAAGGGCATAAATTATCTGCTCATCACAACACCAAACTTAAATTGTTTCTTGTCCCCAAGCAACTAAAAACAAAACAGGATAAAAAGAAGAGAATATACAATAAATCCCAAAATTATCAATGACGATTAGTTTTAATTAGATGAACGGGGCTAGTGGCTTTTTTTTTCTTAACAGTTTTGGCATCTCACTTTATCCTTTGAAGTTCAGAATGATTGGCATCCATAGGAACTCAGAATTCAGATAGTGTTATTGATTCTCCTAGTTCAGTATGTTGATTCTTGAACACAGCTACTTTATGAGTCTTGGCCGTGACCCTAAGCATTTTGTTTTCCAGTCTTACTACCGGATACATAAATGCCACAGACACATAACTGGGTGAACCTTTTCAGATTGTGACTCAGCTTTGCTAGAGTCCCCTGTTAGAGGTGCCCATAGCTTTTAAGCACACTCTTTTTGCTTTGGACCATGACTTTAACCTCTCAGTCTTAAGCTTTTCACTTGACACCTTCACGCCACAAGCACATGGTTAGGGACAGCTTGATTTAGCCGCTTAGGCCAGGATTTTATTCCGTTGGGCCCTCCTATCCATTAATGCTCAAAGCCTTGGATCCTTTTTACCCTTGCCTTTTTGGTTTAAAGGGTTATTGGCTTTTTTTGCTGGCTTTTTCTTTTTCCTTCTTTTTTTTTCTTTATTTTCCCCATTTTTTTCTTTTTTTGCAAGCTTTGTGTTTTTCACTGCTTTTTCTTGCTTCAAGAATCAATTTTATGACTTTTCAGATTATCAATAACATTTCTCCTTTTTCATTATTCTTTCAAGAGCCAACAATTTTAACATTCATAAAATTCAATATAAAAAATATGCACTGTTCAAGCATTCATTCTGAAAACAACAAGTATTGCCACCACATCAAAATAATTAAACTAATTTCAACATAGAATTTGAAATTCGTGTAGTTCTTTTTCTTTTTCAGAAAATATTTTTCATTTAAGAAAGGTGAAAGATTCATGGAATCATTCATAGCTTTAAGACATAGACACTAAACACTAATGATCATGTAATAAAGACAAAAACATAGACAAAACATAAGGTATAGAAATCGAAAACAGAAAAATAAGAACAAGGAAATTAAAGAACGGGTCCACCTTAGTGACGGCGGCTAGTTCTTCCTCTTGAAGATCCTATGGAGTGCTTGAGCTCCTCTATGTCTCTTCCTTGCCTTTTTTGCTCCTCTCTCATGGCCTTTTGGTCCTCTCTGATTTCATTGAGTATAATGGAGTGCTCTTGGTGCTACATCCTTAGTTGCTCCATGTTAGAACTCAAATCTCCTAAAGAGGTGTTGAGTTGCTCCCAATAGTTTTGTGGAGGAAAGTGTATCCCTTGAGGCATCTCAGGGATTTCTTGATGAGGAATTTCCTCATGCTCTTTTTGAGGTCCATGAGTGGGCTCTCTTGTTTGCTCCATCCTCTTCTTAGTGATGGGCTTGTCCTCTTCAATGAGGGTGTCTTCCTCTATGACAACTCTGACTGAATTGCATCAGTGACAGATGAGATGAGGGAAGGCTAACCTTGCTAAAGTGGAGGGCTTGTCAGCCACCTTGTATAGTTCTAGAGATATGATCTCATGAACTTCTACTTCCTCTCCAATCATGATACTATAGATCATGATAGCCCGGTCCACAGTAACTTCAGACTGGTTGCTAGTAGGAATGATAGAGTGTTGGATGAACTCTAACCATCCTCCAGCCACGGGTTTGAGGTCAGGCCTTCTCAATTGAACCAGTGATGAGCGGATAATTTATATGCTTTTTGGCATTGTTTTTAGTATGTTTTTAGTAGGATCTATTTACTTTTAGGGATGTTTTCATTAGTTTTTATGTTAAATTCACATTTCTGGACTTTACTATGAGTTTGTGTGTTTTTCTATGATTTCAGGTATTTTCTGGCTGAAATTGAGGGACTTGAGCAAAAATCAGCTTCAGAGGTTGAAGAAGGACTGCTGATGCTGTTGGATTCTAACCTCCCTGCACTCAAAGTGGATTTTCTGGAGCTACAGAACTCAAAATGGCGCGCTTTCAATTGGGTTGGAAAGTAGACATCCAGGGCTTTCCCGCAATGTATAATAGTCCATACTTTGGCTGAGTTTAGATGACGTAAAAGGGCGTTGAACGCAAGTTCTACGCTGCTGTCTGGAGTTAAACGCCAGAAACAAGTCACAAACCAGAGTTGAACGCCAGAAATATGTTACAACCTGGCGTTCAACTCCAAAAAGAGCCTCTGCACGTGTAACATTCAAGTTCAGCCCAAGCACACACCAAATGGGCCCCGGAAGTGGATTTATGCATCAATTACTTACTTCTGTAAACCCTAGTAGCTAGTTTATTATAAATAGGACTTTTTACTATTGTATTAGATATCCTGGATTGTATTTTTGATACTGTAATCACGTTTTAGAGGGCTGGCCATTCGGCCATGCCTGGACCTTTCACTTATGTATTTTTAACGGTAATGATGGCGGCATTCAAGAGAATCCGGAAAGTCTAAACCTTGTCTGTGGTATTCCGAGTAGGATTCAATGATTGAATGACTGTGACGAGCTTCAAACTCGCGAGTGCTGGGCGTAGTGACAGACGCAAAAGGAGGGTGAATCCTATTCCAGCATGATCGAGAACCTCAGATGATTAGCCGTGCCCTGACAGGGCATCTTCGACCATTTTCACAAGAGGAGGGGATGTAGCCACTGACAACGGTGATGCCCTTGCATAAAGCCAGCCATGGAAAGGAGTAAGACTGATTGGATGAAGACAGCAGAAAAGTAGAGATTCAGAGGAACGATTGCATCTCCATACGCTTATCTGAAATTCTCACCAATGATTTGCATAAGTGTTTCTATCCTTATTTTATTGTATCTATTTTTGAAAACTCCATAACCATTTTATATCCGCCTGACTGAGATTTACAAGGTGACCATAGCTTGCTTCATACCAACAATCTCCGTGGGATTCGACCCTTACTCACGTAAGGTATTACTTGGACGACCCAGTGCACTTGCTGGTTAGTTATGCGAAGTTGTGAAGATATGTAATGATTCACAACCTGAGTAACAATTTTGCATACCAAGTTTTTGGCACCGTTGTCGGGAATTGTTCGAGTTTGGACAACTGACGGTTCATCTTGTTGCTCAGATTAGGTAATTTTCTTTTTGTTTTATTTTCAAAAATTTTTCAAAAAAATCTTTCAAAAATTTCTCCTTTGTTTTCGAAAAAGTTTTAAAATAAAAAAAAATGTTTTCAAAAATATATTTTTCTTCAGAATTTTTAAGAGTGAATTCTAGTGTTTCATAAAGCATGTTGAAGCCTGGCTGGCTGTAAAGCCATGTCCAATTCTTCTGACTGTAGGGAATGTCAGGCGTGTCATGTCTGAGTTACATACTAAAGCTTGGCTGGCTATTAAGCCATGCCTGACCCTTTGATTGGAGCTTTAGACTAAAAAGCATAAGATTCCTAGAATTTATATTAAAAATTTTGGAATCCTTATTTTTATTTTTCACAATAATTTTCGAAAAAAATACAAAAAAAAAATTAGAAAATCATAAAAATAAAAAATATTTCATGTTTCTTGTTTGAGTCTTGAGTCAAGTTGAAAGTTTGGTGTCAATTGCATATTCATCTTGCATTTTTTTCGAAAATTCATGCATTCATAGTGTTCTTCATGATCTTCAAGTTGTTCTTGGTAAGTCTTCTTGTTTGATCTTTGCATTTGCATGTTTTGTGTCTTTTCTTGTTTTTCATATGCATTCCTGAATTCTTTATGTCTAAGCATTAAAGAATTCTAAGTTTGGTGTCTTGCATGTTTTCTTTGCATTAAAAATTTTTCAAAAATGTGTTCTTGATGTTCATCATGATCTTCATAGTGTTCTTGGTGTTCATCTTGACATTCATAGCATTCTTGCATGCATTCATTGTTTTGATCCATAACTTTCATGCATTGCATAATTTTTATGTTTTTCTCTCTCATAAAAAAAAATTCAAAAATCAAAAAAATATCTTTCCCTTTTTCTCTCTTAGAATTTCGAAAATTAGATTTGACTTTTTCAAAAATTTTTAAAATCTAGTTGTTTTTATGAGTCAAATCAAATTTTCAATTTAAAAATCTTATCTTTTTCAAAATCTTTTTCAAAAATCAAATCTTTTTCATTTTTCTTAGTTATTTTCGAAAATTTTAAAAATATTTTTCAAAAATCTTTTTCTTATTTTTGTATCAAATTTTCAAAAATAACAATAACAATTAATATTTTGATTCAAAAATTTCAAGTTTGTTACTTACTTTTTAAGAAAGATTCAAACTTTGAGTTCTAGAATCATATCTTGTGACTTCTTGTGAATCAAGTCATTAATTGTGATTTTAAAAATCAAATCTTTTTCAAAAA
>NC_029794.2:61259812-61265887 GCF_000816755.2 Arachis ipaensis
GAAGACCTCCTGGGACGTCCAGTGATCAATAAGGAGTTTCCCTCTGAGGAACCAAAGGAATCTGAGACTCATCTAGAGACCATAGAGATTCCATTGAACCTCCTTATGCCATTCATGAGCTCTGATGAGTATTCTTCTTCTGAAGAAAATGAGGATGTTACTGAAGAGCAAGCTGCCAAGTTCCTTGGTGCAATCATGAAGCTAAATGCCAAATTATTTGGTATTAAAACTTGGGAAGATGAACCTCCCTTGTTCACCAATGAACTAAGTGATCTAGATCAACTGACATTGCCTCAGAAGAAACAGGATCCTGAAAAGTTCATAATACCTTGTACCGTAAGCACCATGATCTTTAAGGCTCTGTATGACCTTGGTTCAGGGATAAATCTCATGCCCCTCTCTATAATAGAGAAACTGGGAATCTATGGGGTGCAAGCTGCTAAAATCTCATTAAAGATGGCAGACAATTCAAGAAAACAGGCTTATGGACAAGTAGAGGACATGTTAGTAAAGGTTGAAGGCCTTTACATCCCTGCTGATTTCATAGTCCTGGATACTGGAAAGGAAGAGGATGAATCCATCATCCTAGGAAGACCTTTCCTAGCCACAGCAAGAGCTGTGATTGATGTGGACAGAGGAGAATTGATCCTTCAATTAAATAAGGACAACCTTGTGTTTACAACTCAAAGATCTCTCTCTGCATCCATGGAGAGGAAGCAGAAAAAGCTTCTCTCAAAGCAGAGTCAAACAAAGCCCCCACAGTCAAACTCTAAGTTTGGTGTTGGGAGGCCACAACCAAATTCTAAGTTTGGTGTCAAAACCCCATATCCAAACTCTAAGTTTGGTGTTGGGAGGTCTCAACAAAGCTCTGCACATCTGTAAGGCTCCATGAGAGCCCACTATCAAGCTATTGACATTAAAGAAGCGCTTGTTGGAAGGCAACCCAATTTTTATTTATCTAACTATATTTTTCTCAGTTATATGTCTTTATAGGTTCATGATCATGTGGAGTCACAAAATAAATATAAAAATTGAAAACGGAATCAAAAACAGCAGAAGAAAAATCACACCCTGGAGGAAGACCTTACTGGCGTTTAAACGCCAATAAGAAGCATGTTTTGGGCGTTCAACGCCAGAACAGAGCATGGTTCTGGCGCTGAACGCCAGAAATGGCAACAAATGGGCATTTGAACGCCAGAATTGCACCCTGGAGGAGAGCTGGCGCTGAACGCCCAGAACAAGCACCACTCTGGCGCTGAACGCCCAGAGTTGTGTGCAAGGAAATTTTGCATGCCCAATTTGGTGCAAGTTTGTAAATCCTTGAACACCTCAGGATCTGTAGACCCCACAGGATCCCCACCTACCTCCACTCACTTCTTCTCACTCCTCTTTCACACAATCCCATAAACACTCTTCCCCAAAACCCTTTACCAATCACCTCAATCTCTCTTCCCCATCACCTCTTCACCACTCACATCCATCCACTCTTCCCCATAAACCTACCTCATAAACTCCATCTACCTTCAAAGTTCAAAATCAATTTCCCACCCAAACCCACCCTAATTGGCCGAACCTTCACCCCTCTCCCTTCCCTATATATAGCCCTCCATTCGTCCTCATTTTCACACAACACAACCCTCTCTTCTCTTCTTGGCCGAAACACAACCCCTTCTCCCTCTCCTCCATTTCTTCTTCTTATTCATCTATTCTTTCTTCTCTTGCTCGAGGGCGAGCAAAATTCTAAGTTTGGTGTGGTAAAAGCATAAGCTTTTTGTTTTTCCATTACCATTGATGGCACCTAAGACCGGAGAATCCTCTAGAAAAGGGAAAGGGAAGACAAAAGCTTCCACCTCCGAGTCATGGGAGATAGAAAGGTTCATCTCCAAAGCCCATCAAGACCACTTCTATGATGTTGTGGCCAAGAAGAAGGTGATCCTCAAGGTCCCTTTCAAACTCAAAAGAAATGAGTATCCGGAGATCCGACATGAAATTCAAAGAAGAGGTTGGGAAGTTCTAACAAATCCCATCCAACAAGTCGGCATCCTAATGGTTCAAGAGTTCTATGCCAATGCATGGATCACCAAGAACCATGATCAAAGTAAGAACCCGGATCCAAAGAACTATGTTACAATGGTTCGGGGGAAATACTTAGATTTTAGTCTGGAGAATGTGAGGTTGGCGTTCAACTTGCCAAACATGGAAGAAAACGCACGCCCCTACAGAAGGAGAGTCAACTTTGATCAAAGGTTGGATCAAGTTCTTATGGACACATGTGTGGAAGGAGCTCAATGGAAGATTGACTCCAAAGGCAAGCCGGTTCAACTAAGAAGATTGGACCTCAAGCCTGTAGCTAGAGGATGGTTGGAGTTCATTCAATGCTCAATCATTCCCACTAGCAACCGGTCTGAAGTTACTATAGACCGGGCCATCCTGATCCATAGCATCATGATTGGAAAAGAGGTGGAAGTTCATGAGATTATACCTCAAGAACTCTACAAAGTGGCTGACAAGTCCTCCACTATGGCAAGGTTAGCCTTTCCTCACCTCATCTGCCACCTATGCAATTCGGCTGGGATTGACATAGAGGGAGATATCCTCATTAAAGAGGACAAGCCCATCACTAAGAAAAAGATGGAGCAAGCAAGAGAGCCCATTCATGGAGTTCAAGAGGCGCATGAAGCTCATCACCATGAGATCCCAGAGATGCCTTAAATGCATTTTCCTCCACAAAACTATTGGGAGCTGGTGCACGAAATTGTGATACATATCCATGGCTTCAAAGGCCTGGTACTCTGATCTAGTTTTATTGTCTGTCACAACTTCGATACAACTAACCAGCAAGTGCACTAGCTTCCAATAATTGTGTGGAAGAAAATGTATCCCCTGAGGTATCTCAGGGATCTCTTGATTTGCAGTCAAATGTTCTACCACTGAGCTATAGACCCTTGATGGAAGCTTTTGTCTTCCCTTTCCTCTTTCTGGAGGTTTCTCTAGCCTTAGGTGCCATCAATGGTTATGGAAAAAACAAAAAAAGCTATGCTTTTACCACACCAAACTTAGAATGTTGCTCGCCCTCGAGCAAAAGAAGAAAGAATAGAAGAATAAGAAGATATGGAGGAGATAGATGGGAGTGTGTATTCGGCCATATGGGTGGGATTGGGTGGGAGAGAGATGTTGAATTTTGAAGGTAGTGGGTGTATGGATGTGAGTGGTAAATGGAAAGAGAGATGATGAGGTAGGTGGAGATCCTGTGGGGTCCACAGATCCTGAGATGATCCTGTGGGGTCCACAGATCCTGAGGTGTCAAGGCATTTACATCCCTGCACCAATTTAGGCATGTAAAATGCCCTTGCACACAACTCTGGGCGTTCAGCGCCAGGTTGGTGCCCATTTTGGGCGTTCAACGCCCCTTTGCTGCCATTTCTGGCGTTGAACGCCAGAACCATGCTTGTTCTGGGCGTTCAGCGCCAGGATGCTCCCATTCTAGGCGTTCAGCGCGAGAACTATGCTCTATTCTGGCGTTTGAACGCCAGACAGATGCTCCTCCAGGGTGTGATTTTTCTTCTACTGTTTTTGATTCCGTTTTTAATTTTTTTATTTATTTTGTGACTCCACATGATCATGAACCTAAGAAAACATGAAAAACAATAAAAATAAGAATTAGATAAACATTGGGTTGCCTCCCAACAAGCGCTTCTTTAATGTCAATAGCTTGACAGTGGGCTCTCATGGAGCCTCACAGATGTGCAGAGCTTTTGTTGAGACTCTCCAACACCAAACTTAGAGTTTGGATATGGGAGTTCAACACCAAACTTAGAGTTTGGTTGTGGCCTCCCAACATCAAACTTAGGGTTTGGCTGTGGGGACTCTGGTTGACTCTGCTTTGAGAGAAGCTTTTCAAGCTTCCTCTCCATGGTTGCAGAGGGAGATCCTTGAGTTTTGAATACAAGGGAGTTCTCATTCCATTGAAGGACTATTTCACCTCTATCAACATCAATCACAGCTCTTGCTGTGGCTAGGAAAGGTCTTCCTAGGATGATGGATTCATCCTCTTCCTTTCCAGTATCCAGGACTATGAAATCAGCAGGGATGTAAAGGCCCTCAACCTTTACTAACACGTCCTCTACTTGTCCATAAGCCTGTCTTCTTGAGTTGTCTGTCATCTCTAATGAGATTTTAGCAGCTTGCACTCCATAGATTCCCAGTTTTTCTATTACAGAGAGGGGCATGAGGTTTATTCCTGAACCAAGGTCACACAGAGCCTTAAAGATCATGGTGCCTATGGTACAGGGTATTATGAACTTTCCAGGATCCTGTCTCTTCTGAGGCAATGTCAGTTGATCCAAATCACTTAGTTCATTGATGAACAAGGGGGGTTCAACCTCCCAAGCATCAATGCCAAATATTTTGGCATTCAGCTTGTCAGAAGGACACTTTTTGGTCAACTGTTTGTATCTTTCCCAAGCTTCATAGAGGGATTCACCTTCTTTCTGTCTGAAGGTATGAACATCAGCTCTAAGCTTGCTCAGCTTTTGAGGAGGAAAGTACTTGGCTAAGAAAGCCGTGACCAGCTTATCCCAAGAGTTTAGGCTGTCTTTGGGTTGAGAATTCAACCATAATCTAGCTCTGAAAAAGAGGGAAGATATTTTCGAAAATTAGAGAGAGAGAGAGTTAGTTAGGTAGTTTTGAAAAAGTTAAGAAACAACCAACAAGTTAGTTAGTTAGTTGAAACAAATTTGAAAAGATAAGAAGTTAGGAAGTTAGAAAAGATATTTTGAAAAGATATTTTTGAAAAAGATAAGATAAGAAGATATTTTTGAAAAGATATGATTGAAATTAGTTTTGAAAAAGATTTGATTTTTTTAAAATCACAATTAATAACTTGATTCATAAGAAATCACAAGATATGATTCTAGAACTTAAAGTTTGAATCTTTCTTAACAAGCAAGTAACAAACCTCAAATTTTTGAATCAAAACATTAATTGATTATGTTATTTTCGAAAATTTGGTATAAAAATAAGAAAAATATTTTTGAAAAATATTTTTGGAATTTTCGAAAATAACTAAGTATTTTGAAAAAGATTTGATTTTTGAAAAAGATTTTGAAAAAGATAAGATTTTCAAATTGAAAATTTGATTTGACTCATAAGAAATAATTTGATTTTAAAAAATTTTGAAAAAGTCAATCCAAATTTTCGAATTTGATGAGAGAAAAAGGGAAAGATATTTTTTTTTGATTTTTGAATGTCTATGATGCAAGAGAAAAACACTAAAAAGATGCAATGCATGAAATTTTTAGATCAAAACATGTGATGCATGCAAGAATGCTATGAATGTCAAGATGAACATCAAGAACACTATGAATGCCAAGATGAACATCATAGACACAATTTTGAAAAACTTTTAATGCAAAGAAAACATGCAAGACACCAAACTTAGAATTCTTTAATGCTTACGCACTAAGAATTCAAGAATGCAGATGATAAACATGAAAAGACACAAAACAAAAAATCATCAAGATCAAACAAGAAGACTTACCAAGAACAACTTGAATGCATGAAATTTTCGAAAAATGCAGGATGCATATGCAAGTGACACCAAACTTATGATATGACTCAAGACTCAAACAAGAAACACAAAAAATATTTTTGATTTTTATGATTTTCTAAATTTTTTTTGTATTTTTCGAAAATTAATATGAAAAAGAAAAATAAGGATTCCAAAATTTTTAATATGAATTCCAGGAATCTTGCATTCTTAGTCTAAAGCTTCAGTCCAGGAATTAGACATGGCTCACTAGCCAGCCAAGCTTTCAAAGAAAGCTCCAGTCCAAAACACTAGACATGGCCAATGGCCAGCCAAGCTTCAGCATGTAATTCTGACATGACACGCCTGACATACTCATTCCCAAAGGAATAGGACATGGCTTTACAGCCAGCCAGGCTTCAACATGCTTCATGAAACACTAGAATTCATTCTTAAAAATTTTGAATAAAAAATTTTTTTGAAAACATTTTTTTTTTTCGAAAACAGATGAGAAAATTTTAGAAATATTTTTGAAAAATTTTTGAAAA
>NC_029794.2:61265902-61306485 GCF_000816755.2 Arachis ipaensis
GCCAGAAACAAGTCACAAACCAGAGTTGAACGCCATAAATACGTTACAACCTGGCGTTCAACTCCAGAAAGAGCCTCTGCACGTGTAACATTCAAGCTCAGCCCAAGCACACACCAAGTGGGCCCCGGAAGTGGATTTATGCAGAAATTACTTACTTCTGTAAACCCTAGTAGCTAGTTTATTATAAATAGGACTTTTTACTATTGTATTAGATATCCTGGATTGTATTTTTGATCCTGTGATCACATTTTAGAGGGCTGGCCATTCGGCCATGCCTGGATCTTTCACTTATGTATTTTTAACGGTAGAGTTTCTACACTCCATAGATTAAGGTGTGGAGCTCTGCTGTTCCTCAAAGATTAATGCAAAGTACTACTGTTTTCTATTCAATTCATCTTATTTCGCTTCTAAGATATTCATTTGCACTTCAACCTGAATGTGATGAATGTGACAATCATCGTCATTCCCTATGAACGCGTGCCTGACAACCACCTCTGTTCTACCTTAGATTGAATGAGTGTCTCTTAGATCTCTTAATCGGAATCTTCGTGGTGTAAGCTAGAATGATGGCGGCATTCAAGAGAATCCGGAAAGTCTAAATCTTGTCTGTGGTATTCCAAGTAGGATTCAATGATTGAATGACTGTGATGAGCTTCAAAACTCGCGAGTGCTGGGCGTAGTGACAGACGCAAAAGGAGGGTGAATCCTATTCCAGCATGATCGAGAACCTCAGATGATTAGCCGTGCCGTGACAGGGCATCTTGGACCATTTTCACAAGAGGAGGGGATGTAGCTACTGACAACGGTGATGCCCTTGCATAAAGTCGGCCATAGAAAGGAGTAAGACTGATTGGATGAAGACAGCGAGAAAGTAGAGATTCAGAAGAACGATTGCATCTCCATACGCTTATCTGAAATTCTCACCAATGATTTGCATAAGTGTTTCTATCCTTATTTTATTATATCTATTTTCGAAAACTCCATAACCATTTTATATCCGCCAGACTGAGATTTACAAGGTGACCATAGCTTGCTTCATACCAACAATCTCCGTGGGATTCGACCCTTACTCACGTAAGGTATTACTTGGACGACCCAGTGCACTTGCTGGTTAGTTATGCGAAGTTGTGAAGATATGTAATGATTCACAACCTGAGTAACAATTTCGCATACCAACCAGCTTGTCTCTTGAGTCTCTCTTCCATTTTGCTCCTTCCACACAAATGCCTGTGAGGACTTGGTCCAACCTTTGATCAAAGTTGACTCTTTTAGTGAAAGAATGAGAATCTCCTCTCATTATTGTCAAGTTGAATGCCAACCTCATAGTTTCTGGACTGAAATCCAAGTATTTCCCCCGAACTATTGTGAGCTAATTCTTTGGGTTCGGATTCAGACTTTGATCATGGTTCTTAGTGATCTATGCGTTAGCATAGAACTCTTGAACCATTAAGATTCTGACTTGTTAGATGGGGTTGGTGAGAGATTCCCAACCTCTTCTTCGAACCTCACGTCGGATCTCCGGAAATTCACTCTTTTTTAGCATGAAGGGGATCTCGGGGATCACCTTTTTCTTGGCCACAACTTCATAGAAGTGGTCTTGATGGACTTTTGAGATGAATCTCTCCATCTCCCATGACTCGGAGGTGGAAGCAATTGCCTTCCCTTTCCTCTTTCTAGAGGTTTCTCCGGCCTTAGTTGCCATTAATGGTTATGGAAAAACAAAAAGCAGAGTTTTTTTTCACACCAAACTTAGAAGGTTTGCTCGTCCTCGAGCAAAATAAGATAGAAGGGAGTAGAAGAAGAATGATGCAATTAATTTTGAAAACTTATTAATGTATACAAGAAAAATTAAAAAGAGTTGAAAAGAATTTTGAAAATATATGTAAGTTTTGAAAAAGTTTTGGAAGGAATTGAAAAGAAATAATATAAAAGAATTAAAAAGGATTGGAAAGATTATTAATATTTGAAAATAGAAATTGAAAGATGAACGTTTAAAATATGTTTGATGCAAAAAATTATGAATTAAAACATGAAAATTTGAAAAACAAAATTGAATTGGAAACAAAATTACCTCCCTTATGTCATCCTGGCGTTTAACACCCACTTGTTTGCCTCTTTGGGCGTTTAACGCCCAGCCAGGTACCCTGGCTGGCGTTAAACGCCAGGAATCCTTCTTTACTGGGCGTTTTTCTGAACACCTAGAATGCTGCCATATCTAGTGTTAAATGCCCAGAATGCTGCCCATTCTGGAATTTAACGTCCAGAATGCTGCCTGCATGGGCATTAAATGCCCATTCTGCTATCCTTACTGGCGTTAAAACGCCAATAAGCCTGTCCTCAAAGGTGTGCTATTTTTGATGCTGTTTTTGATTTCGCTTCAATTCTGCA
This sequence comes from Arachis ipaensis, assembly GCF_000816755.2. Lineage (NCBI taxonomy): Eukaryota > Viridiplantae > Streptophyta > Magnoliopsida > Fabales > Fabaceae > Arachis > Arachis ipaensis. The sequence goes on from NC_029794.2 coordinate 61,268,291, forward strand.
GCTATTTTTATGACTTCACATGATCATCAACATAAAGAAAACATAAAATAACAATGGAAAATAAATAAATATAATTAAATAACATTGGGTTGGCACCCAATAAGCGCTTTTTTAATGTCAACAGCTTGACAGTGAGCTCTTAGAGAGCTTCACAGAGGCTCAGAGCTTAATGGTGGCCTCCCAACACCAAACTTAGAATTTGAGTGTGGTGGCTCTGTTTGACTCTGCATTGAGAGAAGCTTTTCATGCTTCCTCTCCATGGTTACAGAAGAAGTTCCTTGAGCCTTAAACATAAGGTAGTCCTCATTCAATTGAAGGACTAACTCTCCTCTGTCCACATCAATCACAGCCCTTGCTGTGGCTAGGAAGGGTCTTCCAAGGATGATAGATTCATTGATAAACCCATATTTTCTGATATAATCTGTGCTCAAATTGAGTGTTTCTATCAATTCTTCACCCACTTATTCATGTAAATTGCATGGTTTTACTATTCCTTCCTTATTTTATGATATATGTGAAAAACATTTTCCTATGCTTTAAAAATATTAATTTTAATTACCTTTATTACCATTCGATGCTGTGATTTGTGTGTTAAGTATTTTCAGATCTCATAGGGCAGTAATGGCTTAGAGGACAGAAAGAAAACATACAAAAATGGAACGAAAACACAAAAATGGAGTTTTGAAGAAAAGGCAGCAACGCGAATGCATGGACGGCGCGAACGCGTGCCTAGCACGAAATGGCAGCGACGCGTACGCGTGGATGACGCGAACGCCCGCCTTGAGCAGAACGCAATTGACGCGAACGCGTGACCCACGCGAACACGTGACAGACGCCACGTACAAGAATCTGCAGAAAACGCCCCCAGCGATTTCTGGACCCTTTTTTGGCCCAAGTCCAAGTCAGAAACATAGGATATAAGCCAGAGAATGAAGGAATCAAAGAAAGGGAACAACTTAGTGATAGATACAATACAGATAATTTTAGGATTAGATGTAGTTTTAGAGAGAGAGGTTCTCTCCTCTCTCTTAGGATTAGGATTTAGAATTTCTATTATGTTTAAGCTATGATCTCTTCAATCACAGGTTCAATATTCTTTTAATTTATTTTCTGCTTTTATTTATTCCATTACTTTAATTGTCATTTATCTTTTCATTATTGATTTACAAACTTTCCATGTTAGGATTTGAATTTATGTTTAAATGCAATTTGAGGTATTTCAGATTAATGATTGCTTTAATTATGATGGTTTCAATTTAATTTAGATTTATTTTCCCCTTTTGGCTTTGGTTAAGTAATTAGTAATTCTTGAGTTATCAAACTCAGCTGTTGATTGAAATTGGAATTCTCTGCTGGTTAATTTGTACTCCAATAACTCTAGTCTTTCCATAGGAGTTTACTAGGACTTGAGGATCAAATTAATTAGTCCACTTGACTCTCTTTTATTTAGCAAGGGTTAATTAAAGTGGAAGCAGAATCCAATTCTCATCACACCTGATAAGGATAACGAGGATAGGACTTCAATTTCTTATACCTTGCCAAGAGATTTTATTATTATTAATTTATTTTTATTGTCATTTAAATTACTTGTCCCTATTTCAAAAACCCAAAAATATATAATTTTCATAACCAATAATAAATCATACTTCCCTGCAATTCCTTGAGAAGAAGACCCGATGTTTAAATACTTTGGTTATAAATTTTATTGGGTTTTGTGATGCACGGAAACTTGTCTCTCAACAAATTTCCCTTCGACAAGTATACCGAATTGTCGTCAAGTAATAACTCACAAAAGAGTGAGGTCGAATCCCACAGAGATTAACGGATTAAGCAATCAATAGTTGATTAATTATCCTAGTCAGACGATCCAGATTGAAGTTATAAGTAGCTGGAATTGTAAGTTGACAGAGAAGAAAACAAAAGAAATAAAGTGTAGGAAAGAAGAATGACAGGAATGTAAAATACAAGAAAGTAAATAACTAAAAGTAAAAAGAAAAGAAAGCATTGGGATAGAAAGATATTGCAATCTCCGGATCAATTGCTTTCATATCTTCCTCAATCAATGCATTCATTGATCTCCTTGGCAATCTTCAGTGATTGGATCCCAATTCCTTGGCGATCCAATCTCTCTAAGCTTGAACAATTGCCCAATTCCTTGATTTAATTGCTCATGGGAAGAGATGAAGTATGGTCACTGATTATACCACATGCATTTCTGAATCAAAGTGTTGGTAGGATTATATGTCACTATATCCATCCAAACCCCAATTCAGTCCAACATGAGAAAGCGTTTCTAGCATGATTTCCTCATTCCTCATCCAAGGTTAAGAGGAAATCCAAGTATGAGCAATTTCTCTTCCAAGACAACTACCCAATTGGATGAAGATCGAAAGCTTTCTAGCAAAATCAAGAGAAAGAAAGAAGAAGATGAATGATGAAAACAATTTAATCCATTGAATTCCAACAGAGCTCTCTAACCCAATGAAAAGAGTTAGTTGTTCATTGCTCTACTCAAACAGAAAAGAAAGAAAATGTAGAAAAATAAAGATGAAGATTAAAACTGAAATTGAAACCTCAATGTTCATAAATGAAAAGTACAAACTGGAATTAAATTACTACTATGAAAAGAAAAGGAAGAGAAAAGGAAGAAGAGTGTAGGAGGGGAGGGGTCCGAAGACCCACTCCCCTTGGAGTGTGCCAATACACAGAAGTTCGAATTGTTCTTCACTCTCTCCCCCTTCCTTCAATTTCCCCTTTTATTCCTGAATGTAGAAACTAAGGCCTTTTTATAGGCTCTCCTAAATTACAAAAATGAAATGAAATTAAAAGCAAATTACAATGAAATGAAATTAACTATTCTAGATGCTTCTTGTGGCCTTGATTGGTTGACAATTGTGGGGCTTGCTTGCTTGAGCTTTGAAGTGGACTTGAGAGAGAAGTGAATCAAGTTGAGGTCCAGGTGCTTAGCGTTAGTGCTGCCCTTAGCCACACTAAGGCTACAAGTGTGGCGTTAGTGCTAAAGTTATTGTGGCTAACGTTACACTTGCTACCCAGTTAGTATTTTTGGGGCTTAAAGATTCTTGTTGTTTGTGCTCCAATTTCATGCACAATATAAACTACTATATATCGTTGGAAAGCTCTGAATGTCAGCTTTCTAATGCAACTAGGATAACGTCAATTGGACTTCTGTAACTCAAGTTATGATCCTTTGAAGGGGACAGGGTCGCTGGTGTAGTCGCTGGCGTTATTGGCAAATGTTAGCCACAATAACGTCAATGTTCAGGGGATTAATATTGCCAGGTTCTGGAACTCAAATTTAATGTCCACCCCATACTATTATATAGTTTTGGAAAGTCCTGGATGTCTATTTTCCAAAACTATTAGAAGCGCATCATTTGGAGCTCTCCAGCTGGAGTTACACTTCTTGGAAGGTGAAGAGGTCAGCTGGCCTTACTACAGGTTGATACCATGTTCATCTTTGCACTTTTGGGGCAGGTTTTCTCCCTCAAATTTAGTGTCCACCATGTAGTGCCATATATGGTTGGAAAGATCTGGAATCCTACTTTCCAATGCCACTGGAATCACCTCTTTTGGAGCTTTGTGGCTCAAGTTATTCTTGTTTGAAGAAGGTATGGTCAGGCTACCGGGTGAGATTTTGCCCACGTTAGTGTCCACATTAGTGTAACTAACGTGGCCCTTAACGTAGGCATACCAAAGCTCGAGGGCGTTAGTGACACTCACCTTTATCACTAACGCTACAAGACTCTCCCTCTTCCACGTTAGTTCCCCACGTTAATGGCACTAATGGGGCCACTAACATGGGTGTTCTTGGCCTTCGCTAAAGTTGGTGGCGTTAACGTTGCCACTAACTTTCCATGCTCTCCTTCTTCAAAGTTAATGCCATTAACATTCCCACTAACGTTCCAAACTTTCCTTCCTTCCACGTTAATGGCCACGTTAGTGGCGCTAACGTAGCCACTAATGTGGCTCTTCTCTGCTTCTTTTGGTCTGAAATCAAACAAACAAAGTGTATCAAAGTAACATACAAGATAAACTTTATTATACTAAGTGTGCTAATAATGCTCAAAATCCTACTTTCACTTAGTGTGATCTATTTCATCATATTTACCATGTATATTAACTAAAATTCACCTATGCTTGAGATTTTGTTTCATGCAGAGATTTTTCATGCTTTTACTCCTTTATCAACAGAAATTGTATGAAAACTGAATTAAAATCTACTGAAAAAGCATAGAAAAACAGGCCATGATGCCCTGGCATCATTTTGTTACTTGTGACAACCAAACTTTTGTACGAAAGGATTCTCTGTTGGTTTAGAAGCTATACTCACAACGCGATTATTTTTTTTTAAATTCTAAATTAGCAGAAATCTAATCGTCAAAATGGCACCGTTGCCGGGGAATTGCAAACGTGTGCCTTATTATTGGTTATTGTAAATATTTTCTTTTACCTGTTTATTCGTTTTTATTTTCGTTTTATTTTAATTTTTTATTAGTCACTATGAGTTCTCACCCGTCGCTTTGAGTTTGGTTCTAATAATGTTGAAAGGAATGGAAGCTATAACAGGAACATGCATCAAGGTCAAAACAATTAGTGATGGATGGAGCCACGAGGATCTGATCAACCCTTTAGGCAACAACACCTTCCAAACTACCATGGACAACGACCATTCAACAATGCATGTCGAGACAATAGTTATGGTGGACCCTTTCGTGACAGCCATCACCCGCCAATTTACTACAGTCAAGAGCCATTCCGAGGTGCATACCAAGATGATAGATATGGTAGACCCCCTTGTAATTACCGGCAAACCCCGTCATATGCCTACAAACCACCTCCTAAACACAGCTTTGAACCACCACACTCACAAGCCAACTACTACCATTCACCTCCATATGACCCTAACCCTTATCCACCCCAATTCCAACCCAATTACTCCCAAGAACCACCACCTCCCTATGCACCATGTCCATATCCATCACCCCAAGAATCAAAGGAGCAACTCAAGAAAACATTTGAAAAATTTCATGCCACACTTCACCAATTGAATCAAGCGATAAATCGACTGCCTTCTCGATGTTCGGACACTCAAGGAACCCCCATGGCTTCATGTAGGCAATCTAATGAAGAATGCAACATGAAGGAGATACTAGAAACTCCAATGGATAGTAAAGAGCATGATTTTGTACTGGAACAAGTAGAGGAAGCTGAAATTGTCGAAGAAAAAGAATTGGTTGAAGACTTAGGAGATGCTGAACCTCCATGGGAATCCATAATTGAGGAGAATTCCGTCAAGAAATTTGCAATTGATGCTAAGGAGGATAGTGCACAACCCCCAAAGCAGGAATCTTATGAAGAGCTGGACGGAACAACTCCAGAGGCGAGTTTCCTTGACAATGATAATGAGTCAAGTCCTCATAGTAACGAACTTGCATCCGCAAGTGAATTCTTTGAGATGGAAGAATCTTCCCCAAGTGAATACAAAGATGATGCGAAGGTAGATTTTTTGCAACCTCCAACTTATGACCTGAGTGATGAGGAAGATATCGAAGACATAGATCAAGATGTGGTTGAAATTAAAGAAGTTCGCAAGGAAGTGGAGGAATTCACAGAAGAACACAAGGGAGTAGAGCTTGCAAAGCCACCGGAAACACATATCCCAAAGCCATTACCACCCAATACAAAATTCAAGTGGGTAAAATCCTTAGCCTATATCTTTACTTTTCCACTTGAATATGGTTTGCTTGAAACAGATGGCCAGCTTAGAGCTCTTTGCGGCTTTAAGAGTAAAAGGGAAATGGTTCGTACTCAGAGCTGGTATGCAAGATTCAATAAGGTTCCACGCTTCAATTTAAAGTGCAAGAATTGGTTTCGAGTTCAATTGAATGGGTCTCGAAAAATGTTTGGTCATCTTGATGAAAATACTACTTCCAAACCACCCAGCTGGAAAAATGTAAATCGAGACAAAGGCGGATACAAAAGCAAAGTTTGGGATCCTGGAATCTATTCTGACATTCAACATCTCAGGAGCCTAAAAACATGTTTGTTTTTAAGATTTATTTTATTCTATTTTCATTGAACTTGGAATTATTCATAGCATTCACATTAGCATTGCATATTTAAAAAAAAATCACCCCACGCGAGCGCGCAGGCCAAGCGTGGGCGTCGATCAGCAATCGGCGTAAAGATCCAATGCCCAGAAAGTTGGGCTGGAATCGTGCAGCTGGTGTGCCTTTAGCACAAACTAGCCCACGTGTTCGCGTCCCTGACGCGAACGTGTCACTCGCACCACGCACATCCTACGCGAAAGCGTGAGCGACGCATACGCGTCGCATGGATTTTAGGGAACCTATTGGAAATAGAGAGTTGCGCCAAAACGATGCTGTAATTGTGCGTTTAGCACAATTCTGAGCGACGCGTTTACGTGCTTCACGCATAAGTATCAGTTTCATTATCTCCAAACCACGCGATCGCGTCAATGACGCGTTCGCGTGGATTCAAAATCACAGCCGCCCAGCGCCGCCACCACCGTCCCCAGCCAACCACACACCAACCACCATAACACAACCCTCACCTCCTCACCTCTTCTCTTCATTCCCTTAAACCCACACCAACCACACAGCCTTTGCCCCGCCACCGAACCTCCACCGTGCCGTCACCCATCGCCGCCGCGTCACCAAAACCACCACCACACTCCCACCATCTCTATAATCCATACATTTATACCTCTGCGCACCAGGTTCCACCGAACACTGAATCCTGTTTCCCGTTAATTAGTTAGTTAGTTTTTTTATTTTTTTCAAAATTAGGATAGTTAGAGATGTATGATCGTAGTGGATTTTAGGTGGTTAGGTAGCTAGGATGTGGTTAGTGGATTTAGGCCTGATAATTACACCGTTCTTGCTACCTATTTTTATCTGATTTGCAATTTTGAATTTGCTGTGATGATGTGCTATTCACATGTTGTTCTTTCATGTTCTTGCTATTTCTTAATCTTTTCAGCACTATTTATTGTCATATGAACTGATTTTCTTACTGTTTATTACCCGGGAGCATCCAATTTTAGCCAGAATGCTGCCCAAATTTTTTCAAATTGTTTCACTCAACTCCCATTCATGAACTAGTTTTAGCAACTTCAAGTTTTGCACTGTTTGGTTTCAAGCTAGCCAATTCATGAATGAATGGGCTTGCATTCTCACTCTTTCTGGTTCTCGGATTACTAAACTGCATTATTGATGATTTCTTTTCCCTTTTGCAATTTTATAGTTTATCATCAATACACTGCAAATCTTTACTTGAATATGAGTTGATTTCTCTTTAGGTTTGTGAATTTATTGTTAACTAGGAAACCCATTATCATGCCACTTACTTTAACTTTCTTTTTACTTACTAACCGCTTTAACTCTCTAACTTTTCCTTTTACCTAACAACTTTAACTTTCTAACTTTCTTTTGACTTACTAAATATTTTAACTTTCTGACCTTTCTTTTTACCTAACTACTTTAACTTTCTAACTCAAGGGCATGATTTCTGTTTTTCCTATTTAACCAGAATTCCACATATCATATATTTTGGATTGTGATTTTTACTCTCAGACTTTTCACTTGCATACAATCTAAACAATTTATTTATATTTAACTCATTCCATAATTCAATTGCTCTTTTGCCTTTATGCTTATATAGATCAATCCTATTTGCTTCCTTGTTTTCCTGCTTTAGTTCTTAAATTGTATCCTGTAATTTCTGCTTTTCAGTATGTCTGATCCCAAAAGTAAGCGAAAAGGCAAAGCAACAACAGGCAAAAGAAAAAGAGGAGAAGCCTCTACATCTATTTTGAATATCCTCCACGATGATTCCTGGCGGAAAAGAATTTCACCCCGCAGGAAAAGGCTGATCAGTTGGTGCCTGTCACTGATCCAGAAAAATTTACAAACAGATACTGTGAGCTGAAGTACCCAGTTTTTGCCACTTCCAGGAACCTATACCTAGAAATAACCCTCTAAATTCGAGAAGAACTCAAATAATACACTTTAGAACAAATTAAACAGCGAGGCTGGGTCTTCTTGGAGAGAAACTTGACTGAGATTAACTCATCCTGGGTCGGAGAATTCTATTGTAACTACTTCAAAACGTCCCTGGATGCAGTTCAGCTTAGAGGCAAGCAGATTTTGGTTACTGAGGAAGCAATCGAAGAAATCCTCCATCTCCTGCCTAAATCAGATAAGCCAGATGGTTACCAAAAGGCTGAGGAGGATATGAGATTCATGAGATTTGATTGGGACGCAGTCAAGAAGACTATAGCTCTTGATCCTACTCTCCCCTGGGTCATGGGTAAGTCTGTAGTGGCCCCAAATGAATTAAAATTATTTATCTGAATGATGAGGCTCGGCTCTGGCAGCAGATCCTGAGTAACTATGTGATACCGAGCACTCATGAGACAGACGTGCCCACTGCTATGATTACCCTCATCTGGTGTGTGATGGAAGGAATGGACCTATATCTACCCCGTTTCATCCGGTATTACATGGCCAGAGTCCACGTCAGAGGCACCCTCCCTTTTTCATACTTGATTACTCAGTTGGGCCGCCGAGTTGAGGTGCCCTGGGAGCCGACAGATGAGAAGCCAACTGCTACGGACTGCAAGAAAATCATTCCTTACAGCAGGAAGTTTCAGGCTTTAGGGTACAGACCTCCTTTTCTCATTAAATCTACTGAGGCTGCCACATCTTCTACTGCTCTTTCTGTATCCACTGCCGCACCCATCACCACTACTGCACCCTCACCTGCTTCACAGCCCATCTTCCACCTCGTGCATCGCCTATTTGACCGGTTGGACCAGATAGAGCGCCGTAACCAGCGACGATATGAGAGATCTGAGTGTCGCAACAAGCGAAGCTATGAGCACTTAAGGTTGATGATTTGATTTGGCCACCACGACATCCCCTCCAAGCCTGACACCCCTTCTGAGCCATGTGAGGAGGAGGCAGATGATCATGAGGAGGAGGCACATGCAGAGGCTGAGCAGGCAAGAGCTGAGCAGGCTGCACCACAGCATGAGGAGCCTCACCAGATACAGCCAGCTGATCCAGAGATCCTCCATCAGGCAGAGCCTCCACTACAGCAGGCCGACCCTCCGACACTCATTCAGACTGCAGATCCTCAGCTCACCACAGAGACACCTACTGCACACCCTTCTGGAGATGACACTTCTCACACCTAGCTTGCTTGAGCATCGAGGACGATGCTATTAATTAAGTGTGGGGAGGTCGCCATCTCTGGCATACCTTATTTTGGTGAACCACTTTTCAGACTCTCTTTTTATCCTATTTTGTTTATTTTTCTGTATTTTTATTTTTATTTTTACTTTACCTTATCTTATTTATCTTTCAGTACTTGCACATTTTTCTGTATTTTTACAGTATTTCTGCATCTTGCACTTTAGTTTATATATATCTTAGATATTTAGTTTAGTTTGCACTTTTAGCTTATTAAGTTGTGATAGAGAAAATATGGATTATTTAGTTTAGTTTACCCTTTTTAGCACATGATAATTTGGATTAATTGAAAATAAAAAGAGTAAAATAGAAACTTTAGGATAACAGAATCACAACAATCCACACACTGTATATATATATAGCAATAAATGTGAGTTAGTTAACAACATTTCTTCAAGGAAGAACACTATGATTTTAAGAGCCATTCTAAGATTCACATTGAGCATAATGGGAACTCTTGATCTCTACTTGCATGACATACATAACTGATATATGGTTTTTGAGCCAAAGAACACACAGCTTGTGAGTTTTTGAGCTTAATTGTATGGTTACATTATTTAACCATAATTATTTCATTCTTGTGTGTTTGCCCTTCTTTTTTATTCTAGTGATCTTTACTTTGTTTCAGTCTATATGTCCAATATAGAATGTAGATACATACCAATATATGATTGAGGCCATTATTTAAATTTTTTCTCACTTATCCCAAATAAGCTTACCTTTTACATCACCCTTGTTAGCCCCCTTGAGCCTTTTAATCCCCTATTGTTCTATAACCACATCACTAGCCTTAATCAGAAAAACAAATTAAAAATCCCAAGTTGAATCCTTGGTCAGCTTAAGATAGAGATTGTGTATCAACCAAGTGTGGGGAAATGTTGGAACATGGGTTGATAGGAAAGGATTAAAGTAATAAAATAATCAGGAATTTGGGAGCATGCTCATGTGAAATAAAATTAAACCAAAACACCATGTGCATTGAAAATGTTATGTTTATCCTTAAAAAAAATTTCCTTTTAATTAAATAAGTAAATAAGGGGACAAAATTACCCCAATAATAAGTTTAATGATCAATACACATGGAAGTAAAATCAAAAATAAATTTGGTACATGAGTATGTGAGTGGAAACTCCGCCTATGTTACACTTGCGGTACATAGCCGGTCCCAAGCCCGGATAAAGGAGGAGGGTTGTGTTAGGTCTTCGGCAACCAACATAAAAATATAGCCGAACCCCCATGACATAAATCAAAGACATTATCGCGCTAAAGCTAGGTCATTGCCCGGAAGCAACGCGCCGTATGGCTCGAGTACGGTGTCGAAGCAAGAGCCGCTGCATCGGTGCCCGGATGTCGTGTTAAATGAGCAAGGGTTCTCGCGTTTTCGTGAACGGACGAGGGTAAATAAGCTAGTTCACAAAGGAAAAGGTAAAGGTCGAAGCGACAGAAGGTTGAGATTTGGGACATGGAACATAGGCACTCTAACAGGAAAGTCCATGGAGGTGGTGGACACCATGACAAGAAGGAAGATTAACATTATGTGCCTACAAGAAACGAAATGGGTTGGTGCAAAGGCTAGGGAGTTGGATACTTCTGGTTTCAAACTTTGGTATACAGGAAAGGTGAAGAATAGGAATGGGGTTGGAATAATTGTGGATAAGCAGTGGAAGAAAGACGTAGTGGATGTCAAGAGGGTGGGAGATCGGATCATCTCTATCAAATTTGTGGTGGAGGGAGGTGCTTTCCATGTGATTAGCGCCTATGCACCGCAAGTGGGTTCGGACGAACAACACAAGATAAGGTTTTGGGAGGATCTAGAGAGTTTGGTTCAAGGCATACCTTTGGGAGATAAGATTTTCTTAGGAGGAGATTTAAATGGCCATGTCGGGAGAGAAGTGACTGGACATGGGAGTATTCACGGAGGCCATGGTTTCGGGGTGATCAATGCCGAGGGTAAAACTATTTTGGACTTTTCCTCAACTTTTGATATTCTCATCGCAAATACATGTTTTAAAAAGAGAGACGAACATCTTATAACCTATAAGAGTGGCATGACAAGCTCTCAAATCGACTTCTTCTTGTTGAGGAGAGTCGACCGAAAATTTTGCATTAACTGTAAAATTATCCTGGGAGAGAGTTTGACAACACAACATAGGGTGCTCGTCATGGATTTTCGCGTTGAGCAAAAGTTGAGGAAAAGACATCATACGAAGAACCCAAGGACGAGGTGGTGGCGGATGAAAGGGGAGGAACAAAGAAGCTTCCTAAGACGGGTAGGAAAAGAGGCAAAGTGGGATGGGAATGGAAGCGCGAAAGAGACGTGGAGGGAGATGGCAGAAGTTATTAGAAGAACAGCAAAAAAAAGTTTTGGTGAATCTAAAGGAATAGGACCAAGAGACAAGGAGTCCTGGTGGTGGAATGCGAGTATACAAGAAAAGATAAAGATAAAAAGGGAATGCTTTAAAGAGTGGTCTTTATGCCGCAATGCAGATAACTGGGAAAAATATAAGGCGGCTAAGAAAGAGACAAAAGTGGCTGTAAGTGAAGCAAGAACAAGAGCATATGAGGGTCTCTACCAGTCTTTGGGCACGAAAGAAGGAGAAAAAGGTATATATAGAATCGCAAAGAGTCAGGAAAGAAGAACAAGAGATTTGGATCAGGTTAAGTGCATAAAGGATAAGGATGGAGAGGTGTTGGCTCAAGAGGAGAAGATTAATGAAAGGTGGAAGAGCTACTTCTACGAGTTATTTAATGAGGGACAAAAGACTCTTCCGAGCCTTGGTCGATTATGCACAAGGGAAGAAGATCAAAACTTTAACTACTATCGAAGGATTCGAGACTTCGAGGTAAAAGAGGCTCTAAAGCAGATGAAAAATGGCAGGGCAGTAGGACCTGATAATATCCTGTTAAAAGTTTTAAGTATCTTGGGTGCATCATACAGGATAATGGAGAGATTGAACAGGATGTAAATCATAGGATCCAAGCAGGTTGGTCAAAATGGCGGAGTGCATCTGGTTTTATATGCGACAAAAAAGTGCCTTTAAAACTTAAAGGTAAATTCTATCGCACCGCTATAAGACCGGCTATGCTGTATGGTACGGAGTGTTGGGCGGCTAAAGGGGAGCACGAACATAAGTTGAGTGTGGCAGAGATGAAGATGTTGAGATGGATGAGTGGTCATACGCGATTGGATAAAATAAGGAATGAAGATATAAGGGAGAGAGTTGGAGTAGCACCCATTGTGGAAAAGATGGTTGAATCGCGTCTCAGGTGGTTTAGACATGTGGGAAGAAGACCGATAGAACATTCAGTCAGGAGGGTGGATGAGATGGAAGATGGACAAAGGGCGAAAGGCAGAGGAAGACCTAAGAAGACCATCCATGAGGTGGTCAAACGAGATCTACATGTAAACGGTCTCTCTGTAGACATGATACATGACAGAGCACAATGGCGTCATTTGATTCATGTAGCCGACCCCACTTAGTGGGACAAGGCTTTGTTGTTGTTGTTGTTGTAGTATGTGAGTGGAAAAATTGGGAAGACCAGGATAATTTTAAATTTTTATAAAGTATGTATATGTTAGGTGAGATCTTAGAATTATTAATTTATTTTTCTTGTCATTTAAATTACTTGTCCCTATTTCAAAAACCCAAAAATATATAATTTCCATAACCAATAATAAACCCTACTTCCCTACAATTCCTTGAGAAGACGACCCGAGGTTTAAATACTTCGGTTATAAATTTTATTGGGTTTTGTTACTTGTGACAACCAAACTTTTGTACGAAATGATTCTCTGTTGGTTTAGAAGCTATACTTACAACGCGATTATTTTTTTAAATTCTAAATTAGCAGAAATCTAATCGTCATTCATCCTCATCCTTCCCAGTGTCTAGGATTATAAAATCAGCAGGGATGTACAGGCCTTCAACCTTCACTAAGACATCCTCTACAAGTCCATAAGCCTGTTTCATTGATTTGTCTGCCATCTCTAGTGAGATTCTTGCAGCTTGTACCTCAAAGATCCCTAGTTTCTCCATTACAGAGAGTGGCATGAGGTTTATTCCTGACCCCAGTTCACACAGAGCCTTCTCAAAGGTCATGGTGTCTATGGTACAATGTATTAAGAACTTTTTGGGATCCGATTTCTTCTGCGGTAATTTCAGTTGAACCAAAGCATTAAGTTCATTGATGAGTGATGGGTATCTTTGCGAAAAAAACGAATTTCTCCAAAACACCCAAATCTAACCGGCAAGTGCACCGGGTCGTATCAAGTAATAAAACTCACGTGAGTGAGGTCGATCCCACGAGGATTGATGGATCAAGCAACTTTAGTGGGTGATTAGTTTAGTCAAGCTAACATTGAAGTGAATTGTGTGAAATTGTAACCAAGAGAAAGTAAAGGACAATGAATTTAAAGTTGCGGAATGTAAATTGGCAAGTAGCTTAAGGGGCAAGAAATGTAAATTGCAAGAATCTTAAATTGCAAGAAATGTAAATTGCATGAAATTAAAGGGGAGTGGGTGCTGGAAATTAAAAAGAACAGTAGATCAAGTAACTGGAAAGTTAAAGTGCAGGAAGAATAAATCGAGATCACAACAACTCAAATGTAAAGTGCAGAGGAACAAAAGTGCTGGAAAGTAAATTGGGAACAAGGAGATCAGAGAGCAAAGTGACTGTGCTTAATTTGCAGAAATTTAAAAAGATGTTGAAGATCTCAGGAGTGGATCCTTCCTTGATCCAACAAGAGAAAAGTTGCAGAGAATTAAAAAAAGATTGCAGAAGAAGTAAAGAGAAGTTGCAATTAGAGAATGAAAACAGAATTCCTTCCAATCTCAATTCAAGATTCAAAACAGAAAATGAAACTCAGAGAGAGAGAGAGCTCTGTATTCCTAATGCTCCCTAGTGGAGCTCGCCTCCTCTATAAAATGAAACAGATACCTATTTATAGGCGTTTTTACAAAATGAAAATGAAATTCAAAACAAATTACAATTAAAATGAAATTTCTATTCTAACTATCTCTTGTGCCTTTGAGTGGTGTCAATTGGGCCCTTGCTCTTGATGGAATTGGGTTGATAGAGGCCTTGGTTGATTGCTCTTGGAGTTTGGAGAAGAACCGAATTGAACCGGGTTTGGAATCATTAAAGCTTGAGTAAAAGTTTGAGTAAAAGTTTGAGGCAAACTTTTACTCCAACTTTTCACATCAGCCACCCTTTTTTTGCTGATACCAACGTTGGGGCAAAAGTTTGGGGTCAAACTTTTGCTCCAACGTTGGTTCCCTTTTGTATGCTTCTTGGGGGCTACTTTGTCCTCTTGTCACGTTGCCAATTTTATGCTCAATATAAACTATTATATATGGTTGGAAAGCTCTGAATGTTAGCTTTCTAACCCACTTGGAATCACCTCAATTGGACATCTACAACTCACGTTATGCTCCTTTGAAGAGGACAAGGTCGCTGGCTTTGGTGTGCAGCGTTTGAGGCGACGTTTGCCTCCAACGTGGGCGAAAACGCCAGATTTTGGAGACTCAAACACATTGTTCACCCCATACTATTATACATTGTTGAAAAGCACTGAATGTCTACTTTCCAATGCCGTTAGAAGCGCATCATTTGGAGTTCCACAGCTCGAGTTATACTCCGTCGAAGGTGCATAGGTCAGTTGGCCTCACTGCAAGTTGCCACCATATTCGTTTATGCACATTTCGGGGCAGTTTTCTCCCTCAATTTTAGTGTCCACCATGCAGTGCCATATATGCCTGGAAAGCTCTTGATTCCTACTTTCCATTGCTTTTTGAATCACCTCATTTGGAGCTCTGTAGCTCAAGTTATTCTTGTTGGAAGTATACCCCTTGTATGCCTTGTGGCGCCAACGTTAGCCAAAAAGTTAGAGGCTAACGTTGGTGCAAACTTTTGCTCTCCAGGGTGTGTTTTTCATGCGCCAACGTTAGCCAAAAAGTTAGGGGCTAACGTTGGCGCAAACTTTTGCTCTTCCAGGGTGTTGATTTGTGATGCCAAAAGTTAGCCAAAAAGTTTGAGGCTAACTTTTGCTCCAGCTTTTTGCTCCCTGGTTCATTTTCAATTAATCCAAAAGTTTGAGCTAAAGTTTGAGGCAAACTTTTGCTCAAACTTTTTGTCCTCTCTTCCTCCTAGCCAATCCTTCTTGCTTCAACCTTTCTCCAAGCTTTCTTCACCTATCATTAATCAACCAAACACATCAAAGCTATGCTCAAAATCATGAGATATTCATTCTTTCATAATATGTGACAATTATAGCATAAAATCCAGCTATTGCCCCCTGTCTTGGTTTCCTCTTAGCAAGCTTTCTGTTGTACATGGCTTGATTGAGCTTGCTTGCTATTGGTCCAGGGGTTGGATTGCTTCTGGTTGACCTCCTCTTGAATGTTGTCCTTGGTAGTTTGGTCACAATCCTCTTCTTGGTGCTTTTGTTAATTGCCTTCACTTCTTTGAATCCAAGTCTTGGTTGCTGTGTGATTATTGGAGTTTTGTATTCATCCAGAGCCTTTTGAATCGGTGGTTCCATGAACTCTTCCTCACTTGAGTGTAAATTTTTTGGAATGACTTCCTCACTTTCTTGCTCTTCCACTTCCTCCCTTGCACCCAACATTTGCTTTAATAGCTCTTTCATGGAGGAGGTTTGTTGATCTTCCCAAGCTTTCTTCATCTCCTCTTCATACCTTTCAATCATGGATTTAAGTGTTGAGGCATTTTGGTCCAGGGAAGTTTGTGGGAATTGTGAGTTGCCATGTGCTCTTGTCATCTCAAGTACAGTTTCAGGTTCAAATACCTCCACCACCTCATTCTTCATTGAAAGTTCACTTGATGCAGTGGCCTCCTTATCTTGTTTTTCCTTCTTCTTCATTGCACTCATCAATTGGCCTAGCTGCACTTTCATGTTTTTGAGGGAGTTTTCTTGTTCTTTCCAGACTTTCATTGTCTCCTCCTCATATTTTTTTAACATGGACTCAAGACACTTAATCATTGTTGATCTAAATCAATCCCCAGCAACGGCGCCAAAAACTTGATGGTGTTTTTGCGGAAAACGAATTTTCCAAACCCACAAATCTAACCGGCAAGTGCACCGGGTCGCATCAAATAATAAAACTCATGGGAGTGAGGTCGATCCCACAGGGATTGATGGATCAAGCAACTTTAGTGGATGATTAGTTTAGTCAAGCTAACATTTAAGTGATAATTGATGCAGCAGAAAGTAAATGACAAAGAAAATTAAAGTGCAGAAAGTAAATTGGCAAGTAGCTTAAGGGACAAGAAATGTAAATTGCAAGAATCTTAAATTGCAAGAAATGTAAATTGCATGAAATTAAAGGGGAGTGGGTGCTGGAAATTAAAAAGAACAGTAGATCAAGTAACTGGAAAGTTAAAGTGCAGGAAGAATAAATCGAGATCACAACAACTCAAATGTAAAGTGCAGAGGAACAAAAGTGCTGGAAAGTAAATTAGAAACAAGGAGATCAGAGAGCAAAGTGACTGTGCTTAATTTGCAGAAATTTAAAAAGATGTTGAAGATCTCAGGAGTGGATCCTTCCTTGATCAAACAAGAGAAAAGTTGTAGAGAATTAAAAAAAGATTGCAGAAGAAGTAAAGAGAAGTTGCAATTAGAGAATGAAAACAGAATTCCTTCCAATCTCAATTCAAGATTCAAAACAGAAAATGAAACTCAGAGAGAGAGAGAGCTCTGTATTCCTAATGCTCCCTAGTTAAAAGTTTGAGGCAAACTTTTACTCCAACTTTTCACATCAGCCACCCTTTTTTTGCTGATACCAACGTTGGGGCAAAAGTTTGGGGTCAAACTTTTGCTCCAACGTTGGTTCCCTTTTGTATGCTTCTTGGGGGCTACTTTGTCCTCTTGTCACGTTGCCAATTTTATGCCCAATATAGACTATTATATATGGTTGGAAAGCTCTGAATGTTAGCTTTCTAACCCATATGGAATCACCTCAATTGGACATCTACAACTCAAGTTATGCTCCTTTGAAGAGGACAAGGTCGCTGGCTTTGGTGTGCAGCGTTTGAGGCGACGTTTGCCTCCAACGTGGGCAAAAACGCCAGATTTTGGAGACTCAAACACATTGTTCACCCCATACTATTATACATTGTTGGAAAGCCCTGAATGTCTACTTTCCAATGCCGTTAGAAGCGCATCATTTGGAGTTCCCCAGCTCGAGTTATACTCCGTCGAAGGTGCAGAGGTCAGTTGGCCTCACTGCAAGTTGCCACCATATTCGTTTATGCACATTTCAGGGCAGTTTTCTCCCTTAATTTTAGTGTCCACCATGCAGTGCTATATATGCCTGGAAAGCTCTTGATTCCTACTTTCCATTGCTTTTTGAATCATCTCATTTGGAGCTCTGTAGCTCAAGTTATTCTTGTTGGAAGTATACCCCTTGTATGCCTTGTGGCGCCAACGTTAGCCAAAAAGTTAGAGGCTAACGTTGGTGCAAACTTTTGCTCTCCAGGGTGTGTTTTTCATGCGCCAACGTTAGCCAAAAAGTTAGGGGCTAACATTGGCGCAAACTTTTGTTCTTCCAGGGTGTTGATTTGTGATGCCAAAAGTTAGCCAAAAAGTTTGAGGCTAACTTTTGCTCCAGCTTTTTGCTCCCTGGTTCATTTTCAATTAATCCAAAAGTTTGAGCTAAAGTTTGAGGGAAACTTTTGCTCAAACTTTTTGTCCTCTCTTCCTCCTATCCAATCCTTCTTGCTTCAACCTTTCTCCAAGCTTTCTTCACCTATCATTAATCAACCAAACACATCAAAGCTATGCTCAAAATCATGAGATATTCATTCTTTCATAATATGTGACAATTATAGCATAAAACCTCATGAAATTGCATTAATTCATACATGGTTGATTAAATCAAAGGAATCA
Organism: Arachis ipaensis; assembly: GCF_000816755.2. Classification (NCBI taxonomy): domain Eukaryota; kingdom Viridiplantae; phylum Streptophyta; class Magnoliopsida; order Fabales; family Fabaceae; genus Arachis; species Arachis ipaensis. The sequence continues at coordinate 61,286,492 of NC_029794.2, forward strand.
TGAAAATCTACCCAATTGGCTTGCTTATGGCTTAAGAAAGTGCATAAAACCTTTTGAAAACAAATGAAAAAGCATAGAAAAACATGACATGGTGACATGTCATCACAACACCATTAGGGAACTCCTTAGTGGTCAGTGGATGTCCATTGAGGTCTTCGTCACTGGAAATCACTGCCTCTTCCTCCTCTATTGGTTCGACCATTTTGGGTATATTGATGGCCTTGCACTTTCTCTTTGGATTCTCTTCTGTATTGCTTGGGAGAGTACTAGGAGGGATTTCAGTAACTCTTTTACTCAGCTGACCCAGTTGTGCCTCCAAATTTCTGATTTAGGACCTTATTTCAGTTATGAAACTGAGGGTGGTCTTACATAGATCAGAGACTATGGTTGCTAAATCAGAGAGGCTCTGCTTAGAATTCTCTGTCTGCTGCTGAGAAGATGATGGAAAAGGTTTACTATTGCCAAACCGAATTCTCCCACCATTATTATTATTATTGAAGCCTTGTTGAGGCTTCTGTTGATCCTTCCATGAGAAATTTGGATGATTTCTCCATGAAGGATTCTAGGTGTTTCCATAGGATTCTCCCATGTAATTCACCTCTTCCATTCTAGGATTCTCAGGGTCATAAGCTTCTCCTTCAGAGGAGGCTTCTTTAGTACTGCCAGATGCAGATTGCATTCCAGTCAAATTCTGAGAAATTATATTGACTTGCTGAGTCAATATTTTATTCTGAGCCAATATGGCATTCAGAATATCAATCTCAAGAACTCCTTTCTTCTCAGTCATCCCATTATTCACAGGATTTCTTTCAGAAGTGTACATGAACTGGTTATTTGCAACCATCTCAATGAGTTCCTGGGCTTCTGCAGGCATTTTCTTCAGATGAAGAGATGCACTAGCAGAATGATCCAATGATATCTTGGACAATTCAAACAGACCATCATAGAATATACATAAGATGCTTCATTCTGAAAGCATGTCAGAAGGACACTTTCTGATCAATTGCTTGTATTTTTTCCAAGCTTCATAGAGGGATTTACCTTCCTTCTGTCTGAAGGTTTGGACTTCCACTCTAAGCTTGTTCATCTTTTGAGGTGAAAAGAATTTGGCCAAGAAAACATTGACCAACTTTTCCCAAGAGTTCAGGCTTTCTTTAGGTTGTGAGTCCAACTATATCCTAGCTCTGTCTCTTACAGCAAAGGGGAAAAGCATAAGTTTGTAGACCTCGGGATTAAACTAATGAGGATCTTCCAATGGAAGTCCATGAAACTTGCAATTCTGCTGCATTAGAGAAACTAATTGAGGCTTAAGCTCAAAGTTGTTTGCTCCAATTGTAGGAATTGAGATGCTTCTTCCATAGAAGTCGAAAGATGGTGCAGTAAAGTCACCAAGCATCTTCCTTGCATCTCCACCATTGTTGTTGGGTTCGGCTGCCATGTCTTCTTCTTTTTCGAAAATTTCTGTAAGGTCCTCTCTAGAGTGTTGTGCTTTAGCTTCTCTTAGCGTCCTCTTCAGAGTCCTTTCAGGTTCATGATCAGTTGTAACAAGAATGTCTTTATCCCTGTTCCTGCTCATATGACAAAGAAGAGAACAGAAAAGAAGACAAATCCTTTATGTCATAGTGTAGAGTTCCTTTATGTGAGTAGAAGAATAGAAGAATAACAATAGAGAGGAGAGAGAGGAATTCGAACACAGAGAGGGGGAGATGGTTCGAATTATGAGTAGAAGGGAATTGTTAGTAAATAAATAAATAAATAGAAAGAGATGAGAGAGAGAGTATTCGAATTTTAAGAAGAGGGAGAATAAAAATATTTTTATTTTTATTTAATTAATTAAGTTAGAATTCGAAATTTAAGAAAAGAATTAAAATAAAATTAGAATTTAAAATAATTAGTTAATTAAAAAGAATTTTGAAAAAGTGGTCAGTTGTTTTCGAAAATGAGAAGTGAAAAAGTAGTTAGGTGGTTTTGAAAAAAAAGATAAGAAATAGTAAATCAAACAAAAAAAAATCAGGTGGTTAATTGAAAAAGATTTGAAAATAAATTTTTAAAAAATAAGAAGTTAGAAAAAGATTTTGAAATTAAAATTTTGAAAAAGATATGATTTGAAATTTATTTTGAAAAAGATTTGAAAAGGAAATTAAAAAGATTTGATTTTTAAAATTAAAGTTAATGACTTGACTAACAAGAAACTAAAAGATATGATTCTAGAATTTAAAGATTGAACCTTTCTTAACAAGAAAGTAACAAGCTTGAAATTTTTTTGAATCAAGATATTAAATGCTAGCAAAGATTTCAAAATTTATGAAATAAAATTAAGAAAAAATTTTGAAAAATTTTAAGAAAGAATTCGAAAATATTAAATGAAAGTTGAAAAGGATTTGAAAATAAATTTTGAAAAAGATATGATTTTGGAAAGATAGAATTTTTAAATTAAAATTTTGATTTGACTAACAAGAAACAACTAAATTTAAAAACTTTTTGACTAAGTCAACCGAAAATTTCAAAATTTATGAGTAAAATAAGGAAAAGATATTATTTTTGATTTTTTTGAATTAATGAAGAAAGAGAAAAACAACAAAATGACACAAGACATAAGAATTTAAGATCAAAACAAATAATACATGTAAGAACACTTTGAATGTCAATATGAACACCAAGAACACTTTGAAGATCAAGATGAACATCAAGAAAATATTTTTGAAAAAGTTTTAAGAAAAGAAACACATGCAAGACACCAAACTTAAAATTTTTAATGTTTAGACACTATGAATTCGAAAATGCACAAGAAAAACAAGAAAAGACACAAAACGAGAATAATCAAAGATCAAACAAGGAAAATCATCAAGAACAACTTGAAGATCATGAAGAACATAATGCATGATTTTTCGAAAATTTTAGAAAAATCAAAAACAAGCAGTTGACACCAAACTTAAAATTTGACACTAGACTCAAACAAGAAACATAATTTTTTTTTTGTTTTTATTGGTTTTTAGGAGTTTATAAAATTTTTTTGTAACTTTTTTCGAAAATAAAAATAAAAAAGCTTTAACATAAAATAAAATTACACAATCTAAGCAACAAGATGAACCGTCAGTTGTCCAAACTCGAACAGTCCGCGGCAACGGCGCCAAAAACTTGGTGCACAGAATTGTGATCACACTTTTCACAACTCCGCACAACTAACCAGCAAGTGAACTGGGTAGTCCAAGTAATACCTTACGTGAGTAAGGGTCGATCCCAGGGAGATTGTCGGCTTGAAGCAAGCTATGGTCATCCTGTAAATCTTAGTCAGGCGGATTCAAATAGTTATGAGGTTTTGATAAAAGATAAATAAAACATAAAATAAAATAAAGATACTTATGTAATTCATTGGTGGGAATTTCAGATAAGCGTTTGGAGATGCTTTGTTGCTTTTGAACCTCTGCTTTCCTATTGTCTTCTTCCAATCATGCGTGCTCCCTTTCCATGGCAAGCTATATGATCCTCTCGAATGAAAAATACCAGGTACGATCTCTGCACGGCTAATCAACTGTCGGATTTCTCATCTCGGATGAAAAATACCAGGTACAACTACCGCACGGCTAATCATCTGTCGGTTCTCACTAGCGTCGGAATAGGATCTCTTTATCCTTTTGCACACTGTCACTGCACCCAACATTCGCAAGTTTGAAGCTCGTCACAGTCATCCCCTCCCAGATCCTACTCGGAATACTACAGACAAGGTTTAGACTTTCCAAATCTCAGGAATGCTGCCAATTGGTTCTAGCCTATACCATAAAGGTTCTAATCTCACGGACTCGGTCCGTGCATTAGAGACCCAAGAGAATATACTCCGGCTGTCGTCCATTGACTACGTTGAACATCATGTGGACCGCTTGTGGTTGTCTGGCACGCGGATCTTGGCTAAGCGAGTAACGAAGATAGTGGGTGATTGTCTCGGGTCTCCCCTTCATTCTGACTTAACTGAATTAAGTACGAGAGTATATCTTGGAGAAGAAGTAGGCGTGAATTGAAAGAGAAATAATAGTACTTGCATTAATTTATGAAGAACAGCAAAGCTCCGCACCTTAATCTATGAGGTGTAGAAACTCCACCGTAGAAAATACATAAGAGAAAAAGGTCTAGGCATGGCCGAATGGCCAGCCTCCAAGTCCAAAGATGATCAAAAGATACGAATACAATGGTAAAAAGTGCTATTTATACTAAACTAGTAACTTAGGTTTACAGAAAATGAGTAACTAAGTGCAGATAGTGTAGAAATCCACTTCCGGGGCCCACTTGGTGTGTGCTTGGGCTGAGCATTGAAGCTTTCACGTGCATAGGCCATTCTTGGAGTTAAACGCCAGCTTGGGTGCCATTTTGGGCGTTTAACTCCAGTTCTGGTGCCAGTTCTGGCGTTTTACTCCAGAAAAGGGTCTCTGGTTGGCGTTTTAACGCCAGTTTGGGCCATCAAATCTTGGGCAAAATATGGAGTATTATATATTTCTGGAAAGCCCAGGATGTCTACTTTCCAACGCAATTGAGAGCGTGCCAAGTGGGCTTCTGTAGTTCTAGAAAATCTACTTCGAGTGTAGGAGGGTCAGAATCCAACAGCATCTGCAGTCCTTTCTTAGCTTCTGAATCAGATTTTTGCTCAGGTCCCTCAATTTCAGCCAGAAAATACCTGAAATCACAGAAAAACACACAAACTCGTAGTAAATTCCAGAAATGTAATTTTTGCATAAAAACTAATAAAAATATAACAAAAAGTATCTAAAACATACTAAAAACTATGTAAAAATAATGCCAAAAAAGGTATAAATTATCCGCTCATCACAACTCCAAACTTAAATTGTTGCTTGTCCCCAAGCAACTAAAAACAAAATAGGATAAAAAAATATACAATAAATCCCAAAATTATCAATGATGATTAGTTTTAAATAGATGAACGGGGCTAGTGGCTTTTTTTTTCTGAACAGTTTTGGCATGTCACTTTATCCTTTGAAGTTCAGAATGATTGGCATCCATAGGAACTCAGAATTCAGATAGTGTTATTGATTCTCCTAGTTCAGTATGTTGATTCTTGAACACAGCTACTTTATGAGTCTTGGCCGTGACCCTAAGCATTTTGTTTTCCAGTATTACCACCGGATACATAAAAGCCACAAACACATAACTGGGTGAACCTTTTCAGATTGTGACTCAGATTTACTAGAGTCCCCAGTTAGTGGTGCCCAGAGCTCTTAAGCACACTCTTTTTGCTTTGGACCACGACTTTAACCTCTCAGTCTCAAGCTTTTCACTTGACACCTTCACGCCACAAGCACATGGTTAGGGACAGCATGATTTAGCCGCTTAGGCCAGGATTTTATTCCTTTGGGCCCTCCTATCCATTAATGCTCAAAGCCTTGGATCCTTTTTACCCTTGCCTTTTGGTTTAAAGGGTTATTGGCTTTTTCTGCTTGCTTTTTTTTTTCCTTCTTTTTTTTTTCTTTATTTTTTCTTTTTTTGCAAGCTTTGTGTTTTTCACTGCTTTTTCTTGCTTCAAGAATCAATTTTATGATTTTTCAGATTATCAATAACATTTCTCCTTTTTCATTATTCTTTCAAAAGCCAACAATTTTAATATTCATAAACTTCAATATCAAAAATATGCATTGTTCAAGCATTCATTCTGAAAACAACAAGTATTGCCACCACATCAAAATAATTAAACTAATTTCAAGATAGAATTCGAAATTCATGTACTTCTTTTTCTTTTTTGGAAAATATTTTTCATTTAAGAAAGGTGAAAGATTCATGAAATCATTCATAGCTTTAAGACATAGACACTAAACACTAATGATCATGTAATAAAGACAAAAACATAGACAAAACATAAGGCATAGAATTCGAAAACAGAAAAATAAGAACAAGGAAATTAAAGAACGGGTCCACCTTAGTGACGGCGGCTAGTTCTTTCTCTTGAAGATCCTTTGGAGTGCTTGAGCTCCTCTATGTCTCTTCCTTGCCTTTGTTGCTCCTCTCTCATGGCCTTTTGGTCCTCTCTGATTTCATTGAGGATAATGGAGTGCTCTTGGTGCTCCATCCTTAGTTGCTCCATGTTAGAACTCAAATCTCCTAAAGAGGTGTTGAGTTGCTCCCAATAGTTTTGTGTAGGAAAGTGGATCCCTTGAGGCATCTCAGGGATTTCTTGATGAGGAATTTCCTCATGCTCTTGTTGAGGTCCATGAGTGGGCTCTCTTGTTTGCTCCATCCTCTTCTTAGTGATGGGCTTGTCCTCTTCAATGAGGATGTCTTCCTCTATGACAACTCCGGCTAAATTACATCGGTGACAAATGAGATGAAGGAAGGCTAACCTTGTTAAAGTGGAGGTCTTGTCAGCCACTTTGTATAGTTCTAGAGATATGATCTCATGAACTTCTACTTCCTCTCCAATCATGATACTATAGATCATGATAGCCCGGTCCACAGTAACTTCAGACCGGTTGCTAGTAGGAATGATAGAGCGTTGGATGAACTCTAACCATCCTCTAGCCACGGGTTTGAGGTCAGGCCTTCTCAATTGAACCGGCTTGCCTCTCGAGTCTCTCTTCCATTGTGCTCCTTCCACACAAATGCCTGTGAGGACTTGGTCCAACCTTTGATCAAAGTTGACTCTTCAAATGAAAGGATGAGAATCTCCTCTCGTTATTGGCAAGTTGAATGCCAACCTCACAGTTTCCAGACTGAAATCTAAGTATTTTCCCCGAACCATTGTGAGCCAATTCTTTGGGTTCGGGTTCACACTTTGATCATGGTTCTTAGTGATCCATGTGTTAGCATAGAACTCTTGAACCATTAAGATTCCGACTTGTTAGATGTGGTTGGTGAGAGATCCAACCTCTTCTTTGAACCTCACGTCGGATCTCTGGATATTCACTCTTTTTGAGCATGAAGGGGATCTCGGGGATCACTTTTTCTTGGCCACAACTTCATAGAAGTGGTCTTGATGGAATTTTGAGATGAATCTCCCCATCTTCCATGACTCGGAGGTGGAAGTAATTGCCTTCCCTTTCCTCTTTCTAGAGGTTTCTCTGGCCTTAGGTGCCATTAATGGTTATGGAAAAACAAAAAGTAGAGCTTTTTCCACACCAAACTTAGAAGGTTTGCTCGTCCTCGAGCAAAATAAGATAGAAGGGAGTAGAAGAAGAATGATGCAATTAATTTTGAAAACTTATTAATGTATACAAGAAAAATTAAAAAGAGTTGAAAAGAATTTTGAAAAGATATGTAAGTTTTGAAAAAGTTTTGGAAGGAATTGAAAAGAAATAATAGAAAAGAATTAAAAAGGATTGGAAAGATTATTAATATTTGAAAATAGAAATTGAAAGATGAACGTTTAAAATATGTTTGATGCAAAAAATTATGAATTAAAACATGAAAATTTGAAAAACAAAATCGAATTGGAAACAAAATTACCTCCCTTGTGTCATCCTGGCGTTAAACGCCCAGAATGCTATCCATTCTGGCGTTTAACGCCCACTTGTCTGCCTCTTTGGGCGTTTAACGCCAGCCAGGTAGCCAGGTACCCTGGCTGGCGTTAAACGCCAGGAATCCTTCTTTACTGGGCATTTTTCTGAACGCCCAGAATGCTACCTGCATGGGCGTTAAACGCCCATTCTGCTATGCTTACTGGCGTTTAAACACCAGTAAGCCTGTCCTTCAGGGTGTGCTCTTTTTGATGCTGTTTTTGATTCTGCTTCAATTCTGCAGCTATTTTTATGACTTCACATGATCATCAATCTAATAAAAACATAAAATAACAATAGAAAACAAATAAATATAATTAAATAACATTGGGTTGCCTCCCAATAAGTGCTTTTTTAATGTCAATAGCTTGATAGTAAGCTCTTAGAGATCTTCACAGAGACTCAGAGCTTAATGGTGGCCTTTGATACGCGAAAAACTTGTCTTGCAACAAATTTCCTTCGGAAAGTGTATCGAATTCATCGTCAAGTAAAAACTCACAATAGAGTGAGGTCAAATCCCACAGAGATTGATTGATCAAGCAACTTTAATTAGAGGAATGTTCTAGTTGAGCGAATCAGAATCTGAGTTGAGAATTGCAGAAAATTAAATGGCGGGAAAGTAAATGGCAGAAACAGTAAATGCTGGAAATAAAGAGCTGAATGTAAATGGCAGAAAGTAAAACAAAATAGCTTTCAGGTATCCTTCCCGAAACTGAACAATGCTGTAAAAGTTAAAATACTAGAGTCGAAAGTAAAAGTGTTTAAGTGTCTAAAAAAAAGTCCTCCTAAAGTACAAACTCCTCTCTATTTATACTAGTCCTAAGACTCATTTAGAGATCCTCAATTGGGTTAGCAATGTGGGCTTTATCCTTGTTGAATTCTTGGCTCAATGGAGGAAATATTGCTAAACAGAGGAAGCAGAGTTCATTCACATTGCTTCTAGCCCAATGGCTTGGCGTTACTGGAAAACACGCCAGCTCTCTGCACGTTGGCAATGTGCTCAAGTTTTTCCTGGGCTGGGAGTTTGGTGCTTGGGTGTTGCTAGCCCAAGTTGTTGCTAACAACTTGGCTCTTCTTCTTCTTGGTTTCAGTTTTGATGCCCAAATTTGCCCCTGGTTTGAGCTATAATTTTTGTGCTTCACTATCGACTATTATACATGGTTGGAAAGCTCTGAATGTCAACTTTCCAACGCAATTAAAAGCACCTCGATTGGATCTCTGTAGCTCAAGTTATGCTCCATTGAAGAGGGTAAGGTTAGCCTGCCAAAATCGCACACGTTTTTGGTGAACACGCCTTTGTTTCCAGCGTTGACAACGTGCTCAAATTCTGAAGCTCTAAATGAAGCCAGCCTTTTAAGCTTCAAATGAATGCCAACCCTATACTATGATATATGGCTGGAAAGCTCTGGATGTCTACTTTCCAGTGCAATTGGAATCATTTACATTAGATCTTCCTATCTCATGTTATGCATCCTTGAAGAAGGTAAGGTCAAGCTGCCTTGGTTGGGGCGTTTTTACCAAACATGCTAGTGCAAACGTGCTAGTGAACTCCCCTAGCCCAAATTCTTGGTCTTGGCATTATTGCTGAAGTTGCCAAGGGACACGCCAGTTCATCCTTGCCTTGGCAACGTGTTCGAGCTCTTTTTTTGGGCTCATTCATGCTTCCTTGAGTTTCAATTTTCTTGTTCTTATTTTTTTGGGTCCTAAAGATGACTCTAATTCAAGCTTCCATTTCATGCTTCACCATTGACTATTATATATGGTTGGAAAGCTCTAAATGTCAGCTTTCTAATGCAACTAAAAGCACTTAAATTGGATCACTGTAGCTCAAGTAATGCATCATTGAAGAAGGTGAGGTCAAGTGATATGCACAAAACTTGTCTCTCAACAAATTTTCTTTGGGGAGTGTACCGAATTTGTCGTCAAGTAAAAACTCACAATAGAGTGAGGTCGAATCCCACAGAGATTGATTGATCAAGCAACTTTAATTAGAGGAATGTTCTAGTTGAGCGAACCAGAATTTGATTTGAGATTTGCAGAAAATTAAATGGCGGGAGAGTAAATAGCAGAAACAGTAAATGCTAGAAATAAAGAGCTGAATATAAATGGCGGAAAGTAAATTGCAGAATCTTAAACGGGAATGGGGTAATTGCTCATAAAAGTAAATGGCAGAAATTAAAGAGAATGGGTAAGATCAGAAATGGGGGGTTCATTGGGCTCAGGAGATGTTGCATTCTCCGGATCAAGTTCATTTTCATCTCTTCCTCAATCAATGCATTCATTGATCTCCTTAGCAATCTTAAGTGATCGAATTCCAATTTCTTGGTAATTCAATCTCTCAAATCTTGATCAATAGCCAATTCCTTGGTCAATTGCTCATGAGAAGAGATGAAGTATGGTCACTGATTATACCACATGCATTTCCCAAATCAAGTGTTAGTAGGATTATAGTCACATATCCATCCAAACCCAATTTGGTCCAGCATGAGAAAGCATTTCTAGCATGATCTCTTCATTCCTCTTTCAAGGTTCAGAAGAGATCCAAGTATGAATAGCTTCTTTTCCAAGATAACTACCCAATTGGATGAAGATCGAAAGCTTTCTAGTAAAATCAAGAGAAAAAATAGAAGAAAGAGAATGAAAACTAATATTGATCCATCAAATTACAACAGAGCTCCCTAACCCAATGAAAGGGGTTTAGTTGTTCATAGCTCTGGAAAATAAAAACCAAGATGGAGAATACATGATGAAAGTAAAACTAGAAGTGTAGAGAAAGTAAAAATCAGAGAGTAGTTCTATGCCAAAGGCTCCCTAAAGTTTCCAACTCCCTAACTAATTCAAAGATACTCCTATATATACTACTCTTCTCATTTTCTAGTTGGCTCTTCAAGTCTTGGGTATGGGCCTCTGAATCTTGAGTTTGAAGCAGTTATCCTTTTCATTGGGCTTAGCTTTGCTTGCAGAGTGAAAAGGTGAAGTAGGCAGGGACTTTGACTCTGGACGTTAGTGGTGTCAACGTTAAGTGAAAGTGTGGGTTCGAGAACGTTAGTGACAATCACCTTTTTCACTAACGTTCCTAACCAGAATATGATCACGTTGACTTCAATGTTAGTGGCACTAACGTGACCACTAACGTTGCCTCTTGGTCCTTCGCACACGTTATTGGGACTTACCTTTCCCAATAACGTGAAGAGTCCTCCCTTGTCCTTATGTTAGAGTCCACGTTAACTAGGTTAACGTGGCTTCTAACGTAGCAATGCCAATTCTTCGAGAACGTTAGTGACACTTGCCTTTGTCACTAACGTTCCAATGTGCCCCTTTCCCACGTTAGAGTCCACGTTAACTAGGTTAACATGGCTTCTAACGTAGTAATGCTAGCCATCCCCAACGTTAGTGACAAAGGGGAGTGTCACTAACATTGGCTCATCATCTCTTTATCCACGTTAGCGTCCACGTTAACTAAGTTAACGTGGGAGTTAACGTGGCTTATGGAGGCTTGGCCAACGTTAGTGACAAAGGTGAATGTCACTAACGTTGGCTTCTCTTTTGAGCTTGGTCCAGCTAAGTTAACGTGGCAACTAACGTGGCAACTAACGTGGCCAATTATGAGCTTGGCCCAACATTAGTGACAAAGGAGAGTGTCACTAACGTTGGCCTTGTTGTCTTCTTCCACGTTAGAGTTCACGTTAACTTAGTTAACGTGACTCTTAACGGGGGCTTATGGTGGCTTCGAAGGCGTTATTGGCGATTACCTTTCTTATTAACTTTGCAAGTTATCACCCATTCCACGTTAGAGGTCACGTTAGTGGGACTAACGTGACTGCTAACGTGGCTCTTCTTTGCTTCCTTTGTCCTGAAATCAAGCAACAAATTGCATCAAAGTTCTAGTCCAAGTCATTAGTCATGCATCATCCAAATTGTCATATAATTCATGCAAAAGTCTCATGAAATCATGTAAAGTGCACAATGTATGATTGAATCAAGATGTAAGTGAATATCTACCCAAAACTAGCTTATTTTCTAAGAAAATGCATGAAACTACCTTAAAAATAGTAAAGAAAAGGTCAGTGAAACTGGCCAAAATGCCCTGGCATCACAACACCAAACTTAAAGCTTGTTTGTCCCTAAGCAAGTACTGGAACAAGAGAATGATGAATGGAATGCCAAGAGAAATGAGTCATTCTTGTGGAAGTCATGTTCCTGGTTTTATGGTGGTTTCATGCATAGCAACTTAGGTTCATTCCTTCACTGGCTTTCATACCTTTATCATGTTCTAGAATACTCACTTGATTGCATCCCATGAGACTTTTATTCATTGATCCTTTTGTTGTCATTTCAGGGCTTATTTGTGTTCATAGGCTAAGTGCTCTGTAAGGGGGCAACTCTTTAGAATAAGCTTTCAGCCAACACTCCCGAACCAGTTGGTTCAGGGTGCTAGGTGTTGAAGCACCCCTAAGGACTTACTTCCTCAAGTCTCTCCCCCATACATACACACCACAGACACATGGTTTGTTTATTGTCTTTCCTTGAGGTCTTGGTGTCCAGCACCTCTTTGGGTTACTAAATGTTCTGTAGCAAAGATTGCTCTTGATAGTGGACTTTCAGCTGATAATCCTGGGTTAGTTAACCCAAGTTACCAGGTGATAAAGCACCCCTGAGAGCTTAGTAATCCAAGCAGATCCTTGGTACAGGAACACCACAGACACATCCTTCAAGACTCAAATCCTTGGTGCCTAGCCTATTTTCTTGCTATTCTTCTTTTATTCTTCAACTTTGATTGTTCTTTCCCTTTTTCTTATTAGGATCTTGTTATTTAGCTAGTCTCATGGGGTGTGTTCAAGCATATGATTCATGACAGATAGTTGTCTTCCCACCTTGTGGTTGAACCAACTTAGCTAACTTATGACCACACCACAAACTCAGGAACTTACTCCATAGTATGAACTCCACTCTGGTCTTTTATAAAACACTCATTCTCTTTTCATTTGATTCAAAAGGACAAGCATACAAGTAAGTAAGGAAATGATACAGTAATGACATTCAGACTAGAAAACACAGCCCTAATCAACAAAAAGTTTAAAAGACAGAATTGAAAAAGGTTCAAACTAACGAGTAACTATTAATCAAAAGTGCATTCGGACTTCTAACTTTCATTATTCTAAGTACATGGAATTAAGTACAATACAACCTTTGGGTGATGGTTTCTAGTTGCCCTCTTTTTGTCATCATCCTAGTCTTTGCTACTTCACTTCCTTGGGTGAAGGTGCACCATTTCCTCATAAGATTCCTGCAAAGTTATTGGAAGTTGCTTGTTCCCAAAGCACTTGAGAAATAGTTAGCTTGCATGTATGCTTGTGACTTCTGAACTTAATTTGGTGTGTGAACACCAAACTTAGTTCCTTGCCCAGTATAAAACCTTGCATATATGCAGAGAACCTCATATCTTGTTATTAACAAAATAATTATTAACTAAAGTCTAACTACATCTAAGTGGTTTTCCTTGATTGGTTGGAGCTAGCAATGTGCTTTGGGAGTGGAGTGTGATTCTAATTAATATCCTTTGGTGGAACACCAAACTTAGAATTACACTTTCACTCTTGGATTGTTTTGGTGTGGAACACCAAACTTAGCTCCTCGCAATACAGGGGAAACAACTTGTGACCTTTATTGAAATAAAGATGAAAAGGAAACTACCTGAGGTTGGGTTGCCTCCCAACAGAGCGCTCTTTTATCGTCGCTAGCTCGACAATTCCTCAATTACTTGAGATGATACTTTACTCTGGGGTTTTCCCCCATGTTGCCCATATAATGTTTGAGTCTTTGTCCGTTCACAGTGAACGTCCTCTCTGAATCTTCATCCATGATTTTGATGTGTCCATATGGCGAAACTTTTGTGACAAGAAAAGGTCCGAACCACCTTGATTTAAGTTTTCCTGGGAACAGTCTCAATTTGGAATTGTAGAGGAGTACTTGCTGCCCCTTTTCGAAACTCCTGGGTGCAAGATGCAGGTCATGTCTTCTCTTTGCCTTTTCTTTATAAATCTTGGTATTTTCATAGGCTTGTGACCTGAATTCCTCCATCTCTTGCAGCTGCAAGATCCTCTTTGCACCAGCAGCAATGCTGTCAAAATTTAGTATCTTGATAGCCCAGAGAGCTTTGTGTTCCAGCTCTAGTGGTAAATGATAAGCTTTCCCATACACCGGTTGATATGGGGACATTCCAAGTGGTGTTTTGAATGCTGTTCTGTATGCCCAAAGAGCATCATCCAGCTTCTTCGACCAATCCTTTCTTGATGTACCCACAGTCTTTTCCAAAATCCTTTTTAGCTCTCTGTTTGATATCTCAGTTTGCCCACTTGTTTGGGGGTGGTAAGGCGTGGCAACCTTGTGCTTTACCCCGTATCGTAGGAGGAGAGCTTCTAGTGGTCTGTTACAGAAATGACTCCCTCCATCACTGATGAGTGCTCGTGGGACTCCAAAACGGCTAAAGATGTTCTTCCTGAGGAAGTTCATGACTACCTTGTTATCATTCGTTGGAGTTGCAATAGCCTCTACCCACTTGGAAACATAATCCACTGCTACCAAGATGTACTTGTTTTAATATGAAGTTGGGAATGGTCCCATGAAATCTATCCCCCATACATCGAACAGTTCCAGTTCCAAGATGAAATTTTGTGGCATCTCATTCCTTTTGGGCAAGTTTCCAGATCTTTGGCATTCGTTGCAGCTCTTCACTAGTTCTTTGGCATCCTTAAACAGGGTGGGCCAAAAGAATCCGCTTTGTAACACTTTTGCTGCAGTTCTGTCCCCTCTGAAATGTCCTCCATAGCAAGAGCCGTGGCAATTCCATAGGACCTCTCGTCCTTCCTCTTCCGAAACACATCTTCTAAGGATTCTATCTGAACACTTCTTGAAGAGATATGGCTCATCCCAGACAAAGTACTTTGCATCATTTATGAGCTTCCTTTTTTGATGTTTATTAATCCCTGGAGGTAGAGCCCCAGTTGCCTTGAAGTTGGCAATGTCTGCAAACCATGGTGCTTTGTGAACTGTCATCAACTGCTCATAAGGGAAAAGCTCGTTCACACTTGTATCATGTGTTCCACCTTCCTCATGAGGGATTCTAGATAGGTGATCCGCTACCTTGTTCTCCACTCCTTTCTTGTCTCTGATTTCAATATTGAATTCCTGCAACAATAAGATCCATCTTATTAATCTTGGTTTTGATTCTTGTTTGGCAAACAAATATTTAAGTGCTGTGTGATCTGTGAAAACAATCACTTTAGCACCAATGAGGTATGACCTGAACTTGTCAAATGCAAAAACTATGGCTAGCAACTCCTCTTCAGTAGTGGTATAATTTCTTTGAGCATCATTGAGGACTTTGCTAGCATAGTATATCACATGGACTAAGTTATCTTTCCTCTGCCCTAACACTGCCCCAACTGCAAAATCAGATGCATCACACATCAATTCAAAGGGTAAGTTCCAATCAGGTGGGGAAATGATATGACAATCTTTCTTTCAAATGCTCGAATGCTAACATACATGTTTCATCGAAGATAAATGGTGTATCTGATATAAGGAGATTGCTCAAGGGCTTAGCTATTTTTGAAAAATCTTTAATAAACCTTCTGTAAAAGCCAGCATGCCCTAAAAAACTTCTAATTGCCTTGACATCACTGGGTGGAGGAAGTTTTTCAATAAGTTCCACTTTAGCCCTGTCCACTTCAATGCCTTGATTAGAAACCTTATGGCCAATGACTATTCTTTCTGTCACCATAAAGTGACATTTCTCCCAGTTCAAGACCAGATTGGTCTCTTGGCACCTTTTCAATACTAAGGCAAGGTGACTCAGGCAGCTAGTAAAGGAATCTCCGAATACCGAGAAAGCATCCATAAAAACTTCAATGAATTTCTCTATCATATCTGAGAAGATAGAAAGCATGCAGCGTTGGAAAGTTGCAGGTGCATTACATAGCCCAAATGGCATGCACCTGTAGGCAAACACTCCATATGGACAAGTAAATGAAGTTTTCTCTTAGTCTCTGGGATCAGCCACTATTTGGTTATATCCTGAATAACCATCAAGAAAATAGTAATATGCGTGTCCTGCGAATCTTTCCAACATCTGATCCATAAATGGGAGGGGGAAATGGTCCTTTCGTGTAGCCTCATTGAGTTTCCGATAGTCTATGCACATCTGCCATCATGTGATGGTCCTTGTAGGAATTAGTTCGTTCTTCTCATTGGGAACTACAGTGATTCCTCCCTTTTTGGGCATGACATGCATGGGGCTGACCCAGGGGCTGTCTGAGATCGGGTAGATTACTCCTCCCTGCCATAGCTTCATAACCTCTTTCTGTACCACTTCCTTCATGATTGGGTTCAGCCTTCTTTGAGATTGAATGGATGGTTTGGCATCATCTTCCAACAGTATCTTATGCATGCATATGGCTGAACTGATTCCCTTCAAGTCAGCAAGGGTCCATCCAATGGCATCCTTATGCTTCCACAATACTTGCAGTAGTTCATCCTCTTGACCTTGACTGAGAGATGAGTTTATAATGACCGGGTAGCTTTCATTCTTTCCTAGGTATGCATATTTGAGAGTAGGTGGCAATGCTTTGAGCTCAAGTTCGGGTGCCTCTATCTTTTCATTCTCTTCCTCTAGTGCACCTTGTATGCGAATCTCTGTTGTTGCAACCTCTTCACTCGATGTAGACTCCTCCTCTATTAACCTTTCAGGCTCTTCTTCTTCAAAACTCTCCTGCACTTCCTCTTCAAGTGAGTCCAACCTCATACATTCTCCCCATTGTTCTGGTGGATAACTCATGGCCTTGAACACATTGAATGTCATCTTTTCATTGTGTAATCTCAAGGTGAGATCACCTTTTTGGACATCAATGACAACTCCAGTAGTAGCTAAGAACGGTGTTCCCAGGATGATGGAGGCTTTGGCTTCCTCCTGCATGTCCAATACCACAAAGTCTGTTGGGAAAATGAAATCCCCCACCTTCACCAGCAAATCTTCCACTATACCATGAGGGAACTTGAACGATCGGTCTGCCAGTTGTAGGGCCATTTTTGTTGGCTTAGCCTCCTCGATCTTCATTTTTCTCATCATAGCTACTGACATCAGATTTATGCTGGCTCCTAAGTCACACAGAGCTTTCTCCACTGTGATCTCCCCTATAATACAAGGGATCTGGAAGCTCCCAGGATCCTTCAGTTTTTGGGGTAGTTTATGCTGAATGATAGCACTACATTCTTCGGTTAGTATCACAGTCTCGTTGCTCTTCCAACTTCTCTTCTTAGTCATCAATTCCTTCAAGAACTTGGCATAGAGCGGCATTTGCTCTATTGCTTCAGTAAAGGGTATGTTAATCTGTAATTTCTTGAAGATTTCTAAAAATCTGGAGAATTGGCTGTCATCCCCCTTCTTCTTCAGTTATTGAGGATATGGTACTTTCGGAACATATGGCTTCAGCTCTCCTTCCTTTTGACGTGAGTTGGAGGTGGGGATTTGAGCTTCATCTTGTTCCTCCTTCTTTCCAACTGAATATTTCTCTTGGGGTTGCTTGGGAGTCTCCTTCAATTCTTTTCCACTTCTGAGGGTTATAGCCTGACACTCCTCCCTTTTGTGTGAGTCAGTATCACTGCGAAGGTTGTGGCTGGAAATCTGCTTGAATAGGTAGCCAATTTGTGTCTCAAGTTTCTTGATGGCAGCATCTTGATTCTGCATATTGGACTGCACTTCCTCTCAGAATGCTTTACTGTCTTGGATCTCTTGGCATATGCCTTCAAGTAAGTTTTCAATCCTTGAGAGTCTGTCATCAGATGATGGTGGATTGGGATTAGAGGTAGAAGGATGAGGAGTATTATTTTGGTTTTGATATGGATGTGGGAGGTGTTGTTATGGTGGTGTTCATATGTTCTCTGTGTGAATTGTTGGTGAGCTGCATTGTTGTTGGGGTTGTGACATCTCTGATCTTGGCCTTGATCTTGTTGATTCTCCCACCCAAAGTTTGGGTGATTCTTCCAACCAGGGTTGTAGGTCTTGGAGTATAGGTCATGATTTTGTCTAGGTGAATTCTCAATGTAGTTGGCTTGCTCCTGCTCACTCTCTGCCTCTGCATTCACTCCCTCTTGGGTTGTTGATGAGGTGGTGATTGCTGCTACTTGGTTTTTCTCCATCTTCTTGGTGAGGTCAGCTAATTGCATTTCCTCAGGAAGGTGGTTAGATGTTGATTGGGGTCTTCTTGGACGCCTCCTCCGAATGAACAGTTGTTCTGAATAAGGGTGATGAGCTATGGTTTTAGTTCAAAATTGTTGGCATGTATAGTTGGCTTTTGAATGCTACTCCCACAGTTTCCTGGGTTTGGGTTGATGTAGGAGCCTAGAACTCTTCACTCTTGCCCAGCATGATTTGCTAGACCTTCTCTGCCATGGTTGTGAGCCTCTTCTTCATGAGTGTTCTCCATATTCTCCTCTATGTCTAGTTCAAAGTATTCTTCCTCTTCTTCAGCACCCACTACTCTTTTTCCTCTTGCTTCCCTCCTTAATCTAAGGAAGGTCCTCTCAGGTTCAGAATCAAAGGAAGTTGAAGCCCCACTTCTCCTCCTTGTCATACAACTAACAAGGTACAAGCAAGGAAACAGATCCAGAAAGTATTCTGCTAGAATTACTGTTAGTGTGAGTGATGCAATATATCAAACAGTTAGTGGTTAGTGAACTGAATTGTAAATAACTAAAAAAAATAAACGAAAAAGTAGGGGGAAGGGAAGAAATTAACTAAAACTGAAAGCGAATTAACTCAACAGAAATTTAAATCAAACAAAAGAAAAATGCTCAATCTAGTTATCCTCCAATTTAATCATTGTTGATTCAAAATCAATCCCCGGCAACGGCGCCATAAACTTGATACGCACAAAACTTGTCTCTCAACAAATTTTCTTCAGCAAGGGTACCGAATTTGTCGTCAAGTAAAAACTCACAATAGAGTGAGGTCGAATCCCACAGAGATTGATTGATCAAGCAACTTTAATTAGAGGAATGTTCTAGTTGAGCGAACCAGAATTTGATTTGAGATTTGCAGAAAATTAAATGGCGGGAGAGTAAATAGCAGAAACAGTAAATGCTAGAAATAAAGAGCTGAATGTAAATGGCAGAAAGTAAATTGCAGAATCTTAAACGGGAATAGGGTAATTGCTCATAAAAGTAAATGGCAGAAATTAAAGAGAATGGTTAAGATCAGAAATGGGGGGTTCATTGGGCTCAGGAGATGTTGCATTCTCCAGATCAAGTTCATTTTCATCTCTTCCTCAATCAATGCATTCATTGATCTCCTTGGCAATCTTAAGTGATCGAATTCCAATTTCTTGGTTATTCAATCTCTCAAATCTTGATCAATAGCCAATTCTTTGGTCAATTACTCATGAGAAGAGATGAAGTATGGTCACTGATTATACCACATGCATTTCCCAAATCAAGTGTTGGTAGGATTATAGTCACATATCCATCCAAACCCAATTTGGTCCAGCATGAGAAAGCATTTCTAGCTTGATCTCTTCATTCTTCTTTCAAGGTTCAGAAGAGATCCAAGTATGAATAGCTTCTTTTCCAAGATAACTACCCAATTGGATGAAGATCGAAAGCTTTCTAGTAAAATCAAGAGAAAAGATAGAAGAAGGAGAATGAAAACTAATATTGATCCATCAAATTACAACAGAGCTCCCTAACCCAATGAAAGGGGTTTAGTTGTAATTCAAAGCTCCCTATAGTTTAGTTTAGTTGCAGAGAAAGTAAATACAGAGAGTAGTTCTTCGAGAACGTTAGTGACAATCACCTTTTTCACTAACGTTCCTAACCCAAATATGATCATGTTGACTTCAACGTTAGTGGCACTAACGTGACCACTAAAGTTGCCTCTTAGTCCTTCGCGCACGTTATTGGGACTTACCTTTCCCCGTAACGTGGAGAGTCCTCTACGTTAGCTACGTTAGAGTCCACGTTAACTAGGTTAACGTGGCTTCTAACGTAGCAGTGCCAATTCTTCGAGAATGTTAGTGACACTTACCTTTGTCACTAACGTTCCAATGTGCCCCTTTCCCGCGTTAGAGTCCACGTTAACTAGGTTAACATGGCTTCTAACGTAGTAATGCTAGCCATCCCCAACGTTAGTGACAAAGGTTAGTGTCACTAACGTTGGCTCATCATCTCTTTATCCACGTTAGCTTCCACGTTAACTAAGTTAACGAGGGAGTTAACGTTGCTCATGGTGGCTCTTGGTGGTTCACCCCAACGTTAGTGACAAAGGTATGTGTCACTAACGTTGGCTATCAATTGCTCTCTCCACGTTAGCTTCCACGTTAACTAAGTTAACATGGGAGTTAACGTGGCTTATGGAGGCTTGGCCAACGTTAGTAACAAAGGTGAATGTCACTAACGTTGGCTTCTCTTTTGCTTCTTAACGTTAGAGTCCACGTTAACTAAGTTAAC